>NC_044323.1:72204752-72513004 GCF_007399415.2 Gopherus evgoodei
ATAGCTGGAATCCTCAGTGTCCCCCCCCCCCTGAGCGTCCATTTGATTCTTTGGCTTTTCGTTACGCTTGTCACACAGCACTGTGCTGAGTCCCTGCTGTGGCCTCTGTCTATCATAGCCTGGATATTTTTTCAAATGCTTTGGCATTTCATCTTCTGTAACAGAGCTCTGTTAGAACAGATTTGTCTCCCCATAGAGCGATCAGATCCAGTAACTCCCGTACGGTCCATGCCGGAGCTCTATTTGGATTTGGGACTGCATCGCCACCCGTGCTGATCAGAGCTCTACGCTGGGCAAACAGGAAATGAAATTCAAAGGTTTGCGGGGCTTTTCCTGTCTACCTGGTCAGTGCATCCCAGTTCAGATTGCTTTCCAGAGCGATCACAATGGTGCACTGTGGGATACCGCCCGGAGGCCAATACCGTTGAATTGCGGCCACACTAAACCTAATCCAACATGGCAATACCGATTTCAGTGCTACTCCCCTCGTCGGGGAGGAGTACAGAAATCGGTTTTAAGAGCCCTTTATATCGATATAAAGGGCTTTGTTGTGTGGACAAGTGCAGGGTTAAATCGGTTTAATGCTGCTAAATTCGGTATAAACGCGTAGTGTAGACCAGGCCTTAGTCATGTCAAGCCAGGTCTATACTTTTCAGAGCCAAGTACAGAATCCAGGATTCCTGATCAATATTCTACTGCTGACTAGTAAACAGTTGTCTCAGCCACTCAGAAAGCACGTCAAGTTCTCATTCAGTGGCTAATCCACAAAGTAGATAGCAATTATTAGCCACTGAATTGGCCTAAGACAGCAATTTGCAGATCAAGGGGTTCAAAGCCTGCTGCTGATTTATAATGGCAGATGGCACTGTGTGGTTCACACAGTGAAAAGACTTCTTTTAACTTAGTACTTAAATTCAATCTATAAATTATGGTGGGAATCAATAAAATATACATTTCACATTTCAGCTGTTTGTCACACATTTGCTAAGGGGAGGCTTGGTAATGAAGTATGGAACCTTTTACCATTCACTAGTCAAAAACTGCCTAAATAGGCAGTGATGAAGTGTTTTTCAGGCTAAGAAAGATTGTTAACTGAGTTGTCCATGGACTACTGTCAAAGTCAGACTCAGGACTCACAATTTGTCAGACCATTCTGTTTTATTAGCACAGCGCTCTGCTAATAACAACACCCAGATAATGTGAGCACCATGCAAGACATAAACTATCTTATTTATATAGATAAAAGGGCACGAACTTAACAAGATAACAAAGGAAGGAGAATCGACAAGTTCACCTGAGGCTAGACATACATAGTTAATTTTCTTACTAACTTTTACCAATCTCCAGTTAATGTTTTACCATTAGCTTAAGTGGACTCATTGTTTATGCCTTAATGTTTCTTTTCTTCACACCTGTATTTTAAACATTTCTTATTTCTGCTTAAAGGTACATACAGCATTTCTTTAATTCATTCTTATTTTTACAATATAATTCATTCTACTTTCACACTACCTATAGTGGAGTCACATCATAGGCACATTTAACTTATACGATTTTAACTATATGCGCTTGGCAAAACAAAACAAAAAAAGAGAAAAATAATTTAAATACTGTACCTGTAGTGCGGGTGAGTCCGCCTGCCCTTCCACTCAATGAGTGTTTGACTATATGCAATTTTCACCTTATGCGCTGACTTCAAAACCTAACCCCCATGTAAGATGCGACTCCCCTGTACTTGCTCATCAAGTATGGTTGTCTAATACAATGCTTTTCCACTTTTTAAAGCTACGTGTATGCCCCACTTGTCTGACATTGTATGTATGTTTTTTCAGTTAGTCCAGGTGTAGGCAACTTCTGGCATGCTTGCCAAAGGCAGCACACGAGTGTTTTTTAGTGGCACTCACACTGCCCGGGTCCTGGCCACCAGTCCGGGGGAGGCTCTGCATTTTAATTTAATTTAATTTAAAATGAGGCTTCTTAAACATTTTAAAAACCTTATTTACTTTACATACAACAATAGTTTAATTATATATTATAGCCTTATAGAAAGAGACCTTCTAAAAACGTTAACATGTATTACTGGCACGCGAAACCTTAAATTAGAGTGAATAAATGAAGATTCAGCACACCATGTCTGAAAGATTGCCGACCCAAGTTAGTCACTGGCTCGCCTCCATTTCTGAAAGCTTGTCAGTAACATTCTAGGTTCTCAAAATGTTGTACCTTGTAATAAACAGAGTGTGATGTTATAGCTAACTAGACAGAGGACCAAGATGTGTTCTTCGGTGAACCTCCTACTCTAATAAGGAAAGATGGAGAGTTTTTTGGTATTGAGGTCAGAGGTGAAAGTAGGAGAGGATGGCAGGCTGCTGCTGGCTGTCATCTAAAACCAACCTGATATCTGGATGCAAGGAAGATTCTTGTATGTTCCTTCCTTCCTTCTAAAGGCAGCTGCTGCTCTGACGTATACTTAATGAGTGCACCCAGGATTTTTTTTTTTTTAGTAGCATATCTAACCAAACAGGAACTAATTCAGGTCTGTGCTATTGAGGAGGTCAGACTAGATTAGGGGTCAGCAACCTTTCAGAAATGGTGTGCCAAGTCTTCATTTATTCACTCTGATTTATGGTTTCGCATGCTGGTAATACATTTTAACGTTTTTAGAAGGTCTCTTTCTATAGGTGTATAATATATAACAAAACGATTGTTGTATGTAAAGTAAATAAGGTTTTTTAAATATTTAAGAAGCTTCATTGAAAATTAAATTAAAATGCAGAGGCCCCCAGACCGATGGCCAGGCCCCGGGCAGTGTGAGTGCCACTGAAAATCAGTTCATTTGCTGCCTTCGGCACGCATGTCATAAGTTGCCTACCCTTGGACTAGATGATCACAATGGTACCTTATAAATATAATCAATGAAGATGGGAATTGGTCTCCCTCAGTCAGTTTTGCTAAGTACCACCTAACAGCAATTACACCCCGCTACACTGATGGCACCTTCTTTTCTAAGGGCTGGTCTACACTGGGGGGGGGGGGAGGGGGGTCAAAGTAAGATATGCAATCTTATAGATTCATAGATTCTAGGACTGGAAGGGAGAGGTCATCGAGTCCAGTCCCCTGCCCTCATGGCAGGACCAAATACTGTCTAGACCATCCCTGACAGACATTTATCTAACCTACTCTTAAATATCTCCAGAGATGGATATTCCACAACCTCCCTAGGCAATTTATTCCAGTGTTTAACTACCCTGACAGTTAGGAACTTCTTCCTAATGTCCAGCTTAAACCTCCCTTGCTGCAGTTTAAGCCCATTGCTTCTTGTTCTATCCTTAGAGGCTAAAATGAACAAGTTTTCTCCCTCCTCCTTATGACACCTTTTTAGATACCTGAAAGCTGCTATCATGTCCCCTCTCAGTCTTCTCTTTTCCAAACTAAACAAACCCAATTCTTTCAGCCTTCCTTCATAGGTCATGTTCTCATGTTCTTGGTTTGACTTACCTGGCCGTCCTCACGGCAGCGAATCGACTGCCACGGCACTCCCGTCAACTGCGCTTACTCTCCTGCCAAGGTGGAGTATGGGCATTGATTAGAGGATCGATTTATCGTGTCCAGACAAGACGTGATAAATTGATCCCTGATACATCGAACACTATCCGCCGACCTGGCAGGTAGTATAGACGAAGCCTAAGGTAATTAGCTGGAGAATTTAACAGAGTAGTAGCTGAGCAGACAAAAGCATTCCCTGCCCTCCCATTTGGCATAGCAGGACAAGGAAAGAGAGATGGGAGAATTAAGTTAAAGGCTGTCCAGCAGGCTGCAAGTCATTCAGTTTTTGCTTGTCCAGACCAAATTGTTGGCTGCTCCAGTTTTCAGCCAATAGACTTTTTCCTGGTATGAAGTGATTACTATTTGATAGTTATATGAGTAGCTATATAAAATTTGTGGCCACATGAACAGCCTCTGTAATAGCTAAAGTTTCATGTCTGGGCATGAAAACTAAACTCATGCCAGAGGCTTGTCCTTCCAGAATATGCATAAGTCACTCAGAGAAGCATGCAACACTACTGATGAATATTTTCTGAGACTAGAGCATTCTACAGTGGTGTTAATGTAGCATTTTTCATTAGCACTAAGACCCCTATATATGTACTCCTAGGGGAATTCTGCACAGAAAAATTAAAAATTTTGCGCACAATATTTTAAAATTCTGCACATTTTGTGACAATAACACTACATAATCACACCAGTTTCACTTATTTTGGTAATTTATTTCAAAATACCTGTCAGCAAGTATATCTGTAACGATATAGAGACACACAAAAATTCCCCCAGGAGTAGAGAATTAAAGAAACCCCTGTGATAACATACTTCCTGTTTCTCTGCCTCCTCCATCCCTGAGCCCAGCCATGGCCCCCCATCCCAGATTCCTGTACCCCTCTCCCTCAGAGTCCAGCTGCAGGGGCACCCTAGCCCAGATATCTGCACTCCACTCCCCCCAGCGCAGTCACGGCCGCCCCACGGATCCAGAGGGAGAAACAGCCTGATGCTGGGTCCCAGGCTTGCAAAGAGTTTCCTGCACACGGCTGTACAGGGCGTGCGGGGAATTGCAGCTGCCAGGAACCCTCTAGCTCTCTCCCCAGCAGTGTCTTCTACATGCAAGCTGGGCTCTGCCAGGTACAGCAGCCCCTAGTGGCAGCCAGCAGCACTGCAGCCCATTTCTGTGTGGGAAAGGAAATTCTGCACAAAATACATTAATTTCTGCAAAATTCTGCATTGCTTGGGGCGCAGAATTCCCCCAGGAGTAATGTAGGGAGACGAAGAAATAATGTGACATTGTAGGTGGGCAGGAGAATCCTAGGAAGATAGCTTCCTTCATAGCCTTATTCTTAAACTCAGGAGTGACCCTTTTGCTGCAGGACAGTACTACAGGACCAGTCCGAACTTTTCATAACTATTGAAACAGGGCGGAACTGGTTTCGCTCTTCCTGGAGCTCATCAGCTGTAGGTAACTGATTTAATATAATGGGCCAAACTCTGCCCTGATTCACCTCAATGCAGTTGCATGGAGCATAAGTCATGGTAGAATTTGGGAAGCATGTATTCTCCTCCCTCCCAGGGATGGCATGGTATTTACCAGAGACAGTTTGCAATCTGTAAAATCATGTTTTTTACCACCCTGGGAAAAATTAGTTAGTCCCAGTTTAAAGCATTTTCTATTTTAAAAACGGTTTAATTAATGCACACCACACTACACTTAGTTTTAGCTATATAGTCATATTGTGGTGACATAAAGCAGCAGATTCATAGATTAATTTATGGTTACACAAATAAGTAAAATGGCAGGGGGCGTAATACTAATTTATGTAACTAATACTGAACATCTGAATGTCTGTATGCATTTTAGTTTGGTATTTTCTCCAGGAAGTTACATGTCATGACTCATTTCAGTTTGCAGTATTATATAAACAAAAGTCATTATATGAAAATGACAACAATGCTGCGTTGTAGGCTTGAAACTCTAAGCAATCAGAAGCAGCCAGAGTTGCAGACTACCAGTCCAGGTTCATTTGGCCACATAGCAGTTTGCAGCAGAAGACCGACTTTGATATAGTAGATAGGCCAAGCCTATTCCTCAGTTTTAAACGGATGTATCCAACATTTGAAAAGATTTGTTCTATACTTGCTGAACTTGCTGGACATTGGTAAAATAACTGCATCAGATTCCCTGTCCAAGCCGATTTTACCAGTGTCCTGGCCTAAACTAGTTTCCCCTAGGAAATTGCCAGCCCTGTACCCCCACCTCATGGCCTCATTAGAAGGTTTATAATAACTTATTTAAAAAAGCCTGTTACAGTCTGTAAATAGCCAAATATTGTAAAGTTTTTGAAAAAAGCTTCATTTATAATTTATTGAATATTTTATTATTGTATTCAGATGTTCCATCCCAGAAACAAACATTTAAATACAATCATATGCACTGTGACGTGAAGGACAAAAGGAATCTAGGACTCCTGGCAGTGTACAGATTTCCAGATGGAAACATAGTCAACTTTCCTATAGGTACTAACAGAACTGCTGCTTCCCCACCCTAGTTCTGGAATCCCCAGATTCCATGTTTACAAGTGACCAACCATTACAGACCACCTCAGTAATACAGTAGCACTTGATCTCAGGGCCTATGTGGAAACACTTGGATTTTCACAGGCATTCCCTGAACCTATATATGCAACTGGAAATATGCTGGATCCTATCTTAAACCTAGGATTTGGTACTGGAGACATCAACATACCACTCTTTTGGTACGATCATCACCTCATCTAGACAGAGATCAGAGCCATCCTGCCTTCCCACTAGAGGAGTGAGCAACTAAAACTATTCTATCCCTGAGAATTCCTGAAGTCCAGAGGTTTTCAACTCATCCTAGGAAAATAAGCCACCCAAACACAAGGCAAGGGTGCTGATGAGTGAGTACACCAAAACAATCACTTGTCGTCCACTACCCTGGCTCCAAACCATCCATTTTTCCCCACACAGACCCTGAAGATCACCAAGAGCTATGGCAAGTGAAGTGCAGAAGCAGAAAGCTAGGATGCGAGAGGCACAAAAATCATTCTGAACCTGTTTGGCAGCCGCACAAACAACAGTCACAAGACTGTGCTACTGCAGTAAAGGAGACAAAACAAGCCATCCACTTTTCTGCAATGAGTGCAAAAGAACCACAACCAACAGAGCTATTTTGCAGGGAACTGTCTAATCAACTCATACAGCATAGCCCAGACATCAGGCCCAGAACTGACCACTGTGAAGAGCTCTCAGTGTATTCCACTGATAAAAAAAAATCAATCAAATGTGTATGGAGCTAACTGGGAAAAAATTCCACTCTGACCAGAGAACATTACCTACCCCACTACCCTTGACTTTGGCTCCATCACTCAAGACAAAGCTCAAGAATTCCTAAGAAATATTAGAGCCACAATCTGTGAAATGGATCCATATCCCTCCTTATGGAAATAGTCAAGCCTCCTTCAGAGAAACATCAACCAAGCTCCTGGAAAAAATACAATAGTTCACCCAATCCTCAAGAAGCCAACACTCAACCCTGAAGATCTCTCAAACCACCATCATATCCCCAACCTCCTGTTCCTGAGCAAAATAATTAAGAAAGTAGTAACTATCAAGTGTCAACATCTTGGATGCCTCACAATCAGGTTCAGACCAAGACACAGCATAAACTGCTCTTCTGGCACTAAAAGATGATTTCTTCATGGCCATGGACATACGAGTCTTCGGCTCTTGTTTGACTCCTTGTTAAGCCTGGATGATCAGATAACATCACAATTTCCAGAAATGCCTTCTTTCACCCCCAGCTTGCTAGAAAACATCGTCCCTTCTTCCCTGATGAGTACCTAGACACAGTAATCCATCTATCTGTCACTTCACGTAGAATTCCTGTAACTCGCTGCAGCTGAATCTGAACGTGAAGGCTGTGCACAGGCTCCAGCTGGTACAGAATGCATTTTCCCACCTTCTCCATGGATTAAGACACTGTGAGTACACCCAGGCCTGTGCTCACGTCATTCCACTGGCTCCCAGTCAGCTTTTGATGCCAGTTTAAAGGCCTTGATCCTAATTTTCAAAACAATCAACACATGAAGCAGCACCTACATCAAAGACCAAATGTCGATCTATGAAACACAGCAACAGCTGCACTCTTCTTTATGATCTTCATTGTCCCAAATCAGGATGAAGCATTTGAGAGCTGGGGACAAAGCATTCTCTGAGAGGACCAGGCTATGGAACAATCTTGCAGAGATCAGGCAATCTAGTGTCTGACCATCTCCTGAGGGAGCAGACCTTGACTTCAGCTGAGCACTGCCCTCTCCAACGACAGGTAGCTGAATGCCCATGCCACAGGTCATCGGGGTAGCTGAGTAATATAAGATTCTGTGTTCAGGTTGCAGCATCCTCTGGAGGCATGGGTATGTATCCCATCCCAACATGATAGGAATGCTCTCTCAGAGAGGAAGCTTTTGCACCGTAAGTGACACTTGCAAGTTGAACACCCCCATCAACTCCTTCCCTCCCACAAATTCCACCAAAAAAAGCCTACCCAAAACAGAGTTCTCACTGTATAAAGGGTGAAGAGAAATAAAACCCATGAATCTACTAGAGACTTTGCTAATGATTTTACGTGGAAGATGTTCGGATCCTACACCAATGGGAGGCAGTATAAAACCCTAAGGTAGATAAGTAGATAGTTTTTTGTATATTACCTACTGTCTTTGAGAATTAAGCCATTTTGTACTTAAATTATCTAGGTCTCTTTTGTAAATAAGGTAGAGCCGAAAAGCTAAAGTCAAGACTTCCTGGGTTTGGTTCTACCATTAGGTGAACTTCAGTAAGTTACTTAACCCACACTGGGCTTCTAGTTTTTTATTTGTAAATAGATATAATCCTTTATATACTAGCATATTATAAGGTTTAATTAACATTTATAAAACAAAATAAACTGAAATGAACTATACTATTAACGATCATTAATCTTTTTACAGAAGCACTGAGTTTTGCACATCCCTGGTGCATTTTCTAACTATAGTCATATTGACTGCTTGCCATGTGAATGGACAGTAGGCATACACTGACGGATAAAGCTTAAAGATCTGATTTTCACCTGTAGCGTCCATTTACTTCAGATGGATTTGTGGGTGCTCAGCACTTCTGAAAACCAGGACCATAAATGATCTTTTCTGGGTTGCTTTTAATTATCTCATGAAGAGGTTTCTAAGTCAGTAGACGTTCCCTGAATGTTTGAATGTCAAGAATGAGAATAAAGACAATTTGGACAATTATGGTCCATCCTCTTAATCTCACATGCAAAAGTTGGATTCACTTTGTCTGAAGGAAACTGCTCAAGAGTAGGTTATTGTGAAAGTGAAATGGGCTATGTTCAACATTTGAATCATATCCCAGAAAAGCCTTCGGGGGGAGGGGGAAAGGGGGGACTTAGTCTCAATGTACGAATGAGAAAAAATGAGATGGAAAAGAAAGAGGCTTTGATTTCAGGCACTGGAAAACTTTTAGGGAAGGTTTCCATCTTAACCAGACTGCTGGCAATAAAGATAAAAAAGGGTGGTGGGAAGAAATTTATTAGAGAAGATTGGAAAACAGAATAAAATTTTAATAAGCAGAAGTCATGTTACACATTCAGCAGCATGGGAATCAGTTAGTGACAAACAGTTGCAACAGAGAAAAGGGAAGGAGGGAAACTAGGAGCAATTTTAGCAAAACTATATATATATTAAAATAAGCACATATTTACAGATACCATGAGTCTGTTCATTTACAATGAGAAGCTTAAAAGCGAAAATGAATGAACTAAAATGTTTGGCATTGGGGAAAGGACCTCTACATAACTGATACTTTTGAAAAAATGGTGGAATAAGAACCATCAGTGCTTCAAAACTATACAAAGAAAGGATGGTTAGGTTGTTTTCCTGAAAAAGATCCTGAAGTAAAACCATATATGGCTATATATGTAAGATCTTAAAAATATGAATACAATAGTGGGGGTATACTATCAGGTAAGGATATGATTTTGTTACGGAAGTCATGAATTCTGTGACTTTAACGAACCTCCGTGACTACTGTCCCCACCGCAGCCCCCCAGGACTGGAGCAGCAGCTGACGGGACTCAGACGGTTAGTTCCTGTGTTTCTCCTCCTATCCCCTGGTATTTTTAGTAAAAAAGTCAGGGACAGGTCACAGGTTTCAGTGAATTTTTGTTTATTGCCTCCGACATGTCCATGACTTCTACTAAAAATACATGTGACAAAATCTTAACCTTAATTTTCAGTCTCTAGATTAGAGCAGCAATGATGAAGTTTAAGACAGTTTAAAGAGGCAATAAAATCCACAACAGTAACAATATCCAGCCAACCCAATATCATACAATGGTTGAAACATCACTTATAAACACCGTTTGGAAAAAAAATTTCTTTGGACAGCTTGTTCTGAAGCATACAAGCAGAGAAGCTATTCTCAACACAGTTCTTAGAAACAGACTTGAGTTAATTCAGGAAGCGTAACTGAAATTTAAAGAATGGGGATATGGATTTTTAAAGAACTAAAGTTAAAAAAAACAAGATTAGCTGAAAAGCTAAGCACCCTCCATACTGATTCCACTAATGTTAACTTCTTAACAGTTAGTCTTAGACATTGTAATATCCCAGGGCAAAGCATAAAAAAAACCCTACAGGGTACACTTCCACAATATATAACCCTACAGGGTACACTTCCACAATATAACCAACTTGTGGAATTCACTGGTGATCAGTAGAGAGCTGGCTGATCACATGATGCTGGCTGCCTTCATTTCCCGCTGGTATATATCACATACAAACCAGTTAAATACATAATACCGTCTTAATACTTACTTCTTGATGTAACTGCTGTACATAATTATGTATTTATTACCAAACGAATGTTATGAATGCAAATGCTAGGGAAATTGACCCATAAAATAATAAGACAGGTCCAGACTATGAAAAAGCTGAGAATTTCCTGCCTATCACAAACAGGATTTTTTTTTAAAAATTGAGTTTTCTTCTGAACTATTCTGCATAGGTCATTCTTGGCTAAAAGTTACTGAGCTGGATGGACTGTTGATTTGTGTAAATTCTACTGTTACTTTGGAAAAGTTTTCCATCTAAAAAACATACATTCAGTGAATCCTGTTCTGGAAATTGAACACTCAAAGACCTTTTCTGTTGTGTCATTTGTTCATGCTGGGCCCATGGCACATTCAGCTTTAAGGCTGGATATAGACAAAGAACTTCCATAACCTTATTAAGGTAATGGGAAAAGATGTTCCCAAGAAAGTTATCAAGGGAATCAAATCTTCAGTTGTCCCCAGTAGTCTAGTTGTTGTTTCGACTTCTGCCCTCATGAAAGTTTTTCCAAGTCTTATAACTACAATCCCTTTTACAGGATACGTATTATAAGAGGGTTTTAAAAGTTGCTTACCATTGCAGCAGATTGTGCAGTTGATGTTTGTAGTTGCCTACTGACAGGGATTGGGGTTGAGTCAGCAGCTGTTGAAGACTGAGGTACAATAGGCTGCATATTGGTTACAGTTTGAGAAGATCCTGATCTTTGGGTTTGACTTGATTCACTTAATCTGACATTTCTCTCTCCAGCAATCAGATCTCGGATTTTGTGGAGTTGTTCAATTGAGGTTTCCTTAGGAAAAACCAGATGAGTTTCTCCCTGAAATGTAAAAAACATAGAAAAGTTATTTTTTCTGTATTTAGTGCATGCAAATAGAACAATGCAATTTAACCATTTCTCTGCTGGCCTCGCTGCAAAGAGAAGAGGCTTCCTTATCCATAGAGAACCAGGAAAACTGGAATAAGATCTCAATGTTTCTAAACGTATTTGCCTATCTTCAGCTTGAATTAAGAGAGAAGGAGGAAAAGGGCCTCATGTTTTTATTTTTCTCTTATTACTCCAGAAGTAAGGGGAAGTGTCCAGTTCCTCCTCTAAGCAAGGTCTCGTGCAGCAGTTGTGCAATGGGAAGGCTAGTAAGGAAACTGCCAAGCCTGAAAGAAATCCCAGAAGCAGTGAAATGACCATGGCGCAAACATGGAGAGTGCTGAGCCAGAATAGCCGAAGCGAGATGGGGTAACTGTAACTCGGATTTCTTCCCCTCTCCAAACATCTGAGAAAGATGGACTAGCATACACAGCTGGAACATAACCACCCTGCAGATGGCTACTAAAAATAAGTTTGTGACCTCCAACCTTGATGACCACAACTTGTATAGAGATGAAGTAGCGTAATCTCAAAGCTCTAACTCATACAAAATACAGCAGCAGTTTGCCCAGTAACACCAGTTCCCAAACACAATCACTCTGGAGTGCAGTTATCTACACAGATTCTCCATTTAATACTGTGCCATTCAAGGTGTTATCCTGGACCTCTTCATGAGATTAGCCCTAGAAACCTGAGGCACTACCTCTTCCTCTGCAGTCAGGCTCTCCCATGACAGCTACTTTCCATCAGGGCAGTTATAATGTGTGACCAATAGAGGAGGCTCAGAAGTGCAAAAGACAGAGCTCCCACCACCACTGGACCTAGATTAGAGAACTCAACCCCATAAGAGATAAGAGTGACACTGGAACTAGCCAAATTCAGCTCTGAAAGCAAAACCTGTTTTTTCAGCTTAGCTTTCCCTCAAATATTCCATACACAAATTAAAACTGGAAATTATTTCTACTTCTATTTCTGCTACAGTGATGGTGCCATCTTAGCACACAAAGGATGAAATCCTAGCTCCACGGAAATCAGTGGTAAAACTCCCACTGACTGCAATAGGGCCAAGATTTCACTCAGAATGTTCTTTTACCTTAACTCTACAGATTTATGATGATGCTTTCCTTAACTTTCATGTTATTTGGCACTAGATATTTATGGACAAAGTAAAGATATGCAAAATGAAAGGAAAAGTGCTCCTTAAACTGCAAATGGCTAGAAAACAGAATCTGATGGAGTCTTCAGTCAAGCTCAATGGATGAGCTAATCACTGGTTTCAGGCCCCCACAACAAGACCATAAACCAATTCTGGATCTGCAGCTCCATCTGTAAGTGCCACCGGTGAAGGCAATTGTAGATGAACATGCACTACTTTTAGCTTTATGCCTCACCCATTTCTCCTTGCTTGCAGCAATTCAGATCATGGGCTAAAAGCTCCCAGATGTTGAGGTCAACTCTGCAAAATTGGAATTTGGCCCCTTCCAGTGTTTTCTTAACACTTTTCTTGGTTGCTTCTAAAATGCGTTCCAGTTGCAATTCTCTGTAAAAGACAGCCTTTGGTATTCTACTGTCAGACATACGGACCATATGACGACATCATCTCAGCTGTGCTCTCACGATAAAAGCTTAAATGTTTGATGTTGCAACACTCAAAGACCTTGGTGTTTGGAATCAAATCTTGCCATTTAATTCCAGTTATCTGCTATAGAAATTGTAGAGGGAATTTGTCCAAGCATTTTATGTGGCATTGATAAGTTGTCCATGTATTGCAGCCATAGAGGAGAGTAGTAGTGACGATACATAGTGGTAAATATCAATTATGGTTTGCAGCCTGACACGGTGTTCAAGCCAGAGAAAACGCTAAAATTTTCTGAAGGCATCACTGGCTGCACCAATGGTGTTATCATCATTGTAATGATGTTGTCATCACTGTATTTCAAAAAGCAAACACTGTGTAGGTAGCAAAATTTATCAACAACCTTGAGTGGTACATAGTTAATAGGCAACAGGAGCAGTTGCAGTATTTACCAGTGGAGCCTGGACGGTCACTTCTGTATTCTTTAGGCTGATTGCTAAGTCAAAATATTTGGCTGCACACACCAACCAATCACTGAGCAATTGAATGTCCCTGAGGTTATGGGCCACTAAAGAACAATCATCAGTGATAACTATTCATGAATAGTTATCTTCATAACTTTTGTCTTTACACACAGGCAATAGAGATTTAAGACACCTCCATCCATATGGTACTTCATATAAAAACTACAATCAATGTCTCTGAATGCATCTTTTAGAACAGCTGCAAACATGACACTAAACAATATTGGGGTAAGAATACAGCCTTGTTTTACTCTTTTGGTGACAACAGAGGAAGCTGAGAAGTAGCATTGGTCAAGGGCATGAACCTGAATTCCTGCATGAAAAGAGTTAATAATACTAACAAACTTATAGGGGGAAAACTGAACTCGAGTCCACAAGCCATCTCAATTTACAGAGTCAAAGGTCTTAATAAGATTGACAAAAACTACATATAGGTCTTGATTCTGTTCACAACATTTCTCCTGTATTTGCTGGAGTGAAAAAATCATGTCTGAAGTACCATGCCCAGGACAGAAGCCACGTAGTGCCTAAAGGCCAATTTTCTCTGCAAGTTGATCGGTTAGTTAGTTTAGCATGACTCAGGAGAGTATCTTTCCTGCAGTGGCAAGAAGTGAGACGCCACGATGGTTATTGCAAGAAGCATGACTGCTTTCCTTTTGAAAAAGTGGATAATGCTGGCATCTTTCAGCTCCTGTGACATAGCCTCCAGTTCCCAAAACTTTAAGCAAAGGCCAGTGAGCTTCCTGATCAGCTCCCTTCTAGTCCGACAATTCTATGTCCCTCACATTTGAAGATCTCTGCAGGAATACCATCTGTACATGATCCGTTGCTGTTTCACATTTGCTTGACAGCTTTCCATACTTCAGATATATTTGGTGGAACTGAGAGTTGGTCTTGAATTGGAAGTTGTTCAAGATCATCAGGTGCTGATGCTAACCTGGTGTATGGGCAGTTCAGAGCCTTATTAAAGTGTTCACCTCATCATTACAGAATTTGTCCACGATCACTAAGTGGCAGTGAATCGTTTATATTTCGGATGGGGGTCGCCCTTAGATTGCCAGCTATACAGCAGTGGTCTCCAACCTTTTTCGATGAGCCACGGAGGACTATGGTGGCAGACAAGCATCCGCCGAAACACCACCAAGCGGCAATATCAATAGGTGTTGCCGCCAAAATGCCCCGACAAGTAGCGTCATCCAGAGGCGTCGCCTCTGAAATACCGCTGAAAATCAGCAGCATTTTGGCGGTGACGCTTCTGGATGATGCGGCTTGTTGGCGGCATTTCGGCAGATGTTCGTCCGCCAGCCAATACGCGGGTGCACTTAGATGCCCCGGTGGGCGCCATGGCGCCAATGGGCATCACGTTGAGAATCCTTGCCATACAGTCTTCAACTCATCAAAAACCTGTTTAGAGTCTTGTCTGCCACTGATTGAAAGTGGTTGGCTTTCATTTTCCACTAGCTATCCTTCATGTGCGAAGGTCAGCTTGCACATTACACTTTGTATGTGAATAAGCCATCTTTTTAATAGATGAGTTTTGATAATTTATCCATGTGTGAAGAGCATGCATGGATCTCAAGAGTTGCTTTATCTCAGCATCATTTCTGTCAAATCATTCCTGATGCTCCTTCTTTAGATGCATTGAACACTGTTTCCTGAAAAGATGACCAGATAGAGTCTGACTCAAAGTGTGATGAGAACTTCATGAAGTTTTTAAAACAAGCTTTGTACACGTGAGCTCAGATTTCAACATGTGCACATTGAGCGTGGATATTGGAAACTGACAACATCTGCGCTCTTTCAACTGGAGGATGAGTGTCGCTTTACATCTCATGAGCTGATGATCAGACTGCATGCAGCTCCTTGCATTGCACAGGTGATTATGACATCCCAATGATTGCATTGGTATACAATAGGGGATCCATCCATGTTGTTTTGCACTTTGCTGCTTGTTGAAATATCAAGTTTCTGACGACTAGCTAATTCTCCATGTACTTTTGTGAGGAACAGTGTGCCATTTCTATCCACACCTCGTTCACCCATTTATTTTAGGCAAAGCTTTGTGATTGCAACCAACTTGGATGTTAAAATTGCCTAGGATGATTAATTTGTCACACTGATGAGCTGAGTTTATGGCATTGTCAAAGAAAAAGTTTATGAAGACTTTGACAATGTCAGAACATGTCACCATCAGTACATGTGCACTAACTGTTACATGACATGCAGATGTCAAGCTGAGGTGAAGGAAAATCAGGTGATCATTTATTCCTTTTGGTACACAATCAGGCGTGCACGCGCAAGAGACATTCAAATAGCAAAGCTCACTCCCAATAGTCTCCATTCTTCTGCAGACTTGCCTATCCAGTAAATGTGTATCCAGCACAGACCTCTTCAAGATGGGACTTGCCTGGGAGATGTGTCTCACTTACTGCAGCTATATCTTACAAGGACTGCAGTGTACTTTCCAAGCCCACCAACAACATCAGAAAGAGTGCAGACACTTCCAAGCTGCAAAGGTTAGGTGTGTGTGATGCTGCTTTTTAACCATATGCTGCTTGACCAGCTCGTCATGGTATACTAGTAAACTGTTAATGGAGTGAAAGATATTTAGGGATCCATTTCTGCCCCTTCCCTGCATTAGGGAGAGCAGCATTATCTTTAAAGAGGGCTGATCTGTCACATAAGAAGGATATGGATTCCAAGATCACTCCAAGTCAACAATAAACAACTATCACACTGGCACTGCCTAACTGCAGGTTTGTGACTAGGGCCCCCCCATTCCCATCACCACAGGACTTTCAAAGAACAAAATGAGTGAAGAGAGAGCATGGAATAAGGACTACAGACATGCACAAAGAATTGTTTAAAGTGGTACTAGGTTGGGCATGACCAGTCACATTCTCCTGTCCTTAAAAATAATGAGGAGTCCTTGTGGCATCTAACCAATTTATTTGAGCATGAGCTTTCGTGGGCTAAAATCCACTTCAGCAGATTCATGGAGTGGAAAATACAGTAGGCAGGTATAAATACACAGCACAAGAAAAGATGGGAGTTGCCTTACCAAGTGTGTGTGGGGGGTCAGTGCCAACGAGACAATTCAATTAAGGTTGAAGTGGGCTATTCTCAACAGTTGACAAGGGGTGAATGCCAAGGGAGGAAAAAATCACTTTTGTAGTCCTCGTTGGCTATTTTGTCCACTGGTGCAGAAGACTGCACTGTGTGGATTGACAACACAGGTCTTTGCAAGGTGTATGTGAAACAAAATTGAGAAAATTGCTTGCAGAACCCACTGAAGGCCAAAGTGACCACAGCCCAATGACCATGCTGTACAGCAGTGCAAAAGATAGCTTGCTAATGCCACTGCAAATTGAAGCAGAAAGCAGCTGCTCCGTTGAAGTCCATGGGCCATGATTGGCTAGCATGTCAGACAACCTCAGTTTGAATACAGACTATACCTTCTTCTTAGACTAGCTGCCTACCAGGGCTAAGGGGTCTGATTAATCCCAATAATGGACTTTTTGTCTGATGTCTACCTTTTGTCCAGTTGGAGAGGCTCTACCAGGACTTAAACTACTACAGCACAGCTCTCAGGGTCACTGGAACACACAAGCCTTTCCACCATGTTAAGGTGCAGCCCTAGAGAAGGCCCTATAGCCTTGCAATTGTAAATTTAAGCATGAACCAGAAGGAGGACAAATCACCTATTATACTATAGATGGAACACTGCTGAAGTTATAACAGGATAAAACAAACATGGAAGACAAACATCTATCATACTCACCTCTTCAAATCCCATTTCAAACAAACATTCAACTGCTCCTCTGACAGGTAACAACCGAGTAGAAAACGCTGGATTTCCAATCCGAATAGACCTATATTTTTCCTCATTTGGGTGTCTGATAGGAATAAAAAAAATTAAAACAATTATGTCATCAGCTAAAAAACTTGGAAACTTGCAGTGTGGGTAGTGACACCTCTCACTGGATTTTTCAGAAGCTAAGAAACTTAGACTTGCTTTTATGTACAGAGTGTAGGCAGCCCATGAAAGATCATTTCTAAATCTACATCCTACAAAAAACTTGACAAAAGGTTAGGCTATTGCTGTGCAGACATCAGTGGTCATAATACTGACTCATATTCTGTCATTGTTTCCTTGTCCTCCCCAATCTGTCTGTGTCCATCTGTCTTACATTTACAGTTGTACTCTCTGGGCTAGGGGCCTTCTTTTTGTGTGTGTTTGTACAACACCTAGCATAATAGGGTCCTACTCAATGACTGACTGACTTGGGATGAATGGCCGTTTACTGTACATGTACTGTGAAATACATGAATACCATGATGCTAGAATACCCCAGTGATAGGTACAGTTTAAACACCCAAACTGCTCACAGACTGTGTGCGCACTTGGGGGACAGGTGTGAAATGCAGGAGACCTGCACCCTTACTGTGGGAAATGCAACTGACTCATTAAACCCCCACCCTGTCCAGCCCCAGGAGATGGGAGTAAAGGGCTGCCAGGGGGGCCCGTCCACGCGGGTGCCGGGCAGGGGGGCGGAGGCAGGTCACAAGGCCGGGCCTAGGCCCAGCAGGAGGTGGCAGCGACACGCTGCTTGGGCCGACACCGCGTGGGCTCGGAGGGGGAAGCTCTGCCCCCCCAGGGGGAGCTCCGCTCTCTAAGGGAAAAGCGGGTGCAACTGACCCAACGGGGGGCAGAGTTCTGCGGTCAGCGGCTCGCCACAGGCTGGGCTAAGCCACCGCCGCCTCCCCTGCTGAGACAGCAGCTCTTCCCGCTGGGTGCCCTACCCAGGCTCAGATCGGGCGCCACGCGCCAGCCAGCAGATCGTGAGTCAGAAGATTTCTACCCGCCACTGGGACGGTGACTTGACTGACCCAGCTCGGCGCGTCCGCCGCAGCTTCGCGGGCCCGTCCGCCCTGCTCACCTGAGAATATTGTCCGCGTAGGTGAGCAGTAGCCGCGAGGCCTCCAGGAAGGTGTCTCGGGCGTTCTGGCAGAGCTCACTCACGGCTCGAGAGTGCGGTGGCGCGGAGGGACCCCCCGCGCCCGCCATCGTGCTACTTTCCTGGGAGCGGGGGATGGGAGGGTGTCCTCCCCCGTGAGCGGGCGCTGCAGTCTAGCGTGCGCGCACCCGCGCGCCCGCTCCCAGATCCGGGACCTGCTGGCCTACCCAGCGGCTGAACGTGGAGCGGGCGGGCAAGTTTCCCTTTCAGTTTCAAGCAGCTTCATGAGTATCACAGTCAGTGCCTCCATAGCTAAATTGCATTGAGTTTTTCACTTAACTCTAGGATTCAACGTCCTTGTTTTCTATGACAAATATAGTGCCTCTTTCCCCAAATTTACCGAACATAATCGGAGTGAATTTTGAATTTTCTGAGAATTTTCAAATAAATCTGTTAGATTGAGTTACATTTAATAAAAAATGGGTCCTTTAAAAATATATCCTGGTGAATCTCACCTTTTTTTTTTTAATTTTTTACCCTTTTAGCTAAAAATGTATTTTATGGGTTTGATTTTCAGATGTACTAACCTTGTGCAGTTTCCCTTGAGGTTGGGGGGTGTAGCCTCTGAAAATTGGGCCCTAGGTGTATGTAGTGTACAAAATAATGTCAGTTTCTACATGGTGTAGTCTGATTGCTTTGCTTGTAAAGTAATTTTGAAGCTGCTTATCCTTTTCTAATACTGTTGTTCTATAAACCCCTAAAATGGATCTTTTACCATGCAAGGACAGATCCATCCCATTTCACAAGGAGTATGTAAAATGTGCAAGTACCCTGACTAAGCCTTGACTGGGATGATTTAGCTGGGGTTGGTCCTGTTTTGAGCAGGGGGTTGGACTAGATGACCTCCCATTAGTATGGCACCCCATTTAATAACTTTTGCCAGTACCAACAATGTATATTTCACTTTTGGCTGCTTGCAGTGAACCTCTAGGGCAGGGGGTGGCCAACTTGTGGCTCTGGAGCCACATGCGACTCTTTGTATAGGCACCAACTTTGGGGCTGGAGCTACAGGCACCAACTTTCCAATGGGCTGGGGATGCGCCCTGCTCAGCCCCTGGCTCTGCCACAGGCCCTGTCCCCTCTCCACCTCTTCCTGCCCCCTCCTCTGAGCCTGCAGTGCCCTCACTTCTCCTGCCCCCCCCCCCCCCGCTCTTGCACACCATGAAACAGCTGATCAGGAAGTGCGGGGAGGGAAGGCACTGGCAGCGAGGGAGCTGCTGACGTATTACTTTGGCTCTTTGCCAATGTACATTGGTAAATTCTGGCTCCTTCGCAGGCTCAGGTTGGCCACCTCTCTCTAGGGATAGTTGTACACACAAGTTTCTTCAGTTTCTTCTCTCAGAAAGCCAAAGATCACCAGGGTCTTTGAACTAGAGCAGCTCATTTACACACCTGAGAAACTTCCTCCTACCAAATAATGTGCATTTACAGGTGCTTTTATCCAAGAATCTCATAGTATTTTATAAACACAGCTTGTTTTATTAATCCTTAGCACCCCGTGAGGTAAAGTGATCCCCATTTTATAGATGAATAAACTGAGGCAAGAGCACAGGGTGAGTCAGTGAGTTTATTATAAGCAACGCAGATAGCAACATCCATCATTTTAATGTTGCCTTGTCGGGGATCTCTCTTATCCCAGACGGCTCAGGTTTCGTTGTCCGACCGCAAAGAGATAGGCAACGACCAGCAAGAATCCAACTATCAAGTTCTTTATTGTGGCATGTCATACAACAGAGAACTGCCCATCTCACTCTATACAGAACCAGCCCCCTCCCCCCCCCCCGCAGATGCAAACTGTTTTTTATTAGCTACTTCGTTGCGTCATCACTGTACCTTCCCAGCATACATGAGAGGAACAAAGAACAACTGTTATGTCCTGATAACTTCATGGTTAGTACAAAAAAGAATACGTTATTTCAAAAAGTGTCTGCAAGCATTTTTCCCCACCTCTATAAGCATTCTCTTATCTAGCAAGGTCACACAGCTTGCCTGTCTACCCCAGCCAGTAAATTTTTCAGTAGGCCTTGATCAGTTGCTAAGCTGAACTGGGTTGCTAAGCAGAACTAGGCCTCGCTAAGCAAAACAGAGCCATCAAGGCAAACTCATCACCTGGACACTTTCCATTATAAGACCCTGTTTTCAGTTGCTTATAACTTTGCCAAATGTAACCATTTGGGCTGAAATTTTCCATGCTGGGGTGCCAGCCTCATGCTGAACTTTTTTTGGAAAATTTCAGCAAAAACAATTCTGTTGTTTCTTAGAACAAAATTTTATGGAAAAATGTTTTGCCCGTGTTAAAAAAAAAATCTTATGACCATTTTGATGAGGAACTCTAGTGCCTCCATACTTTGGAGTAAGTACATGAAATTTAACAGTGGCAGGTTGCCCTCGTGTCAGGGATGTGCCTTTTTGCAATCCCCATGAAAATCTGCCCACATTTGGTAAATTTATGAGCCTCTGAAAATCTCAGTTAGGGAGTTTGGAAACTCGCTTCTCTGAAGATTCTATCTGCTGTGGGCAGACTCCGCCAGAGGGATGCAGAGGCTGAGCAGTATTTTCTCAGTTGGTCCTCCCAACAGCTGGAGATTGCTGAAGTGCCAGGCAGGAGAACTGAGAGCAAGGATCTTGTCTTTCCCGTGCTTTTAATGCCCCCCTTCTGGCATCCAGGCAGAGAGGAGGAGGAGGAGGAAGTTTAGCTATCTGACTGGAATATAGAGGAATAAATTGCCAATCCAAGGGAGTTGATTTTTTTTTTGGTAAGTCTGATTTTTGGGAGGGATGGACAAAGGCCCATGAAGTCTAGAGTGTGGGGGTGGAAGAGGACTGAGATGTGATGCTCAAGGAACTGTGACTGGAATGAGGATCTGATGCAGGTGTGGCATGTTAAAATGAGACTGGGGGCACAGACATGCTGTGCAACCTGAATTTGGTCCCCCTTGTGCATAACTGTGTGATAAAAGACTTTTTTTGTGACAAGCAATATTCTAGCATTTCCTAACTTCAGAATTTGTAACCCTAGTGTTCTTTTTAATATAGTTTTATGTGTGTAATACTAAATAAGATGATGTGAAAAAAATAAAGTGAGTGAAAGTGAATTTTTGAGTTCTCGGTGCTCTTTTACATGTTTTCTATTTCTGGGCGTGACTTTTTCAAGAGTGCTTGGCTTTTTTAAATTAATTTCCTTTTTAATATAACTTTATTCTGTGTGTCCTTTTAAAATCTTTATGGCTCCTCCTTCTAGGGATCTGCCTCGTTGTGTTTGTTCTGACTCCTCTTTTTGGTCTCTGTAGATAACCCTAATAGCTCTTGGATTCTGCTCAGGCTGTGCTCTAAGATAAGTAGGGAAAATATTTCCACCACCTAAGAGCAGAGTGAAGAAAGACTCTACTTATTGTCATGGGTGGGATTCTAACTGGTGTCGCAAGCAGAGAGTGCGAGATAAACACACCCTCACCTTACCCTCCCCCAGCCTCACAGATAAATAGGCAGAAGCCAAGGAAGCAGTAGGTCACATACTCTACCAATCCAGCGCCGATTTCTCGATTGGTGCCGGCGCTTCTGACCAATCGAGGAATCGGCAGTCGATTATCTGGTTGTCGAGGTTTGAGGCCCTCCCCCCTTTTTCCTCACGTGGTTTAGCCCACCGCCATTGGAGAAAGGCAGGGAGACAGAGTTGACCACAGAGGAGAGGGGGAGGTGAGATACAGACATCCGAGGAATGGGTCTGTTTCCGCGCCGATCTGAGGCATGAGATGGAATGAAAGAGGAAGGTTCGGGAAGGGCGCGGGGGGGGAGGGAGAGATCCTGCCACCCCCGGAAATGGGCCGGGGCTGTTTTCCCCTCTTCTAGAGAATAGGGGCGGTGCTGCCGCGCCCTGTGGGGCTGTATTCACAGCCAGGGACAAGCTGCGTGGCTGAGCGGCGCCCCCCACCCGAGTTCTGCCATTGCTGGTGCGGGAGGCGCGGTCCTAGTGTCCCCTGTGCTTGCCAGGCCCCTCTGCCCGCCAGGCTGCGCAGGCAGCGTTAGAGCTTGAGCTAGAGTCACTGGAGAGAGGCCTCCACGAACTATGCGGTGTAACCGCTTTCCTAGCCCCCAGGTGTTTACAGGCGTGAGGCTTGAAAATCCACTGTTTTTTTCAAATAGGGTTGCTAATATTGGTTGGGTGCATTCCTGGAGGTTTTCATCCCATGGCATAAACTTTAATTAAAGATTAATCTTGTATTCCTGGAGACTCCAGGACAATCCTAGAGGATTTTCAGTAACCCTATTTTAAATGCTGTGCCTAGGTGCTGGCAGTGGAGCCAGGGGAGGGAGCAAAACAGTAAAATATCCCCTAGTATATTCAGTTTGGAGGGCTCCACTCCTTTTATGAATTGTTGAGGTTTTCAAACTGTAACAAAATATCAGAGGGGTTGCTGTGTTAGTCTGGATCTGTAAAAGCAGCAAAGAATCCTGTGGCACCTTATAGACTAACATCTGTTAGTCTGTAAGGTAACAAAATAGTATTCTATGTAATCGCAGCTACTCTAGCAGTAGTGTCAACCCCAAATGTTAAAAAAGCATGAGTCATATGCACCAAAATCATGATATTGGCTTTAAAATCACGAGATTAAGTAAAATAATAGCTTTGGTGTTTGTTTTTTGTGTGTGTTCTGCTTTATGAGCCTTTAGGGTGCACTGGGAGGGTGTGTGTCACATTTTGAAGCTTTCTCCAAAGCCAGAAGGGCTAGAAACGTGTTGCTATTGTAACACAAATAAGAGCCTTCCCTTGGGTATCCCTCACTTTGCACTTTTATACAGATTTATACTTTCAGTATGTTGTAAAAAATATTAACGAATCCTGTGATTGCCCTTAATGTTAGTTTAACATTTATTTCTTTTTATGGAACATTAATAGCCATTAAATGAAGGTAGTTTTTTCAGAACACATCTTCTTATAAGGTTTATTCTGACAATATATTCAGTGGTTCTCAAACTGTGGGTCGGTTGTGACCCCGGTCACTGGAGCTGGCTTAGGCTTGCTGGGGTCTGGAGCCAAAGCCTGAGCCCAACTGCCTGGGCCAAAGCCCAACAGCTTCAGCTCTGAGCAGCGGGGCTTAGGGTACAGGCCCCCTCCCTCTCTGCTGGGGTGGTGGGGCTCCTGCTTTGGCCTTGGCCTCCCCACCTGGGACAGCAGGGCTTGGGAAAGCTCAGTCCCTGCTTATGGGGTAATGTAATTTTTGTTACCAGAAGGGGGTTGCGGTGCAACGAAGTTTGAGAAACACAGCATATTATGCCACATCCTGAAGTCTGGCTGCCAAATATGCTGACTGTTGACCCACAGCAGAATATAAAAATGAAAGCAGCAGCCTTAAAGATACAACATGTTGCTCTTGTGAATTTAAAACCAATAGTGTTTTGCAGCCTGTTGTCAAGGGGAATAAAATTACCGTACTTTTAGTTTTTCTTCCCACTCATTCCAACTGGAAAAGATATTCATCAAACTTGAAGAAGCTACATAAAAAATATAAAATAGATTTCCCTATTCTTTCAGTGCTCTTTGTTTTTTCCCTTTGGCCATATGTATGAAGGGGAAACTTTATAAGAAAAAAGCGAGAAAAGTTCTGCTAGTACTTGTCCGTGGCAAAAACAACAACAAGGCCAACATCCAAAATATCTAGTGTTATACAATCACATGATTTTACTCATATAAAATAACGTCATACCATTGAACATTTGGCACAATAGAAATAAAGGCACTAGAACCAAATGCTGTCACAGGATTAAAACTCTCTGTTCAAAAATAACCATCCAACTCTTTATCTAGCAGCAGGAGTAGGTAACAGCATTCTATTACAGCGATATTATCTCCAAGTGCAGTTCCCCTCAGAAAAATTATTTGGTAAAAAAAATGGGATAGTGGGGGGTTCCAAGTTTATTTGTTTCTCATGGATGTCAAACCAAATTTGTTCCATTTAGAAGAGAAAATGGTTATTTTCTAATTGGAAGCCCTGCAAACTCTACTTGGACACTTAATAGTCAAGTTGGGTTATTTCTTTCTTGTGTATCATCATAGGTAATAAAGTTCCTGCAAGCCAAATAATACCCTCATGAATATCTGCACGACAGAAATACAAATTGCCAAACCAGATCAGACCAGTAATCTAGTATCTAATTCTTTAACAGTGATCAATACCAGATTCTTCAGCTGAAGATGTACTAAACATTAATATAATAATGCAATGTTTTATGATGCTAGATATGGTTATTTTCAAAGTGAGAGCTATTAATCCTGTAACAGCATTATATTCCAGTGCATTTATTTTCACTATACCAATACAACTAATGGCATAGATGTCATATGATGAAGGCCAATACATTTGATTGTGTGACATACGGTGTTTTGGAGACACTTCAAATAATTGCTTAAAAAGAGCAAATGGTCATATTTCATGGCTTTCTAAATTGCAACTGTACTACATTTTTAATAAATGTAAATTAACTACTTCATATGTTCCACAGTATTTTGATATATACTATATGACTTTAAATAACATTTTTCCCCAGTTAGCAACAATGTAGTTTAAATTAGGGTCTAATTTATAGAATTTCATTATCTAAATTTATGGTTAATTTTTAATCAAAAAACTATCTCAAATGTGAAAAATCTGATTTTATTAAGTTGTTAAATCAAAAATGGCTTGATAGAGCAAAGCAATTTTTGCACAATATAAATTGATATTCATTCAAATACAATGTTAAACTAACATTCAGGGCAATCAAAGGATTAGTTAATATTTTTACAGCATATTGAAAGTATAAATCTCTATAAAAGTGCAAAGTAAGGGATACCCAAGTGATGGCTCTTATTTATTTGTGATACGATACCATCCGAGATAGAGGCCCAAGTGTAATAGCTGTACGAACACATTGTAAGAGATCCCTGTCCCTGTCCCAGAGATCTAACAGTCTAAATAAACAAGACAGACGAGGTGTGAGGGGAAAGAGGCATAGAGAGGTGAAGTGACTTGCCAAGGTGTCAGATCAGATCTGTGGTATAGCTGGAAACAGAATCCAAGTCTCCTAACTCCCAGTCTAGTGCCCCATCCCCTAGACCATGCTGTCTCCCATAAAGGTTATGATGAGGTCCTTAATTTACTGTAATAAATAGCCATGATAGGGCACTAGTCACACAGGAAACACCGTTCTCTGCAATTTGGAAAACACATGCATTTAAAAGGCAAGGCCTAATTTTACTGTACCTTAAATGCTTTTTACATCAGCTATTTCATTGTTACCTTTTTTACCTGTTACAGAAACATATTTCAGGTTACCCTGGTCTCCACCATGATCTCACAGTGCTTACCAGATTTCTTTAAAATTGTAAATTTTCATCACCGGAGTCCCAAATTACATCAATGTTTAAGAAGTAGCAAAAATGGTTTCAGCACCAAGTCACTTTCCAAACGTCAAAGGCGAGTAGTTGTCACAGGTATTGGTTTAGTGTCTCCTCTTGGCGTTGGGACTCAATTTGTGTGGAATCGCCTTCTCCAAGGAGAAAGTGGGATTATCTCTCTGGATGGGGAAGAATATACAAGTGTTCCATGTAGAGTGGCTGCTTGTGTGCCAAGAGGAAATGGCAAGGGTCAGTTCAGTGAAGAAAACTTTGTGTCAAAATCAGAAAGCAAATCCATGTCTTCGGCCACTATCATGGCCTTGGGTGCTGCAGAGCTAGCAATAAAAGACTCTGGTTGGCATCCACAGTCTGAACTGGATCACTTAACTGCTGGTGTGGCAATTGGAATGGGAATGGTTCCACTGGAAGATATTTTCAATACAGGCTTGACGTTTAAAACAAAAGGTTATAACAAAGTCAGCCCATTCTTTATCCCTAAGATCTTAATCAATATGGCAGCAGGTCAGATCAGCATTAGACACCAGCTGAAGGGGCCCAATCATGCTGTTTCAACCGCTTGTACCACAGGAGCACATGCTGTTGGAGATTCCTTTAGATTTATAGGCCATGGTGATGCTGATGTGATGTTGGCTGGAGGAACAGAGGCTTCTATTAGCCCCTTGTCTATAGCTGCATTTGCAAGAGCTCGGGCACTCAGCACTAACTTTAACTCAAGCCCTAAACTGGCATGTCGACCGTTCCATTCACAAAGAGAAGGATTTGTAATGGGAGAGGGTGCAGCTGTGTTGGTGTTAGAAGAATATGAACATGCTATGCAAAGAGAAGCCAGGATCTATGCAGAAATTTTAGGTTATGGACTCTCTGGTGATGCTTTCCACATAACAGCACCTAATCCAGATGGAGATGGTGCTTTTAGGTAAGAATTTGTAGATTAATTTGACAGATAAATTATTAAACTATTATTTTCTGTTGGTCAGTATTCTCTATAAATTTGCTTAGAGAAATATTGTGCACCTCAGTATGAATACCATCCACATATCTTTTAACTGATGTGGGAGTGTTTAAAATACATTGGTATGCAGATTTTCAAAAGGCCTGAAAGCTTAATCTGAACAATGGAAGATTTTTTTAAGGTTTTATCTTATTTTTCTTGTGGGAAGGTAGTCTCACTAGATTCAGCCTTCTTATGTAATATTATGGAAGCTTTATTCAATGTGGAAAATATTTCATTTTTAATGTACACAGCTGTTCACACCATAAATGACTCCCAACTACAGCCAGATGTTAAAGGCTCTCTGAATATAAAAAAAACTTTTGAACCTCTATATTTAAGAGGAGAGACATTCAGCTATGAAAGCAGGTAATGCTGCTGCCTGTGTTATTTAGGAATGCTATTTAATTAGCCCACATTGAACTCCCAAATAGTACATTAGCAATTGTGTAGTAGTTGGAGAATGTCACTTCCCAGAATAATTACCTTAGATATTATCAGTGTGAATAGTTAAAATGCTCTCAAAAAGATTTAGGACTTGGTTTGAAAAAGTTCCGTAGATGTGTCTAGGCAAAGCGCATGGTTAAAATAGAGACGTTTTAAATATCTTGCTTTGTTGGGATCTTAATGCAGACTCAGTGCCTTCAGTGTGGTATTGGTGGAAAAGGTTAGAGCTGGTGGATGTAGACAGCAGAAATGCACTTTGGATTTTCACTTTGATATGTCCTCAGATCTTTGCCTAGAATTAAGATATTTTCATGCTGTAGGCTGACTAAATGTCTTATTTTTTATAGGATAGTGCCATTTTTCAGCAATCTTTTGCCAGTCTTAAAATAAGCCTGCTTTTACATAGGATATCTGTGGAAAAGAAGGCATGTTGCTCTATCCATTACTGAAATAGAAAATCTTCTTTATGAAACTAGTTTATACACAGTTTATACCTTTTTACTGCTTCGACATTTTATATTTATGTTGTGTATATAGTGTAAATACCCTATAATTAATTAAATTATCAATGAAACAATTTATCTCTGTGTGTGTGTGTGTATAATATATATATATTATACACACACACTGCATGAGAGCCTTGTGTAGGCCGACTATAGGTCATTGCTAAAGATCACAGGTACCGTAGTAGTTTTACTGGCCTTCATAGCTTATTGTAATATTGTGCTAAAAATGTTACATATCAGTTCAAAGTAATGGTTTTCATAGCAGCTTGGATGCCCTTTGTGTTTGTCATATTGTTGTTACCATATGAAATGGTCAAAGAAAAAGCGAATATGGTAAAACAATCCAAGAATACAGACTAAATAAAAAGTGAAAGCATGGATGACAGTGGCACCTAATCAAAACTAAACCTATTTGTCGATAATCTGGGTTTGCTGAGTGTGTCTATATGAGCCAGTGCATTGCACTGACCCCATTAGAATTATTATTGTAGTAATAGTTCATAGTCAGTTCAGTTCTTCTGTTCTTAATATACCATGCCTCCCAGGATTTTTTCCTTTGTAAGGAAGAACTGCCCTGGCAAGGAAATGGACTAAATGACCAAACAGGTGGTTCTCTATATTTTATGTTGTTCTGATGTCTGTGTTTAATACCATATCTTTGCTTGGTTAACAGATATTAAAGTAGAAGACTAATTTACCAGTTTTCTCTTTATAGCACTTGATTCATACTTAATTGCTTTAGACATTTATTTAGAATTTAAGACATTTATGATGAGATACTGAGATTAACCATGAACTTTATCTCAAATTACAGATTTTTTTCACCACTGAGCTGATACGATCATACATTTGTAACACAGTTTTCCTATATGCATCTTATAATTGTGGTAGAATATGAATTAAATTCACAACAGGAAATAGTTTTATATTAAACATTTTAAATTATGAATTGTTATATGTTTTATGTTAGCAAAGAAATCTGAAATGTATACATTACACTTATTACTGTATATCAGTTATTTGCTTCCCAATTTATATAATGTCAAGGGCATATAGTTTCTGTGAGATTTTCCTGCCACTCTGGATTTTTTCCAGGGGAGAAAGCAATTTGCACTCAGGTTCTGAACAGTGGTGAGGATGCGTCTAGGGATGTTGTGAGCAAAAGGGAATAATATAAACACGAGAGACAGAAAATGTAAAAATTAGGAAATTTTTTGTTTAATTTACTATGATCAAGATGGTTGCTATAATCACTGAGGGAACTCTGCTTTTGACCTGGTGGCTAAACTAGGGAAACTTCAGCAGCAGGTAACTGAAGTTGTAAAATAGTTGGGGGAAAATAATTTTTAAGATAATAAAACTTTATTTTAGAAGGAGAATGATTGACCTCAGGATTAAAAACAGACCTCTAATGGACAATTATATCTGTGACCTGTGGCTTCATTCATTATATCCCTTTTTTCAACCTGTGGTATAACAGTTTTTCCACTGTAGACTTTAATTCCAGTCAATATATTTTATAGAAGAATAAAATATTTAAGATGACCAAGATCTAAGTGTGTATATTATTCTTCTGTTGCTGATAAAGTGAATGAGTCTCATTCTGCTCTGCCTTGCATCTTGTGTAGTCATTTATATTGGAGCAAAGTGCCTGTGAAATGCAACCATTCTGATTTTAGCATTTAACAGCCATTTCCACTCTGAACAGGTAACAGTGCTACAAAAGACAGCGGGAAATCAAGCTCTCTCTTTTTCTTTTTCCTTAGATGTATGTCTGCAGCAATAAAAGATTCTGGAATATGTCCTGAGGATATAACATATGTCAATGCACATGCCACTTCTACGCCACTAGGAGATGCTGCTGAAAATCGAGCCATCAAGAGACTTTTTAAAGAGCATGCATACACTCTTGCAGTTTCCTCAACAAAGGGAGCAACAGGACATCTCCTGGGGGCTGCAGGGGCTATAGAGGCAGCTTTTACTGCCCTGTCCTGTTACCATGAAATTTTACCACCTACTCTCAACCTGGATAGAACCGAGCCGGAGTTTGATCTCAATTATGTTCCGCTAACAGCCCTAGACTGGAAAAGTGAAAAACGACGCATTGCTCTCACTAATTCATTTGGCTTTGGTGGTAGTAATGCAACACTGTGCTTTGCCAATGTTTAACTTACAATGTGTATGTGTGTGTAAATACTACAAATGCAAATTGGTCAATGCCCTGAAAAATGATTTGTGGACTTCATTATGTTTTGTTGTACTGTAACACTTTTTACACGAACCACATCCCTTTTTATTCAGTCACATTGGAGACTTGCTTTTTTTTTTCCAAGTCTTACAGCGCTTACCTATTTATCCTTCAGACTACAAAAGAATGAGTATTGCTCTTTTAGAGTCTGATCTTGCAAATGCTAAGTGCTTTCTTTGATTTCATTCACTTCACTGGGAGGTTAGGATGCTCTGCACTTGGCAGGATTTAGTCCTTAATATTACAGTTCCTGTTTGATCAACAACCCCGTTCATCTCATTCTCCCCTTTAAGATACTGTTTGTATTATTTCTGGTTATGCAGAACTTTGAAATACCAAATTCAGCACTTTAATTAGGAATGTCTTATTTTAAAAAGAAAGGTATTAAAGTTGGAAATGCTCTAAAATCTTTTATATTGATATTCAAAAGTATATACCACTGTTAAAAAAAAAACAACAGCTCTTTTTTTTTTTTAGGTCATGTAAAAGTAGAATCTAAATGGAATTGTTCTTGCAAATGGTTTGGTAAAGATGTGGCTCAGTTAGACAGAAAAATAAACCTATTTCAGCTTTTCTAAGTGAGGGGGAATCTGTCAAAATTGAGGACTTTATTTACATCAGTGCTATATCTTTTGCAACATCAAAGAAGTAGACTCAGCTGAATTGCCTTTTCCTCAAAGGATTTAACAGTGAACAGAAATGTATTTGATTTGAAAGCATGATGGTTTTGTGTTTTCTTTATATGTATTGGTAATCCTGATTTTGTTTTAAATTTTAATAGAAAGATTTAAAATAAATAAAAATTCCCCTACCCTGTTTGCAGTTCAGATATTCCAGATCCTGTCTGTCACTGACTCATCTATTTTAATTTTCCATGATAAGTGATATGCAAAGGTATATAGCATAAATAGTGAAAAGTAAATTATAATTTCAAAATTCAGTTTTACTGACCTGTGCTGTTAATGTGGGATATATTGCCATTGAAATCCATGGGTGTTAAATGAGTTCAGCACCTTGCAAGTTAGGGTGCATAAGAACGCAGCTTCTGTTTTCTAATAATATGTCATGTTTATCTTGACAGGGTTCCTTTAACTTCATAAAGAGAGGTTTTTTTGATGCACTGAATTCAAATGAAATGAAGTGCTGAATTTATAGCTGCTGCATCTCTTACCTGGTAACATCATTTTGAATCTGTCAGTTTATGACTTTATAAACAACTTAGTTGTTCTGTTAAAAATGAATCAAATATAAAATTTCACACAGAAATATATTTACCTTAGAAACTTTTTTTACACTTGCTCCTCACATCATTAGTACAAGGTTTGAATTCAAAGACCTTCATCAAGATGAAATTACTCTGGTTATACATGTGGGTATCTATTTAATTTAGTAAATGAAGACATAAGGTTAAACAATCTCACTCAAAGACAGATGGAAATTTGTCCTTCTGTTGTGCTATAATGCCATATAATAAGGTAGAACTTTCTTGTTGGATCAGAAAAGTGGTCCATCTAGTCCAATCCTGTCTCCAGCAGTGGCTAGTACCAGCTGCTCTGGGGCAAGGTGCACAAAATCGTGCAATAGGCTGTTATAGGGAAAATTTCTCCCTCCCTCCACTCCCAGTTCTTAGAGATTTGCATATGATATAAACCATCAGGGTTTATGTATCTTCCAAATCTTTTAAAAAATATTTACTATTATAATTCTAGATAGATATAAATGTCCAGTCCTTTTTCGAATCATGCTAAGCTTTTGGCCTCAATGATATGTATAAAAGAACTGTTAAGTGCACAGAACTATTAAGAGCAGTCGTTGAAAATGAAGGCTTGAACTCATGGTCTCCTGAATACATCTCTCTCTGAATACATCTTTGTGCTAGTCTACAGAATATTTTTATTTTAGGAATTACATAGCATGCTTTTTTAATAGATCTCCATGTGCTTTATAGTAGTAAGTATCATCCCTATTTGGTTTGGTGATAGGGAAACTGGGGTACAGAAAAGATAAGTGACTTGAGCCAAGCTTACATAATTGAGAACATTACTGGAACTGGGAACAGAAGCCAGGTTCCCTTTCAGTTACTGTGACCTATCCAGACTGCTAGTTAATGGATGAAAACATGGATCCTAATGAAAGTTATATTGATTCTCACAGCTACAGTTATGCACCATGTCAAGTTATGGATAACTAATTTATGGGGAGATAAAGCGTGCTATATGAGGATAGACAATATTTAACAGTAAAGGGAAAAAGATGGGGGTCCTATCATGATTAGATGTTCAATTTTTAAGAAGTGTTAATGGTGAACAATACAAGATACTGCTGAAAAAATAACATTGAATTGCATATTATTTGTATTACCATAGTACTTAGGAACCTAGTCATTGACCGGGACCTCAGTGTGCTAGGTGCTGCACAAACACAGAACAAAATAGCATCCCTGCCGCAAGGGGCTTACAATAAGTGTCAAAATCTGATAGATGCAAATGTGAAAGTTGTGTTTTAAAGCAAAAGTTGTAAGTATAGTGCAAGGATACCCACATTATGCCAATACTAGTAACACATTGATCACTGCCTTTTTACTTACTTGGGGTAGCTCTTTTATATACTCATGGCACTAAAATTACTTAGAAATGTTTATACAAGCTGAGGGGGGCCCATTAAAAAGCCGGATCTCTGTATACTGTGTGGGAATTGATGACTCTAAGATGATGGTACAAGGTATATTAATAAACTGTCCCCACTTGGTACCTTCTACATTTGCAGCTGTGTCTTTCCTCCCTGACATTGTTTTTCCAAATATTGTAGACTTATAGACTTTTCCACACAGGTAATGTTCAAAAGCTTCTCTATCTTGTAGCTTCTCTTCTTCTCACCTTTGCTATAGAATTTATCGTTTCTTCCGCAGTGTGTTACTGGAAGTACCTTAAATCCAGGCAGTGAGACTTGATGAAGAGGTACATAATTATAGGAGCTTTATTGATCATGTCTCCACTTCTGCGCTTCAGGAGTATTCACACAGCACCGATAATGCTCATAAGAAGAACGTAAAACATAAGTATGGCCATACTGGATCAGAGCAATGGTCCATATAGCCCAGTGGCTCTCAACCTTTCCAGACTACTGTACCCCTTTCAGGAGTCTATTTGTCTTGTATATCCTCCAGTTACACCTCACATGTAAAACTACTTGCTTATAAAATCAGACTTAAAAATACAAAAGTGTCACAGCACACTATTACTGAAAAATTGCTTAGAGTCTCATTTTTACCATATCATTATAAAATAAATCAATTGGAATATAAATTATACTTACATTTCACTGTATAATATATATAGCAGTATAAACAAGTCATTGTCTGAAATTTTAGATGCGTCAAAGGGAACGAACAAAACAAGGCAATTATCTGAGTGATCCATTCCCTGTTGTCCAGACCCAGCTTCTGGCAGTTGGAGGTATAGGGACACCCAGAGCATAAAGCTGTGTTCCTGACTATCTTGGCTAATAGCCGTTGATGGATACATCCTCCATGAACTTATCTAATTCTTTTCTGAATCCAATTATACTTTTGGCCTTCACAACATCCCCCAGCAATGAGTTCCACCAGCTGAGTGCATTGTGTGAACAAGAACTTCATTATGATTTTTTTAAATCTGCTGCCTATTAATTTAATTGAGTGACCCCTGGTTCTTGTGTTATGTGAAGAGTAAATAACACTTCCTTATTTACTTTCTCCACACCATTCATGATTTTTTGTGACCTCTATCATATCTCCCCTAATAGTTGTCTCTTTTCTAGGATGAACAGTTCTAGTCTCTTTAATGTTTCCTCTCATGGAAGCTGTTCCATACCGCTAATTATTTTTGTTGTCCTTCTCTGTACTTTTTCCAGTTCTAAATATCTTTAATGAAATGGGGCATGCAGAACTGCATGCAGTATTCAAGGTATAGATGTACCATACATTTATAGAGTGGAATTATATTTTCTGTTTTATTATCTTTTTTGACATGGTTCCTAACATTTTTAATTTTTTTTAATTACTACTCCACATTAAGCAGATGTTTTCAGAAACTATCCTCAATTACTCCAAAATCTCTTTCTTGAGTGGTAACAGGTAATTGGGCCTCATTATTTTGTAGGTATAGTTGGGATTTTTTTCCCCAATATACATTGCTTTGCACTTAACATTGAATTTCATATGCTGTTTTGTTGCCTAGTCACACAATTTTCTGAAGTCGCTTTGTAGCTTTACAGTGAGCTTTGGACTTAACTATGTTGAATAATTGAGTATCATCTATTTGTCATCTCATTGTTCACCCCCTTTTCCAGGTCATTTATGAATATGTTGAACAGCACAGGTCCCAGTTCAGAGCCCTAGGGGTCTGCTATTGACCACTTCTATTGTGAAAACTGACCACTTATTCCTACTCTGTTTCCCATCTTTTAACCAGTTACTGATCCATGAGAGTACCTTCCCTCTTATCCCATGAGTGCTTACTTTGCTTAAGAGCCTTTGGTGTGGAACCGAGTCAAAGACTCTCTGAAAGTCCAAGTACACTGTATTAAGTGGATCACCCTGTGATGTTGCACTCCATATGTTTTATGGAAATATGTTTGAGTGTAAATATAATGCAACTGGAATACGCTTTATGCAAAAGGTCTCTTGTAAGGTGTCATTACATAGCTTATAATCTACTGAGTGTATTCATCCTATTTGTATAACTGTATCATTCTTGTATCTAAAGCTAGAAATATGAAGTAATACTCTGAAGTCCTATTGTAACTATGCAAAGTGTGGCCATTAATGGTGGCTTAGGATGTTGGTGGCTCCCATTAACTAGAACAATTAGTTGTAAATGGTTGTTTACTTGTAAGCCTTCCTGTGAGTCAGGCTGGAAAGAATGGAGGCTTGGGGGTCTCACAGGACATGTGACCATATCACCTTGTACTGGAATCCATCTTAAACCTGGTACTTTTCCATTTAGAAGGAAGGGTGGGAACCCAGAGAGAGACAAAGGATTACCGCCTTGTGCCAAAGCTATAAAAGGTGGTGGAATGGAACAAGGGGACTGCCAGTCATGAGAAATCCTCTAGTTACTACCTGAGCAGGAGGTAACAAGGACTGCACCAGGGGAAAGGATTGGGCCCAGACTAGGAAGGAGTCTAGTTTGTGCAAGAAGCTTATTGGAACATCTGAGGGGGAGATTTACCTGTATTCAGTTTCAAAAATGTATTAGGCTTAGATCTGTGTGTTTTGCTTGGTAACTTAGTTTGTTCTGTCTGTTATTACTTGAAACCACTTAAATCCTACTTTTTATACTTAATAAAATAACTTTTTTGTTTATTAATTAACCCAGAGTAAATGATTAATACCGGGGAGACCAAACAACTATGCATGTATCTCTATCAATGTTCTAGAGAGCAGACAATTTATGAGTTTACCCTGTATAAGCTTTATACAGAGTAAAATGGATTTATTTGGGGTTTGGATTGCAGTGGGAGCTGGGTGTCTGGGTGCTGGAGATAAGTAACTTGCTGAGCAGTTTTTGGTTAAAGTCTGCAGCTTTGGGGGTGTGGACCAGATCTGGGTCTGTGTTGCAGTGGAGTAGCATGTCTGGCTCAACAAGATAGGGTTCTGGAGTCCCAAGTTGGAAGGGAAAATGGGCTCAGAGGTAGTTTCAGCGTCTCAAATGACAGTCCCAAGGAGGTCTTTGACTGATCACACACTGTTGTCCACATTCTTGTCGAGATGCTCAAAGAATTCAATAGATTGGTGAGGCATGATTTCCCTTTACAAAAACCATGTTGACTCTTCCCGCCTATCATGTTTACCTATGTGTCTGATAATTTTGTTCTTTAGTTTCAACAGTTTGCCTGGTACTGAAGTTAGGCTTACCAACCTGTAATTGCCAGGATCGCTTCTGGAGTCCTTAAAAAAGAAATCAGCATTACATTAGCAGTCTTCCAGTCATCTGCAGATGCTGATTTAAGCAACAGTTAGTAGTTCTGCAATTTCATATTTTAGAACTCTTGAGTGAATACTATCTGGTCCTGGTGACTTATCACTGTTTAATTTATCAATTTGTTCCAAAACCTCCTCTATTGACCCCCTCAATCTGGGACAGTTCCTCAGATTTGTCACCTAAAAAGAATGGTGGCTCGGGTATGGGAATCTCCCTCAGATCCTCTGTAGTGAAGACTCATTTAACTTCTCCTTATGGTCTTGTCTTCCTTGAGTGCTCCTTGATCATTCAGTGACCCCACTGATTTTTTCACATGCTGCCTGCTTCTGAAGTACTTAGAAAGAGAGTGCTCTTATTTGTTGTGTCTTTTGCTAGTTGTTTGTCACATTTTTGTGGCCTGCTTAATTATACTTTTACACTTGACTTGCCAGAGTCTGCGCTTTTGTTTTGCTCAGTTGATTTTGACTTCCAGTTTTTAGAGGATGCTTTTTTTACCTCTAACTGCGTCTTTTATGCTGCTGTTTGGCCATGGTGACATTTTTCAGATCCCCTTCTGTTTGGTCCTTTTACAGCCTCCTGTCCCAGCATGTGCTGGGCTTACATAAAAAACTGGAATAGAATCTTGAAGGAGTAGTCTGTTTAGTTGTTCCAAAGTTTTGGTCTGGACTAGTAGGTGGATCTCATCAAAACATGACACTTGAGATCTGAATAAACTATGCAGAAAGGAAAAGGTGGTTAGTACTGACAGCTGTAGCAATCAAAGGATGGAGAATAAAGCCATTCAAAATTGGGAAGCCAAACACAATCTTTCAGGAAACAATAGCATTTAAAAAGGGGGAAGGCAGAAAACATATATATAACTAAGAGAAAAAGAGTGCGGGTGAGAGATTGAGATGAGTTAGACTTGGGAACTGACTTTTTTAATACTGTTTTATAAGGTCTGGTAGGGAGCATTTTGGGAAGGTACAACTGAAAGACAAAGGATTGTCTAAACAACAAACTTGTGTCCGTGTAGCTATGTTGCTCAGGGGTGTGGAAAATTCACATCCCTGAGCAATGTAGTCATACTGACCTAGACAACACTATGTTGGTGGGAGGGCTTCTCTTGTTGACATAACTGCCACCTCTTGGGGAGATGGAGTACTTATGTCAACGGGAGAAGCTCCTACCTCCCATGGGCATAGGTAATGTATTTATTAAGCGCTATAGTGGCACAACTGCAGTGATGCAGCTGCGCTGCTGCAGCACTGAAAGTTTAGACAAGCCCCTAGTCTGTCTCCTGGTAGCATCAGCAGACATCTTAGTTATCTAGTTCTTTGCTAGTCTTTCAGAATATTGCTGTCATGATAAGTGAGGCCATGGGTGCTGGAACTACGAGTGCTGGGGGTGCTGCCACACTCCTCGGCTTGAAGTAGTTTCCATTATATACAGGGTTTACAATTTGGTTCAATGGCTCTCAGCACCCCCCTCTATAAAAGTTACAGCACCCATGAGTGAGGTGATGGCGGGAAAGGTGGACTTCAACTGTTCTGTATATTAAGACATTTCACAAGATTTCTGGTTGGAAATTCAAATCTAAGCCTTAGATCTATGCAAATGAAGCAGGATTAGCAGGCTGGGTTTAAAATGCAGGAAATATAGGGTAGCCATACTGTAAAACAGAGGTGGGCAAACTATAGCCCATGAGACACATCCAGCCCATGGGACCCTCCTGCTCAGCCCCTGAGCTCCTGGCCCAGGAGGCTAGCCCCCGGCCCCTCCCCTACTTTTTCCCTTCCCCTGCAGCCTCAGCTCGCCCCACCACTGGTGCAATGCTCTGGGCAGCAGAGCTGCGAGCTCCTGGGGCAGGACTGCTGCAGAGCCCAGCCTGACCCAGTGCTCTGTGCTGCGTGGTGGTGTGGCTGGCTCCGGCCAGGTGGCGTGGCTGCCTGTCCTGGTGCTCTGGGTGGCGCAGCTGTAGCGCCACCAGCCACCGATGCTCCAGGCAGTGCGGTAAGGGGGCAGGGGGGCATGGATAGAGGACAGGGGAGTTCCAGGTAGTGGTCAGAGGGGCAGGGGTGTGGCTAGGGGTCAGGGCAGTGAGAGGACAGGGAACAGGGGGATTGAATGGGGCAAGGGTTCCCAGGGAGGTTGGATGGGGCAGCAGAGGACAGTCAGGGGCAGGGGCTCCTGGGACGGTCAGGGGACAGGGAGGAAGAGGTGGTTGGATGGGGCAGAGGTACCAGGGAGCCGTCAGGGGGCGAGAAGCAGGAGGGGTTGGATGGGGGTGGGGGCCGGGCCATGCCTGACTGTGGGGAGGCACAGCCTCCCCTAACTGACCCTCGATACAATTTTGGAAACCCAGTGCGGCGCTCAGGCCAAAAAGTTTGCCTGCCCCTGGTGTGAAAACATTTTAATGCTGGAAACAGATTACCAGTGGGATATAACAAGGATTAACAGGATCATAAATTCTCAATTTTATATTATATTATTTTTATTTATTACTTTTAAATCATATTTTTATAGTCTCATATGTCTTAAATTATACTACTGAACAACATGATCTTTACATTTTCTCCCCTTATTAAATAGAGATGCAGAGAGAATTAGAATTCAGTAGCTGAGCAAGTATGGAGAAATGCAGTCCAAAAGGGATGAATGAATACAAAGTCTGAAAGAAAAATGCAAGAGGTAATATATACTGATCAAAAAGTGCAATTGAATACTAACGAGAAGAGAGTTTGGGGAATTATCTAATAGTAGCAAGAAAAAAACTCAACCAAACAAGGATCTGGGTTGCATACCACAGAAGACAGGAACAAATAAATCAAATATATTAGTATCTACTACTAGTACAGCATGTGATACCCATAAAAGAGTTAATTTGAAAAAGCCTGTCGCAATGGCCCAGATTTTTGGAACGTTGTAACCCATGTGTATTTTATTTCTGTTAATAAATTTTTCATTTTATGCACTTTTAAATGAACTTGTTCTGAATTATCTCTTTGCAACTTCTACCCAATCAACTGACCAGTGACAAAGTGCTAATGGTTGTTTTACTAGGATACTTGCGTGCATAGAAGGGCAAATAGATTTCTTTGTGTTACTAAACTAAGAAGTGAATAAATGGATTAACTTTTCTAGAGCAGAATGCTTTCTCTTAAACCAAAACAAGCACTCTATTAATATAGGATTAAATAACCTAGGATTTGGAGTTTAAATATAAAAACTTTGCAATACATTCTGGAGTATGTTATTAATAGTTTTGTGTGTGTGATTTCCATCTTTTAATTACTGGTTTTAAATGGTGTGATACATTATAGAAAAAACACACTCCAGAACTAAATTTAAAAGTTTATTTAATTTGCATTTTTGTTAACTGCATCAAAACATTCACACTGCCTGCCCCACAACACTGGAGAGAGAATTTTGCAGCTTGGATTGGATATGCACATGAACTCTGTAGGTGAAATTTAAATTTGAACTGGATTTTCTCTTCATTATGGCACAGGTGTGCTTTTATGACTCCTTTCTTGGACTCATGCATCCATATCCTGAATATGCAAAAAGTAAGTAATACTGTTTTCTTACTGTAAGTATGAGTAAAATGGGTGAATTTTTGTGAATGAATAAAATGGTTGGGGTAGATGCTGTATAGCTGTTGTTAATGTTTGTATATTTTTTTATTAGCCTCAAATAACAAAACCAAGTAAGGTGCAGGAAGGCTGTTATCAGTATTCTTAGTCTCCAAGTGGTAGAAGTGTACTTAAGACAAGAATTTAACTTAAGCTATTTGGAGAAAGGGATTCCCAATTAGTGAATTTAAGTTTTTTCCCCCCAAAGAAAACCTATTCCTATGCATGATCCCACTGTGTCAAAAGGAATACTTAGCTGAATAAATACTACTCAGCTGAGTAAAGATGGCAGAATCAGAGCTTTAACTGATAATTATTCAAACAATTACACCTGTTTAATAGTTCATTGGGATCTCCTTGCTTAATTTTACTTTTAGTCCCTCTAAACAATACAAAAAAATCATGTTGGGTGAATCAATTTTTGAAAAGCATATTCAGCCTAAAATGTGCTTACAGTGCTTTGATTGGTATTAGCATGCTTTTCCCTCTGACCATTCTGTAAAACTATTTTCAGGTCCCTAATTACTCACTCTTTGGCCGGTGCACTTTGTTTTTTAAGATGGGTTCAAGTAACATGGATTTTTTTGTAGTGTAGATTAAAATATTTTTATTGTGTATCATTCTGATCATGGGGAACCTTAAGGTTGCTCTGCAAACCACTGGGACACTTAATTCAAAACAATGACATCTGTTATACAGGCAATTCACTGGCAGATTCATTACCATTTCATGGGAGAGTGGAACAGAATCTTCGTCATGTTACAGCAGTGTCTCAACCATTGGAAATAAAGCTGCCTGTTGGAAGGCAAAAAGAAAAGTTGTTAGTTTCCAATTCTCTTTGAAGTAGTCTTAAGTTTATATCCATTTCAATGAAACCAGAAGTGGATTTGAAGATTGTCAGAGGATGTAAATATATATATTTGTTGAAATATTTTGGGGGAATGGATTGTAGTGCATTGAAATTAAGCTGTAAAGGGGAAATCTACATGATAAAGGGTATAAGAAGTTGCATTTGCTTTTGAAGTCTGATAAAAAAAATATCTATCCTGCAGGAATGGATTTTTGGATAGGACAAAATTCACAACATTCTCTTGGGGCTGACTGATGTTTAGATCAATATGAAATAACGGATGGTACAAATTTACTAGTAGGTTCGATGTAGTGCAGATTTGTTCAGTGTGAAATTTTTTACTTGGTAAAGGTTTATATTAACTGTTGTTGGAAAAATAAGATAATGGCATCAACGATCCCTGCCAAAGGAATTCCCATTTCTAGGACGAAACCCTGCCCTTCTGTTAGGAAACCATGCAGGGTCAGAGTTGAACCTGCCTGGTACAAGAGCCCTCTTTTTGTCTCTTGAGCACTATATGGAGAGTTCCTACCTTGTTCCTATATGAAGGGATAACTTGCTATGACCTTCATTAACCCACACCACAACAAAGGGCAGACTTAGTTCTGCAGTACATGCTCCCCTCTGTTCTGAAGTGGAAAAGACGTGTTGCAGTTTTGATACCAAAGAGAGACTGAGTAAACAGGGAAGCTCCCTTTTGCCGCCTCCTTTTCTTTTTCCATCCTCTGTCTCTTATTTCCTTCCCTGCCTGTTTAAATATTGTTACCATTGTATCTTGCTATTTGGAAAAGAAAAACTTCTTGCTGTATTTAGTCAGTTTTAGTCTCAAAGCTGTGTATGATTTTACAGCAATACAAATAATAAAAATAGCTTGGAACATAAAGGTGCAGATAGTTGGGAGATACATGGTGTTAAATGCTTTCATAAAACAAGTGGAATGGCTTTTTGTGCTGCAGAGAGTGAACCATTAATTTTTTTTTAGGGGAAGGGGAAGAAGCCTGATCAGACTAGTTTTTCTGGATTGTCTACATTCAGTGGATTTCCAGAGCTCCACCCCAGCTTCCTTTTGTAGACTAGAACAGGAAGGATGGTTCAGTGGTTAAGGTGCTAGGCTGGGTCTTAGAATGCTAGGGTTCAATTCCTTGCTCTTCTTGTGCTTAGGTGTCAGGTCTAGCTCCACTCCGGTCCACAAAACTCCTTCCAAACTCTGTAAGCACTTAAACTTGCTCAACACCTATGTTTTCAGAGTGAAAGTTCCATAGGTGTGAAGTTACAGCCTCTGGGCACGTAGGTACTAGAGCTAAAGGTGCCAGGGGTGCTGCTGCACCCCCTGGCTTGAAGTGATTTCATCATGTACAGGGTTTACAGTTTGGTTCAATGGCTCTCAGCACCCTCCACTATACAAATTGTTCCAGTGCCCCTGTCTGGGCATGCATACTACTGTGGTGGGTCCAGGCACCAGTGCTCCAAGCACCTGCCTGGGGCAGCAAGCCACGGGAGGCGCCCTGCCAGTCCCTGTGAGGACAGCAGTCAGGCGGCCTTTGGCGGCATGCCTGCGGGAGGTCCCCGGTCCCGTGGATTCAATGACAATTCGGTAGTGGGTATGCCAAATCCGCAGGACTGGTGGACCTCCTGCAGGCAAGCCACTGAATCCGAGGGACCAGGGACCTCCTGCGGGCAAGCCACCAAAGGCTGCCTGACTGCCGTGCTTGGGGCGGCAAAACAGCTAGAGCTGCCCCTGACTTTAGGCAACCAGCCACCTGTCTCCCACTTCAGCCCCACAGCAATTCACAAACCAGAGGAAGATAGGCATTTGGCCGCCTAAGTTGAGTGTGGGGCAAATCCAGTAGACATGCTTAGGCACCTCCTACTCGAATGGGTCCTATTCAAAATCTGGCCAGGGGAGGTGGTGCTGCCCACCTTATAACTTTTAGCCCAGTGGTTAGAGCACATGCTTGGGATATTGGAGACCTGGATTCAGTTGCCCCCACTCTGCCTGAGTCTGAGAAAGGATTTGAACAAGGGTCTCTCATGTCTCAGGCAAGTGCTCCAATCACTGAGCTCTGAAATATTCTGAATGGGGCTCTCTTGGCCTCTCTCAGTGAAACTGTTCCACCATTGCATAACTAATGAAAATGTAATGGGAGCATGGAGACTGGACCCAGGAGCTCTAACCGCTGGCCTATAGAATCATTATCTCTTCCTTTGTCTGGCCAAATGACTATTCACAGCAAAACAGACACTGGGCTTGAGAAAGAGCACATGTGAGACTGACTCTGAGGTCCAGTGGTAGGAGCCATTTCCTGAGTAGTAGGAGACCACTATTCCAGGCCCTTTTTCCCCTCTATTAAGGAGAATTGAATCTGAGTCTCCCACATCTCAGATGAGTGCTCTAACCCCTGAGCTAATAGTTATAAGGTAGTGTGGCAGACTTGGCACCGCAGCACCCCTTTGTGGCAGGGGTAGGATGGGGTGTCAGCACCTCACCACTCTTGAGTCCTTGCGTCCACCTCTCTGTGGGCGATCTGTTACAGCCTCTTGGCCTTCTTCCCCACTATCACTCCAGTCTGGCAGGGTAGCACAGCCTAGCAGCTGGAGTCCATACAACCCTCCTTACGAGCAGGGTAGTGCAGCCTAGTTGCCAGAGAGTCCATACAACCCCCCTTACAAGCAGGGTAGCATGGCCTAGCAGCTGGAGTGTCTAGTATTCCTCATGGTTCAGGGGTGAGGTGGTAGGGGGATTCGGGCCCACCTTCACCAATCCCCAGCCCAGCGCCCTGGTAGTAGCAAGCTCCCCATGCCACTCTCTCAGCAGGGATCCACCTTCAACACACCAAGTGTCAATGCAGCTCTAATGTCATTTGTCTCTAAAGTTCCCCTGGGTCATTTCCTACCATGAATGCCAGGTCATCAGCTGTGGGGGGTCCTCCAATCTCTTCCCCTCCTAGGACATCCACCGGCAGGGTCTCAGGGAGTGTCATGGCTTGGTTGACTCACAGATCATGGTACGCAGGCTCTCCTTCCTTTGGGGCTAGCAGCATGTGTCCTTCTCCAGCGGTCAGCCTAGACTGAGCTGGTCTGCAGGCTTTTATATCTGTTCTCCAGTTGGAGCATGCCCAGCAGAGCTTCTGGCGCGTGGCTTCCTTTGCTAGTAAGGAAGGGTTAACCCCTGAAGTAGCAGTGCGGGGCCACTCTGCCCCGTCACAGGCAGGTACTAGTTCCCCTCCCTTTACCACAACCATTTTGTGTGGAGTGAGGCAGGTTCCTAACTCTTTCCCACAAGGCACACTTTGTGCCTAAGCTGCCTGACTCCAGACATCTGATTCCAATTCATGGATCGCTAAGTGGACATAGGTGCCTCCCGGCACTCTGGAACTAGGTGCCTGCCTTTGAGAGGCATCCTTGTTGTTGGACTCTCCATTGTCTAGTTTAGGTGGCTCCCCCCCTAGCATGCTGGCATTTGTGGATCCCATTTTAGGCACTCATCTCTCCCCAAGCACTGTATGGGGAGCCTAAGCACTGGACTCAGCTTTGTGGAACACAGCGTTGTTCCTGTGATTTTCTAGGCACCTCCATGATGCTTAGCATTGGAACACTTCAGTCCCTTCATGGATCCCACACTTAATGTTTCAGTGCTTCAATTCCCCATTTGTAAAATGGATGTAATAGAGGATAAAACATTAAAGATTGTGAGGTGCTCAGATACTATGGTAATCGGGGCCAGATAAGTACCTAAGCTAGCTAGATAGATTTTGCAAAGTAAAATATATGGAGGTTGCAGTTTGCATTTGCCAGAGATAGAGAATTGTGACAAAATATCACTTTGTTGGGTTTGTACTGGATATTTCTACCTACATGGAAAGCAGGGCCGGCTTTAGGAAGTGCGGGGCCCAATTCGAACATTTTCGGCGGGGCCCTGGCAGGGATGACTTAAAAAAAAAAGTGGGAAAAAAAGCCTTTCATTTCTTTCATGTATTATTTACTTTCCATAACTATATGAATAATAAAATTATATATTATATACATTGCATCATATATGCTGTTGATTGGCTATTAATGACCGCCATTTCACACGTGTGGGTCCCCGCCACTCCCTGGGGGGGTGCACATGTGTTGGTCCCAGCTGCTCCCTGCCCCCCTCATTGAAGCAGGTGTGCAGGGTTACTGCCCTGGAAACTGCAGGGCAGCAGTGGACATGGGGCTGGCTGGAGGCAGGGTCTGGCTGCAGGCAGGGCAAGGGGTGTGGGGCTGGTTGGAGACAGGGGGTATGGGGCAGGCTGGCTTCAGGCAGGGCCGCAGGGGGGTGCAGCAGGGGTTTGCAGGTCTGGAGACAGCAGAGTGTGGAACTGGCTGGCTTCAGGCAGTGGGGTGCAGCAGGGGTTGACTGGAGACAGGGCAGAGGGTGCAGGCTGGGCAGGGTGTGCAGGGCTGGTGCGGGCAGCAGTGTGTGGGGGGCTGGTTGGCTGGCTTTGGGCAGGGCTGCAGGGGTGTGTGGCAGGGGTTGGCTGGAGACAGGACAGGGGGTTTGGCAGGGGCTGGCTGTGGGCACGGGGTGCAGAGCTGGCTGCAGGCAGGGGGGAGCCAGACTGGTGTGGGCAGGTCAGGGGGTGCAGCAGAGACAGCTGGAACCCCAGCCCTTTAAGTAGCCCCCAAATCCCCTTTTACCCTGCCCCGGACCTTTTAAATAGCAGCGGGAGCCCTGGGGAATGCATGGGGGCGGCAGAGCTCTGGCAGCTATTTAAAGGACCGGGGTGGCAAAGGCAGCTGGAGCCCCGGGCCCTTTAAATAGCCCCGGGAGCCCCTCAGGGCTCTGGGGGCTATTTAAAGGGCCCAGAGCTCCAGCCGGGGTCGCGGGGCTTGCCATGCTGTGGCTGGAGCTCCAGCCGGGGTCGCGGGGCTTGCCACGCTGTGGCTGGAGCACCGCAAGCCCCGCCGCCCCGCTCTCCCGGCTGGAGCCCCGGCCAGAGCGCGGCAAGCCCCATCGCCCCGCTCTCCTGGCTAGAGCCTTGGCCGGAGCCCCGGCCGGAGCGCAGCAAGCCCCGCTCTCCTGGTTGGAGCTCTAGCTGGGAGAGCGGGGCTGCGCCGCGCTCCCACTGGCGCTTCGCTCAAAGGAGCGGGACCATGGAAGACCCTGGAGCAGACCGCAGCCTGGGACCGGGGTAAGTTAAAAAAAAAATTAAAAAGGTGCCTAAGGCGCGGGGCCCTCTTAGGCGCGGGGCCCGATTCCCCGGAATCGGTGGAATCAGCCTAAAGCCGGCCCTAATGGAAAGCACTCTGAACTTAATGTGCATCGAGTTCTCTGTGTGAATGAGGAATAACGGGTTCTCTGTATTACATTTTAGCTATACACTTCAGTCTTCTCTTTGAGAAGAAAATAGGGTCCTTATTGATTTCTGCGAATAGCATCACTGCGATAAGAAACATAGATGAAAGCAGTTGCATAACCCAAGCAAAGCATATAATAGATTCTGCCAAGGCAGTAGACATCATTCCAACTTCTGTAACAGTGGTAATTAATTTTAGCCTGCTAGAAAATCTATCTTCTGCTAGCAGTCAGTGAACTGTAAAGAAATGTGTCAGTATCCATTCCTTGGAATCTCAGTGTCTCTGCGTAGGAGGCACAATAATTTTATGGTGACAACTAATATACAGGAATACCAGCTGGTAATATAGAAGACTGTTGCAGCAAAAGGTGAAAATAGGACTACATGAAAGGGGTTGAATAAAGATGTATGTGTATAAAAAACACTGAAAATACAAAAGTTAAGAGTAACCGAAAAAGAGAAGAATGGTTTGTGATACAGATTTTATAATTTTTTTAAGGAGTTGATGTTAAATAGCGGAACATCTAGAAATTAACTATTATAATTTTACAGTTTCACCATAATATCAGCATCAGGATATCAGAAAATGTCAGGTTTTTTTTTTTCTCCACTAACTGCATGTAAGTCATATTGCCATTAGTATAGACAGTGATCTGTCAGGGTTTCCATTATAACTTCCTGTTTTCATGGGTTCAGAACTCTATCAAAATTTGCTCTGGGCTGAAATATGGCATTACCATTATCCTAGGAGCACAATTTATTTTTAGAAAACAAATTATCAAAATAATCCAGTTTGCTGAGGAAAGCAAAAGTAAATGACTTACTGATTTTTGGAAGCTCTGTTGGTACTCTTGCCACTGATTTGATATAAAATTATAATATAAAGTTTCCAGGTGGTTAGTTCAGAAAGAGCTTCTAAAAAGAATAAATAACCCTGTTAACTATTTTAAGAGTTAAAGGGGAGCCGCCACCACCTCATTCAAGCCCCTCCAAAACCCTTCTCCCATGAACCCCACAAGAAGTGAGTTATTGGCCAAGCAAGTAAAGCCTTATACTCAACTTGATGGCTTTTGTCCCTATATAATAGGATAATATTTGAACTCCACATCCGATCAATTCCAAAATCTCAGGGAATATTCTAGACATCTGTGGGCAGAACTCTATTGGTTTTGGTGAAAATTGGAAAACCAGAATGGGGAAGTGGGGGACATACAGAGTCCCTGCCATCTGGTTGTTAGACCCATCCATTTTAACCACCTCAGTAGTTGTCTCTAGGTAGGTGAAATAACTGGTTGATGGTAGCCATTAAAACATTGCAGCATAACAGTATTGCCAGTTTTAGATCTGCCCATACAGTTTAAAATATCTCTCAGATAGAAGGAAAAGAAATGAATGGCAGGGGGAAGAAGAGAATAGGGGGCACACTCAGAGCATATAGAGCCCCTGCCATAGTGGAATGGGGGACATACAGAGCCCTTGCCATGGAGGGAGGGAGAATGGGAGATTCTAGTATGGGGAGTACAGAGAGCCCTGGGTATGAGGGAGGGCGGGTGCTTCAGGGAGTCCCTGGAATGGAGTGGGATGGGAGGGTGGCACAGAGGGAACTTATGCTGGGTTCATTGCATTGGTGCCAGCATTTAAAAGCTTTAAAATGAATGCTTGGCCAACGAAGATGAGATCTTGACACTGCTACTTTGCCAGTAACAGGAGAGGGTCTATGTGCTTTTCTGTGAATTTTACAAATATGAATACTTACTCTTTACAACTTTCTTCCCATCCATGCTGCGGGGTTAACATTATTACCTACACTTTACAGACTGCAAGGTGACTTATAAGGGGACTCGATGAAAGAGTCTGAATCAGAGCTGGGAATAAATGCAATGAGTTCTTTGTCCTCTGTCCCATACCTAGTCAACTAAACTCCACTATCTCAGCTGTTCAGGATACGAGTCAGTTCAGCTGTAGACATCTGGCTACAGGAGGAGGGAAGCTTCTCAGTCATTCCAGTTTACTTTAGATATTTGCCATGCCTAGGCTCAGGGTACATCTACACTATGGGATTACTCTGATTTTACATAAACCGATTTTATAAAACAGATTGTATAAAGTCAAGTACACACGACCACACTAAGCACATTAATTCGGCGGTGTGCGTCCATGGTCCTAAGGCTAGCATCGATTTCCGGAGCATTGCACTGTGGGTAGCTATTTCGTAGCTATCCCATAGTTCCCGCAGTCTCCCCCGTCCCTTAGAATTCTGGGCTGAGAGCCCAGTGGCTGATGGGGCAAAAATCATTGTCGGGGGTGGTTCTGGGTAAATGTCGTCAGTCATTCCTTCCTCCGGGAAAGCAACAGCAGACAATCATTTCGCGCCCTTTTTCCCTGGATTGCCCTGGCAGATGCCATAGCACGGCAACCAAGGATCCCATTCAGCACTTTTTCTTTACAGTCACCGTATGTGTACTGGATGCCATGGACAGACGTGATACTCCAGCGCTACACAGTGGCATTCATTTGCTTTTGCATGATAGCAGAGACCGTTACCAATCGTTCTGTACCGTCTGCTGCTGGTGTAAATTAGCAATGAGATGACGATTATCTGTCCTTCTGCACTGTCTGCTGCTATCATGGGTGCTCCTGGCTGAGACTGGGAATGACTCCCCGAGTCAATCTCTTCTTTATGGTTTCTAAAAATAGAGTCAGTCCTGCCTAGAATTTGGGGCAAGTGTACTAGAGAACCAGTGTATCAGAGAGCACAGCTGCTCCGTGTCAGATCCCGCAGAAATGATGAGCTACATGCCATTCGGGGGGGTGCCCCTGCAACAACGCCACCCGTTGCTTCCCTCCTCCCCCAACCTTCCTGGGCTACCGTGGCAGTGTCCCCCCCCCATTTGTGTCATGAAGTTATAAAGAATGCAGGAATAAGAAACCGTGACTTGTTAGTGAGATAAAATGAGAGGGAGGCAGCCTCTGACAGTCCAGGCAGGACATTAAATGGTGCAGAGGGGAGGAGCCCAGCATCTCGCTGCTATGATAGTCCAGGCAGTACAGAATCTTTTCTTTACACAGGAAAGGGAAGGGGCTGATGGAGCTCAGCCACCAGTTGCAATGATGAGGACAGTTACCAGCCGTTCTCTCCCATCTACTGGGAATGACCAGGAATCATTCCTATTTTTACCCAGGTGCCCCCGGCCAACCTCACCTGAGGCAAGCCAGGAGCACTCACGGGATGATGGTGATGACTGATATCAGTCATATTGTACCATCTACCACCAGGGAGGGAAGAGGAACAGATACTGCTCTTCACTGCTGCAGCATCGCGTCTACCAGCAGTATTCAGTAGACATAGGGTGACATTGAAAGAAGTCAAGAAACGATTTCTTTCCCTTTTCTTTCACGTGGGGGGGAGTAAATTGATGAGCTATTCCCTGAACCATGCTGGACAATGTGTTTGAACCTACAGGCATTGATTCATAGATTCATAGATTCTAGGGTCAGAAGGGACCAATGTGATCATCTAGTCCGACTCCCTGCACAAAGCAGGCCACAGAATCCTACCCATCCACTTCTATAACAAACCCCTAACCTATGCCTGAGTTATTGAAGTCTTCAAATTGTGGTTTGAAGACCTCAAGCTGCAGAGAATCCACCAGCAAGTGACCCATGCCCTACGCTGCAGGGGAAGGTGAAAAACCTCCAGGGCCTCTGCCAATCTGCCCTGGAGGAAAATTCCCTCCCGACCCCAAATATGTCGATCAGCTAAACCCTGAGCATGTGGGCAAGACTCACCAGCCAGCACTCAGAAAAGAATTATCTGCAGTAACTCAGATCCCATCCCATCCAACATCCCATCACCAACCACTGGGCATACTTATCTGGCGATAATCAAAGATCAATTTGCCAAAATTAGGCTCTCCCATCATACCATCCCTTCCATAAACTTATCAAGCTTAATCTTAAAGCCAGATATGTCTTTTGCCCCCACTACTCCCCTTGGAAGGCTGTTCCAGAACTTCACTCCTCTAATGGTTAGAAACCTTCGTCTAATTTCAAGTCTAAACTTCCTAGTGTCCAGTTTATACCCATTTGTTCTTGTATCTACATTGGTACTAAGCTTAAATAATTCCTCTCCCTCCCTAATATTAATCCCTCTGATATATTTATAAAGATCAAGCATATCCCCCCTCAGCCTTCTTTTGGCTAGACTAAACAAGCCAAGCTCTTTGAGTCTCCTTTCATATGACCAGTTTTCCATTCCTCATATCATCCTAGTAGCCCGTCTCTGAACCTGTTCCAGTTTGAATTCATCCTTTTTAAACATGGGAGACCAGAACTGCACACAGTATTCCAGGTGGGGTCTCACCAGCGCCTTATATAACCGTACTAACACCTCCTTATCTTTGCTGGAAATACCTCGCCTGATACATCCTAAAACCGCATTAGCTTTTTTAACGGCCATATCACATTGGCTGCTCATAGTCATCCTGTGATCTACCAATACCCCAAGGTCCTTCTCCTCCTCTGTTGCTTCCAACTGATGTGTCCCCAATCTATATCTAAAGTTCTTATTATTAATCCCTAAGTGCATGACCTTGCACTTTTCACTATTAAATTTCATCCTATTACTATTACTCCAGTTTACAAGGTCGTCCAGATCTTCCTGTATGATATTCCGGTCCTTCTCCATGTTAGCAATACCCCCCAGCTTTGTGTCATCCGCGAACTTTGTTAGCAGATTCCCGCTTTTTGTGCCAAGGTCGGTAATAAAAAGGTTAAATAAGATTGGTCCCAGAACCGATCCTTGAGGAACTCCACTAGTAACCTCCTTCCAGCCTGACAGTTCACCCTTCAGTATGACCCATTGTAGTCTCCCCTTTAACCAGTTCCTTATCCACCTTTCAATTCTCATATTGATCCCCATCTTTTCCAATTTGACTAATAATTCCGCATGTGGAACCGTGTCAAATGCCTTACTGAAATCGAAGTAAATTAGGTCTACCGCATTTCCTTTGTCTAAATAGTCTGTCACCTTCTCAAAGAAGGAGATCAGGTTGGTTTGGCACGATCTACCTTTAGTAAAACCATGTTGTACTTTGTCTCAATTACCATTGACCTCAATGTCCTTAACTACTTTCTCCTTCAAAATTTTTTCCAAGACCTTACATACTACAGATGTCAAACTAACAGGCCTATAGTTACTCGGATCACTCTTTCTCTCTTTCTTAAAGATAGGAACTACGTTAGCAATTCTCCAGTCGTACGGTACAACCCCTGAGTTTACTGATTCATTAAAAATTCTCGCTAACGGGCTTGCAATTTCATGCACCAGTTCCTTTAATAGTCTTGGATGAAGATTGTCCGGGCCCTCCGATTTTGTCCCATTAAGCTGTTCAAGTATGGCTTCTACCTCAGATGTGGTAATATCCACCTCCATATCCTCATTCCCGTTCGTCATCCTTCCATTACCCCTAAGCTCCCCATTAGCCTTATTAAAGACTGAGGCAAAGTACTTATTTAGATATTGGGCCATGCCTAGGTTATCCTTAACCTCCTTTCCATCCTCAGTGTGTAGCGGTCCCACTTCTTCTTTCTTTGTTTTCTTCTTATTTATATGGCTATAGAACGTTTTACTATTGGTTTTAATTCCCTTTGCAAGGTTCAACTCTACTTGGCTTTTAGCCTTTCTCACTTTATCCCTACATGTTCTGACCTCACTAAGATAGCTTTCCTTGCTAATCCTACCCTTCTTCCACTCCTTGTAGGCTTTCTGCTTTTTCTTAATCACCTCTCTGAGATGCTTGCTCATCCAGCTTGGTCTACAACTCCTGCCTATGTTTTTTTCCCCCTTTCTTGGGATGCAGGCTTCCGATAGTTTCTGCAGCTGCGACTTAAGTAATTCCAGGCCTCTTCTGCATTTAGATCCACAAGTTCTTCAGTCCAATCCACTTCCCTAACTAATTTCCTTAATTCTTTAAAGTTAGCCCTTTTGAAATAAAAAACCCTAGTTCCAGATCTATTTTTGTGTATCCTTCCATCTAGTTTGAACTGAATTAGCTCATGATCACTCGAACCAAGGTTGTCCCCTACAACCATTTCTTCTATGAGGTCCTCACTGCTCACCAAAACCAAATCTAAAATGGCATCCCCTCTTGTCGGTTCTTCAACTACTTGGTGAAGGAATCCATCAGCTATCACATCCAGAAAAATCTGATCCCTTCTATTCTTGCTAGCACTTGTACTCCAGTCTATATCTGGGAAGTTAAGGTCTCCCATGATCACACATTTCCCATTAGTGTTTACTTCCTTAAAAACATTAAAGAGGTCTCTATCGATATCCAAATCAGATCCTGGCAGTCTGTAGCACACCCCAAGCACTATCTTAGGGTAGGCTTTAGTAGCTTTCTTTCCCAGTGTGATTTTTGCCCAGATAGACTCTGTCTTGTCCATTCCATCACTTCTTATTTCTTTACAGTTAACCTCCTCATTGATGTACAATGCTACTCCACCACCTTTGCCTTTATTTCTATCTTTCCTAAACAGCACATAGCCTTCAATACCTGTACTCCAGTCATGACTACTATTCCACCACGTTTCTGTTATCCCTATAATATCTGGTTTCACTTCCTGCACCAGTAGCTCTAGTTCCTCCATTTTGTTCCCTAGGCTCCTCGCATTAGTGTACAGACATCTTAATTTTTGCCGTTCGGCTTCACTCACATTCTGTACCCTGTTAGCCACGGACATTCTACCACCAACATCACCTGTAAGTCTGTTATCTACACTACCTTCCTCCTTATGCCAATTCTTCTGTCCATGGCTATATCCCCTCTTACTTTGTTTACTTCCCTCTCAAGGTTAAATTCTGGCGTGGAGATCTCCCGAACATCTCCCAACCATCTCCCCCAAATTTCTAGTTTAAAGGTCTCTTAATCAGGTCGGCGAGCCTCCATCCTAGAAGTCTATTTCCCTCCTTGCTCAGGTGAAGTCCATCCCGAGAGAACAGTCTTCTGTCCGTAAATGCTTCCCAATGGCCGTACATTCCAAAGCCCTCCTTATAGCACCACTGCCTGAGCCATCTGTTGATCGCCATAATCTTGTCACACCTTTGTCGCCCTTCTCTAGGAACCACCAGAATCCCACTGAAGATCACCTGAGCCTCGATTTCCTTAAGCGTCTTCCCCAGTCTGGCATAGTCTCCCTTGATACATTCCAGAGAGTATCTAGCCGTATCATTCATTCCCACATGAAGGACAATCAACGGATTCTTCCCCGCTCCCGCTAGTATCCTTTTCAGCCTCAGGTCCACATCCTGTATCTTAACACCCGGCATACAGCACACCCTTCTGTTCTCCCGATCAGCTCTAGTCACAGGCCTGTCTATTCTTCTCAGTAAGGAGTCTCCAATCACGTAGACCTGCCTTTTCCTGGTGACAGTGCGCTTCTCCAGTCTATCTCCCGCACCCACCGGCTGCAAGTCCTCTCAATTCCTATTTCCCCTTGCAATCCTCCTGGGGCTCATATTTGGTGTTGCCTCCATTGACTCCTCCCCTCCTCTTGCAGGACTATCAGCTCTTCTCTTTTTCCTTTCCCTCTTCCTCTCTCCTTCAGCAACCACCTGCTGTGCCCCTTCTTCATTTTCCAACTCTGCAAACCTGTTCCTGAGTTCTATTTCTCCTTCACTGGCCCGTCTTTTCCTCTGCCTGGTTCTCTTAGTCACATGCTTCCACCATCCACTTTCCTCCCCCAGCAGTCTCTCCTCTGAATTCTTTGGTCCTGCTTCCATCTGCACATCTGAGCTTATCCCTTCAGCCCCCTCGTGTCTGTGCTCCATTGTCTGCTCAAACCCCGTTCTGAACTCAGCCAGAGTTTGCACCTGCATCTCCAGTCCTCGGATCTTCTCTTCCATCAGCTCTATCAGGCAGCACTTCATGCAGACAAAGCTCTTTTCAGGCGCCCCCTCCAGGATCATGTACATGCCGCAGCTTCCACATCCAGTCATCCTCATTGTGTCTTTCACTGCTGCCTCTGTATCAGTCATGGCCTTCCCACCTGACGCCTGATAGTCAACACAACACAGCACAACACAAGCCCCCAGCAGGCAGCTTAGCCAAGAGTGCAAATACTTTTCGGAGACTTCTGTGGACTGTGGGATAGCTGAAGTAGTCAGTACCCCCTCCCTCCCTCCATGAGCGTCCATTTGAGTCTCTGGCTTCCCGTTACGCTTCTGACGCAGCACTGTGTAGCCTATAGATTTTTTTTTCAACGCTTTGGCATTTTGTCTTCTGGAACGGAGCTCTGATAGAACAGATTTGTCTCCCCATACAGCGATCAGATCCAGTATCTCCCGTACGGTCCATGCTGGAGCTCTTTTTGGATTTGGGACTGCATTGCCAGCTGTGCTGATCAGAGCTCCACACTGGGCAAACAGGAAATGAAAATCAAAATTTCGCACGGCTTTTCCTGTTTACCTGGCCAGTGCATCCAAGTTCAGCTTGCTGTCCAGAGCGGTCACAGTGGTGCACTGTGGGATAGTGCCCGGAGGCCAATACCGTCGATTTGCGGCCACATTAACCCTAATCCCATATGGTAATACCGATTTTAGCGCTACTCCTCTCGTTGGGGAGGAGTGCAGAAACCAATTTAAAGAGCCTTTTATATCGATATAAAGGGCCTCATAGTGTGGACGAGTACAGCGTTAAATCGGTTTAACTCTGCTAAAATCTATTTAAATGCGTAGTGTAGACCAAGCCTCAGACCTTGTATCGAAACATCCCCAAGCTCTGGGAAAGCTCAGATCCTGCTCTGGTTCAAAAATCTCACAGCTGAGGACCATCTCTGATTTGATTCCTTTGTGTGTTTTGCTTTGATGTCCAGATCCGCTTCTTTTGTATAAAAACATGAGGGATGATTACACATGAAAAAGAGAGAGAGGCCACAGAAAGAAGGGGGGAAAGCAAGATATTGAGTGGGTATATCATAGCCAGTGTCTGGTTTTTGACAAGGCTATCCATACAATAAAGCCAAGTAAGATATGCAACTACCACATGCTCTTCTTAATAGAGTAGGCTGGATGGAGCTTATGAAGTTGAAGCTCATATTTAATTCCTTTGCTTTCCACAGAAAAGCAACAGGAAAATGACCTTTATTTGAACCATGCTGTATTAATTTTGAAGCATCTTTTATAATAATATTTAAAAGTCAGGAGGACTAATCTGGCTATCGAGACTCTTAGCAGAATGTCCATTAGGGATTTTACTGCTTTAGCACAGACAGGGAAGAGGGAGTCTATGCTAGCAGCAGGTTTAGAGGCATTCTTACTCTCTCTTCTCCCCAGCTCAGTAATAGGAGAGGCAGTACTAGGGATGGGAATGAAAACAAGTGACTTCTTCATTCTGTATCAGGCAGTTAAAATTCCCCCTGGGAACCCTGGGAGAAGGCGTTCCAGAATGGCAACTATAGCAACCTTCAAAAGGATGCAGAATGCACTTCCTCCATGCCAGTTTTGGTGTAACAATACAGAAAGGGTGGGGCCATCACTGGAGGCAATACCCTCCACCCCTCACACTTGCTATCTGGGGGGAAATGCAAGTGTGCAAAGAGGAAGGGGTGGAGGGAGAAGAAGATTCCTTGGGCCCTACCTCCCCCATACAGGACCAGCAGCAATCTGGCCCCAGAAGTTTAATTCTTCTTAGAGTGCTTGCTCATATCTATTCCAATTAGGTGTGTGCGCGCCACGTGCAGGATCGTCGGAAGGTTTTTACCCTAGCAACACTCCATGGGTTGGCTGAGGCACCCTCTGGAGTGGCACCCTTATAGTGCCGGATATATGCCCCTGACGACCCAGCGCCCCCTCAGTTCCTTCTTACCGTCCATGACGGTTGTTGGAACTGTGGAGCGCAGCATAGCTGATCTCTATCTCCCTAGCTCTTTACTTGTTGTACTGTAGATTGTTGTTTAGTGTAGTTGTTAATAGTTTTAATAGTTATAGTGTAGTTAATAGTAAGTTTTGTACATAGTGTAGAGGTGAAAACATTATCTAAAAGTAGTACTTGGAGGAAAGGGAGTTTATCCCCTTTCCTACTCCCTGGTACCAGGGCCCATGCCCAGGTCTCCGGGTTTCAAGCGTTGCTCGGCCTGTCTCAAGCCGATGCCTACAGGAGACCCCCATGACTCCTGCTTGAAGTGCCTGGGGGAAGCCCATCAACCAGATAAGTGTCACATTTGTAAGTCTGTCAAGTCTCAAATTAAAAATGAGCGGGACTTTTGTTTAAAACAGCTCCTAATGAAAGCGGCATTTAGCTGGTACCTTTGGTACTGCACGCAGACCAGGCGCTGTCAGTCCGAAACGCGCCTCCAGCACCGGAACAGCTCGGCACTAGCAAAGACTCTTGGCACCGGATGTCTCTGGCACTGGTACAGACGCAACATCCCTCGCTGTCTCTGCGGCCCAAGAAGCAGCACAAACCACCTGCTGCTCCTGTGCAGTTGCAGGCACCGCCTGTGCCCCCATTAGAGCAACAGCCTAGGATGGACCGCCCCGCAAAGGCACCAACTCCGGCACCGTCGATTCCGGCGCCGCATGGGCCATTGAGTCCAGTGCACACAAGTTCCCCAGTGCTCACTGTGGCTGAGCTCGGCCTGCTGTCCACTCCGGAGACCTTCTCCACCGCTCGTGACCTGATTGCACTGACTGAGCCTGGGCCATCTCACCCTCCGGCACCATCGGTGCGGACTGTTCCATCCATAGGGAAACCCGCTTTCATGTGACCTTCCTCGCAGAGTGAGACAGCTCGGCACCGATCTCGGTCCTGGTCCAGGTTGTGGTCCCAATCCTGCCGATGGTCCCGGACTCGGCACCGCTTGCAGTCCTGGCACTGATCCCCATCTCGGCACTGGTCATACTCGTGGCACCGCTCCACCTCACGTAGTTCTCCCTCCCAGTATGATCAGTACCGATCCAGCTCCCGGCACTGGTCCTGGCACTAATTGTCTCGCAGCTGCTCCCCGCACCGCCCGAGCTGTAGATCCTCATCGAGATCTAGATCGACCTCCCGACACCGTTATGACCATTAGTCCCGATCCCAATTGCAGTACCGCCCGAGATCACGGCAACGGTCTCCAGCTCCCAGGTGCAGAGTGATGGAGCGGGACGGTGCAATGCTGCATCTGCATTCGGCCCTGCCTTGGCCTTCATGACAAATTCGACGTCGTCCCAAGTGGGGAGTGGCTACCACATCCAGGGCTATGACGCTGATGGTGCTAGCCAGGGGCAAGATGAAGGACAGGATCCTGACCAGGGACCCCCACAATGGTCCTTCTGGACTCCTTGTGCATATCATCAAGCCCAAGGTGTCTCCTCAGGCGCTTCTCGATCTGCCCATTCGGAGCCTTGGATGCCTGAGGCCACTGTGAGCCACCCTCCCCCAGTAGCCTCGGAGGCGACTGCCTTGCCACCAGATCAGACCCATGCCACTAGCGTGGGGGACTTAGGGCAACCGGACCCTCCTCAACCAGATCTTCCCCAGGATCTGCTAGTCCCAGGGGTGTCCTCCTCATCCTCACCTAACAAGGCTGTAGCAGACATGTCGTCTTCTGGCCCACCACCTATAGATCTTCGTGCACACCAGGAATTGCTATGTAGGGTGTCACAGAACATGAACCTCCAGGTGGAGGAGGTGGTGGAAGTTGAGGATCCAGTGGTGGACATCTTATTGGCCGATGCCCCCACATGTGTAGCCTTACTCTTCATTCGGACCATCCAGGCTAATGCCAATACAATCTGGCAATTCCCAGCATCTATTCCTCCCACAGCCAGAGGGGTGGAGAGGAAATACATGTTGCCCTCTAAGGACTATGAATATTTGTATGTTCACCCCCAGCCTTGCTCCCTCGTGGTACAGTCTGTGAACGAGAGGGAGAGACACGGCCAGCAAGCGCCCACCCCTAAGTCCAAGGACGCTAGGCACAAGATTTATTCAGCTGGTGGCCTACAGCTCAGGATTGCTAACCAGCAGACCCTCCTGAGCCGTTATAATTATAACACCTGGAACTTGATGGGGAAGTTCAAGAAGTTGGTTCCCCAGGAGTCCGGGGAGGAGTTTCCGACCTTGCTCGAAGAGGTCAAGAAAGTGGCGAGGACATCCCTGTAGGTGTCTGTAGATGCGGCGGACTCAGCGGCTAGGACTCTAGCCTCGGGCATGGCTATGCGCCGCATTTCATGGCTACAAGTGTCCAGTCTTCTACCGGAGCTGCAGCAGATGATTCAAGACCAGCCCTTTGATGGCCAGGGGCTATTCTCAGATAAAACTGATCCCAGACTTCAGAGTCTGAAGGACAACCGGGCCATCATGTGCTCATTGGGCATGCATATCCCGGTGACGCAACGCAGGCTTTTCTGGCCCCAGTCACAGCGCACCTACCCTAACCCTTGAACGCGACAAGACTTTGCTAGAAGGCGTGGCTGTGGTAATAGGAGGAGACAATCTGGTCCTCAATCAGGCCAGAATCAGGGCCCCCCAAAACCATCGGCGGGGCCCAAGCAAAACTTTTGAAGGTGCACTCGAGGATGGAGCACCAGTCTCCTTGCAGGATCCTTTCCCGCCTTTGTTCAACCATCTCTCCTATTTCCTCCCGGCGTGGTCTCGAATAACGTCAGATAGCTGGGTCCCACGCATAGTGGAAACTGGATACCATCTTCAGTTTCACCCCCCAATTCCCAGTCTCCTTCCCCGTCCCTCTTCAGGGACCTCTCTCACAAGCAATTCCTCTTACAGGAGGTACAGGTGCTCCTGGCTATTGGAGCGGAACTTCGAGCTCTCACAGTGGACCCACCATATACTGTGTTCCATAAGGACAAGGTACAACTGCGACCACACCCCGCCTTCCTCCCTAAGGGGGTATCTGCCTTCCATGTCAACCAAGACATCTTCCTCCTGGTCTTCTTTCCGAAGCCGCATGCTTCGCGACGAGAGCAACAGCTACATTCCCTGGATGTTAGTAGGGCTCTCGCCTTTTACATCGAATGAACAAAACCTTTTAGAAAGACGTCCCAGCAGTTCGTAGCGGTAACAGACTGGATGAAGGGCCTCCTGGTCTCCTCACAGCAAATCTTGTCTTAGATTACATCATGCATCCATGCGTGCTATGACTTGGCTCATGTCCCAGCTACCCGCCTCACTGCCCATTCTACTCGGGCTCAAGCTTCGTCCTCTGCCTTTCTGGCTCATGTGCCCATGCAGGAGATCTGTAGGACAGTGATTTGGTCATCCATGCATACCTTCACTTCCCACTATGCCATAGTGCAGCAGTCCAGGGATGATGCGGCATTTGGTTCAGCGGTCCTTCACTCCGCGACATCTCACTCTGACCCCACCGCCTACGTAAGGCTTGAGAGTCACCTAATTGGAATTGATATGAGCAAGCACTTGAAGAAGAAAAGACGGTTACTCACCTTTGTCACTGTTGTTCTTCGAGATGTGTTGCTCATATCCATTCCAAACCCGCCCTCCTTCCCCACTGTCGGAGTAGCCAGCAAGAAGGAACTGAGGGGGCGCTGGGTCATCAGGGGCATATATGTGGTGCCATAAGGGCGCCACTCCAGGGGGTGCCTCAGCCTACCCGCCGAGTGTTGCAAGGGTGAAAATCTTCTGACGATCGTGCACGCGGCACGCACACACCTAATTGGAATGGATATGAGCAACGCATCTTGCAGAGCAACAGTTATAAGGTGAGTAACCGTCTTTTTTATAATGTAAGTTGTGCAAGGGTTTTCCTCGCCCTTTATTTTGTGTGTTTTTACAGGATTAGGACAGCATACTTCTGTATAATAGAAAAAAAGAATTAATTTCTATTACACAGAGACCCTAAAGGAAAATGTAGTGTCTCTAAATTGAATAGGAGCCAAACTGTCTTGCTTCCGAAACTCAAATCTACTGAAACCTAGCAGTCTTCTCCATCTTTACTGGGTGCTGTGACTGATAGTCCTGGAGAATGAGGTAGTCTGTTTATCCAAAGCACAGCCATTATGTTTGTACCAGCTTCTCTAAACTGTCCCTCAACCCTGACCTGGAGCAACAGCCTCTAGAGGTGAGAAAGTAATTCAGACTTCATTCATTAGTCTTTGTCCCACCTCAGACTGTCAATGAGGGTGCCAGTTACAATGGTTATATTTTGGATACAGTGTGGAAACCTATCTCCATCTATCTGCTTATCCTCAGGGGTGGAGAAGAAAGGGCACAAGTGGGGGATCAACTGGGCATGGGCAAAGGTGCCTACCTACACTACAGAAGACCTTAAATGTTAAAATACAGCTTTGGTTAGGCCCACATAGGTCCATTTAAGTCACTAAATCTCAGCCCTTTTCTCACAAATACAGGCTAAGTTCTACCTTGTTATCACAAGATCATAACCAAATCAATCACAGTTATTCTAAACAGAGAAAACCATGTCATCTTTGGGCAGAATTAGAATGACCACATGATGGCACCAAAACCTCAGTAGTTGGGTGGCTGTATGTGGTATAGACTGACTCGGAGAAGTAACTGTTCACGTCTCACCTCAATTTAAATAATCACTTCTCTTTAACACAGCAACAACCATGGCATTAGCTATAGAGAAGGAGGAGGGAAGGGAGATGAGAGAGAGGAAGAAGGAATACAGCAGTAAGCAAATTTAATAGAACCTCCCCCCTCTCCCTGCCCTGAAGAAAGCTCATTTCACTCAGCCACGTGAGTACACAGCAGCCACAGGCCCATTATACTAACTGGAGAGGCTTGGGAGGGAGAGAGACCTGGGAAAGCTGTATTGCTATAAAGTGAGGAATGAGAGGTATTGGCAGAGCTATGAGTGGCGGAAACTCTGCCAGTGAACTTCCTTCCTAAGGATCAAATCCACCCATACACATAAAAGAAGGGGAAAAAACAAGATTAAAGAGAATAGAGGTGGCCTAAGGTATGGAATGTCTCTGAGCATAGGTGTTTGCAGAGAGATACACCCCTATAGTTTCCAGCCCTGAAGGAGCTGTAAGGTTTGAAAACAAAACTTCTGCCACGTTATTGAATTTCTGGCACAGACACTGTTTAGAAAAGGAAACAAATCTCTATATACTTGAAAGGCTCATTTTCAGAAATAGTATCCAATAGACCATGTGTTCTAGTGCCTTACTGTGCCTCTGAATCCCCCATATTTGGAGGTACCTTAGTCTCCCCGACTGTGAGACCTGGACACCATACAAATGGCATATCAAACAGCTAAAGGCTTTCCATAAGTGGTCTTTGTGTGCCATTATGGGGATCTGCTGGCAGGACAAAATTACCAGCCTGGAGGTTTGCCAAAAGTCAAATGCCATGAGCATTGAAGTCATGTTGATAAAAGCTTAACTACACTGGGTTGGACACATCATTAGGATGCCTGAATATCGACTCCCCAGAAGAATTTTCTATGGAGAGTTGGCATAAGAACACTAGAATCAAGGCCTCCCCAGAAAGCACTACAAGGACGAAACAGCATACACTTTGCAATAAAACCAAATGATCTCAAGAAGGCTGCATTACATAGATCAGCATGGCAACACACAACACTCAGAGCTTTTCAAGCCTTGAAGAGGACATAAATCATCGATTGTTAGTTTCAAGGGGAAAGCGACATACTACTGCTATAGCTACCAAGATGCTCACCAATGACTTTGTCTGTCCAATCTGCTCACGAGCACGTGCGACACAGGTTGGACTTCAGAGTCACTCCAGAATCCACAAAAAGAGAGAGTATGAAAACATCATTGTTGAACCGATGGACTATACACACAGTCTCCAGGGAAGATTGAATATATATGTCTCCTTATACATTTCCTTGCTCTCAGTTTTCATCATTAATATTTTAGCATCATTAATTTCCTGCAGAATACCAGATCATTTTTTAAACAGAAATAGAGGTAGCCTTAAAGTTCTTATCAACTAAGTAGTGAATGTGACTCCATTCTTAAAGTTACTTATTACATACTTGTTTCCTTCCACCTCCCTCTTCCTCTATGCTCCCTGGAGAATTTCTTGAATTGCTAAGCTTGGTGTTCTGTAATGAAACAAAAAGAAGAGTCTTTAGGGGGACTTGAAAGAAGAAAATTTCAAATCACATTCATAGATGAATGATGATACATACTGCTTAATAATCAGCTAGAGTAAAAGAGAAAAGCAGATTAAAGACAGCAAAATTGCAGTAAATTCTGCCAGATCTTTCCTGTCTCATACCTGATTTTAATGGTGCTGGAAAAACCAACCTTAAGTGTTGATTTAGAAAATCATCCAAATGTTCAGGGTGGTTATCTGACTCCCTGAAAACTGAACTGATGTCTTTTAGAATTTCATTATGGGAAGTTCCACTTTTGAAAGTAACACCACCGATTGCCTAATTCTATGATGTCTGCTTGAGAAGTGCTGTATCACTTTGAAGAATGGCTCTCCTTTCAGAAATACTGTAGAAAATTACAGTCACTGACAAAAAATGTATTTACCATTAAATATGGTATCATGTATACCTGCCAGTGCCTATAGCAACAGATGCTAATTCTGAGTGCCTTGCAAGCCAGCAATTTTCAAACATTTTCTTCATCAGAGATGAAATCCTGGGCTTCATGAAGTCAGTGAGAGTTTTGCCATTCATTACAATGGGGTCAGGATTTGACCCCAAGTTACTGTCCTTCTGTAAGGATGTAATAATTTTTCAGAAATCCCATCACTCCTTCTGAGTGTTGCTACTGGAACAATTGATTTGCAGTTTGTAAAGTATAAGAAACGTCTTGAGATAGAAAGAGAAGTGAGGGACTTTTTTTTTTAGACATGCAGGCTGCATTACCAAAAGAGCATTCCTCCTCTGTACTTTTATGTAAAATAACATATTCAGGACACAAGCCTGACTTTCTAGTGAAACAGCACGCCTTATAACTCCAGTGCTAATTAACTCCACTATATATATAGAAAGCAATATTTAACAGCCTGACTTCATCATTGATGACAAGAAAAAGATTTACTCCCTCATTCAAGCCTCTTTCTACATTGAAACAGTCATAGAAATGGCAGGTGCAATCAGGGAGACAAACAACTTCTTGTCAAGCAAAAGGTTGGCTTTATTATACAGACAGCTAGAGCCAATTAGAATGAGGTGAAATAGACATTTTTGTGCTAAGTGGTATTACCACTACCCCTGAAATGTCTCGGGGAGCCAAGAAGCCATGGTCTTCATTCTCAATCCTTCACCTTCCTCCTCTCTTCTGCCCTTTGATTGACAGCACCACGTCTGGAGGGAAAAGTAAGCCATCATATCAGCTTCTGCCTTTTGTTGTTATATTTTTATTTATTGCAGTGGCACCTAGAGGCCCCAATTGAGATCATAACTCCATTGTGCAAGGTGCTGAAGACACACATTCATCTTCCACCCTCCATCCAGATTCTAATGATCAATGAACTACTCAGTTAATCTGCTAAAAATTATCCTAAATGAGTTATTGACTCTTCTCAAAGCAGCAAACACTAACTCTCAGGAGAATGGCAACAGCCAATCCAACTTTTCTCAGTCCTATATTTGTGAAGGGTGGGTGAATCTTGATATTAAGAACCAGTCTTAACATCTAAACTTAATATACTTGGCCTGCAGTGCTCCTCAGATGAGAGTTTTAGGACCCTAAATTCCTCCCACCTACTTCATATATAGATTAGATTATAGGCACCCTTAGTGTCTGTGATTATAATTATCTGGCTAGAGGTGCTTTTCCTTATCATTATTTAGGGCAGGGGTAGGCAACCTATGGCACACGTGCCAAAGGTGGCATGCGAACTGATTTTCAGTGGCACTCACATGTCCCAGGTCTTGGCCACCGGTCTGGGGGGCTCTGCTTTTTAATTTAATTTTAAATGGAGCTTCCTAAACATTTTAAAAACCTTATTTACTTTACATACAACAATGTTTTAGTTAATATGTTATAGACTTATAGAAAGAGACCTTCTAAAAGTGTTAAAATGTATTACTGGCACACGAAACCTTAAATTAGAGTGAATAAATGAAGACTTGGCACAGCACTTCTGAAAGGTTGCCGACCGCTGATTTAGGGTTAGCACAAAACAGATGAACTATTGAATTTTGAATACTAATTTTCAGAGAGCTGTCTGATTTAGGCCCATTGCTGCTGCTGGAAAATACGATAGATATTTATGGAAGTAGTCTTCAATAGGAAAATAGTTTATTTCACTAGTATGTCAGGCCTGAATGTACCCTGCACGGCATGTCATTCGGTACTCTAGGGATTAAAAAGGTTTCTATAGTGTGACTACGGTTCTCAAGATTGTTTAAAAAACCTTTCAGGTGAGTAATTTCTCTTCCCTTAATACTACCTTTTGAAGCTAATCTTCTCTTTGCGTAGTTTAATATTGCTAGTTTGAACAAACTTTGATTGGGTCAGAAAGAGTAGCAAAAACAAGCAGACAGACCTCGTCATTTAAAAAATGTACTGGTTCAAATTCGTCTCCTGTGTAATTCTAAATCTAAATGTAATTTACATTATGTGTGTCTGATTCTACTCTTTTTTGCCAGGTATAAATCAGGAGTAATTCCACCTAGTGTAAAACGTGAAAGTATTGAGTGATCAGTACCAGGCCCTGTAAACCTAATGTGCTTTCCCCCAGGTCCCAGTATCTCCAGCTCAGTGCGGTAAATGAGCGATTAAAGAATAAGGAATTGCATAAATAATTTCCTGACTCTACTAAAAGTCTCTGAACTTAGTTCCAGTGAATTGGTTGTAGAACAGCATGTTGCCACAAGGGAGAACCTGCATTTGGAAATGACATTAGGCTCTCCACCTATGAAGAGGGGCTGTGTCACACTGTCTTCTACCATAGCACTGTCAATCTTGTGTGTATCCAAGAGGTCTGGCTGGAGAGTAAGTTCTATTATAGCGTTTGACAAAAGAGGGAAAGAGAGAAAAATTTGGGCACAATCGAGATAGTTGCTCATCCAGCTGCAATACCTCAACCCTACCCTACATTCAATGATCTGCTGCAGAGCTCAGCTTGTCGGCACAAGGACTTTGTGCTATCAGCTGGCACTACACAGAGCAACTGCACTAGTTCTTTTAAGATCAGTGCTCTCTGCAGCTCTCACTTGGTCTGGGGATTTGGCAATATGTGCTTAGGCTATTTCACCTGTAACAGAAATAATCACAAGATATTTAATGTGAAAGGGAGACTCAAAGCCATTTGGTTGTGTTAAGAAAATTATACACATATATAAAATAGCTAGTAAGGAAAAATCATTAAAGTAATCCCACTTGTATTCCTGTGATGTGTGTGTCAGATTAGTAGTGTTTACTGTATGTCAAATCCTGGTATCTGGTCACAGCCTTTGTAGGCTATTATTATTATTTAGTATTTATATAGCTTCAACAGAAAGATATGAAGAAAAAGTTACTTTGCTTTACAGTCTGTACAGAGGAGTAGGGGAAGGAAGTAGCAGCCAGTGAAGTAATTAAGCATTGTGCTTTTCTTGCAATGTATCCTTTCCACAATTTTTGTGGCTGGATTTTTTTTTCTCACCACCTATTTGGTTAATTTTGGATGGGGTTGAGCTAGGGTCTGTGCCTTCAGGAAGATGTTCAGGGAACTTGTTTTAAGAGGGAACTTGGCGGAGGAGAACTTTTCCAGGCTGGGTCAGGAAGAGGAGTTATAAGGAGATGTATCCATTTGGAAGAATGGGCAGAAGTGGGAGAGGACAACAAAGGGGCAATGATTCCAGTAGCTTGGGCAGAGAGATGGGAATGGGTGAAAAGTGATGAGAGTAGAGAGGAAGTGAACAGCTAAATTCTGCAGGGCCTGGAAGGCAAGTACAAGGAGCTTACATATGAGGAAGAATACAAGGAAACCCCACTAAAGGGATTTGGTTTCCATGGGCTGTGCACAGGGGAGCTTATGGAATCCTTCCTACTCCTCCCAAATGGGGGCAGGGTATGAATTACCTGCAGAGTCCCTCTGGAGATATCACATCAGTCTCGAGCTGCATTAGTGTCCGTCTTGCACTGTGTAGTCCCTACATATGGGATTCAGTCAGTGGATTTTCTTAGGTCTTATCTACACCAAGAAATGGCACAATTTGAGCAATCACTGTAATTGGCTATGGTCTGTGCTTGTCAGCTAAGCTCAACTGCAGTCAGTACCTGTTTAGCTGAATGAATTACTGACAAGCATTGGCGGAAATGGCACTATTTCCTAGCATAAACAAGGTCCTAGTTACACATTCACTATTCGTGCCTCCCTGACTTGCCCTGAAAATTCCCATTCTTTACAGGCTCACTGGCAGGACTTCAGATGTAGCCTCTCTGTGATCTGGTCCCTAGCTGAACCTCATAGCCTTCTGCAGCCTGGATTTGGGTTGAAAGATTTAGTCTGCTGTCAAAATTGCTCATTCAGTTGAACAGTTATTTCTACAATGTTCAAGGAAGCAAATGTAAAATAGCTACTGAGACATTAGACATAGGGCCTGGAAATACATATGAAAATGTATATATCCAGCGAAAATGTAACATTTCACACAAAATACCTTGAGAGCCTTATCTCTAAATCTGAAATTAGGGTGACCAGGTGTGCAGTTTTCAACTGAAACACCCGGTTAAAAAGGGATCCTGGCAGCTCCGGTCAGCGCTGTTGACTGTCTGGTTGGCAGCGCCATGCAGTGGGGCTGGCAGGCTCCCTGCTAGCCTCTGCACCACTTAGCTCCTGGGAAGCAGCCGGTATGTCCGGCTCCTAGGCTTAGAAGCGGCCAACGGAGTCTGCGTGCTGCCCCGCCCTCCGCCCGCAGGTGCAGCTCCTATTGTCTGGGTCAGGGCAGGAGACGAACTAGCACAGCTCGTGAGCGCTCAGCAGCTATTGAAGGGTTGTGGTACGTGCTTCTCCCAGTGCTGCTGGCCCTCGCGCTCCTCCTGTGGCTGGACTCAAGCTGCGGCACATGCCCTGCAGTGAACTGCTGTCTGTCGCCCCCATCGCCGGCACCCAGGAGTTCGAGGTATGTATCCCCATCTCTGAGTGCTGGGAATCGGGCTGCTGAAGGGGAGGAGAGGAGAATGAGATGAACCCAGTGTCCAGCCCTGCTTGGCCATCTCAGGGAGTCGGGGCAGGCCCGGCCCGGCAGTATTATTAAACTGGTGCCCCTATGCCTGGGCAGCCCAGGCTCACATGTGTATTTTAGATAAGAGTGGTGTTTTGAAGGATTTATTTAAAAAAACTATATGTCTGAAGATCCAAGCATTAAAGGCTAAAGATGAATACTCAGATTGTACGTCTAAAAATCTGTGCAAGGATTTTTTAGAGATGTGATTTTATAATCTTCAGCAACACATTAATGACATATTTTTAAAGCAAATTTTAAACTAAGGTCCTGCAGGCTAACATGTTCTGAGTAAATATTACAATAATGCACAATTGTTTTTGTCAGTAAATTCAGAAACTGACAGTATATACCTGGGGGTTGACAAATGCCTGTTAAATAGTTTCATTACCACTTGAATTAACAGTTTCAATGTTGAGCTAATAGGTCTTGCAGGCTGGAAGGCTTTTTCATTTTTAAGTACTAGATCCCCTCCTGAGGAAGACTCACTAGGCTGTAGCAGCTAGCTGTGGTGGGAGCCCGCAGGAAGGGTCAGAACAGGGATAGGAAGAGGCCGGATGGTGGACACTAATTTTCTGGTGCCCTACACAGCAATGTATGCTGCATATGCCTAAGGATGGCCCTGCGGGCACAGCAGCACTGCAGCCTCCTGGGCGAGGGGCCCGCAGGTATGGGAAGTCTCCTGCAGCTAGGGTGACTAAGTGACAGAGGGAGGGGGATGGAGTGAGTGGGGGCGGGGTGAGGCCTTGGGAAGGGGCAAGGCAGGGCAGTCGGCGGGGCAAGTGTGTTTGGTTTTCTGGAATTAGAAAGTTGGCAACCCTAATCTGAATAGTGATCTGAAGCTCAATGAGGCAAAAAAAAGACATTTATTTTCTTACACTACAATGGACCTGTGATAACAGTTTGACTACATCACCCACCTGCATGCGTCCTAAAAGTGGAAGACAATCTTGGAGTAACCATAAATATTTGAGCAGAAGCCTTTGGCGACTTACTGCCTTTACAGCCCACCTGCTCCTCTGGCAGACCAGGGAGAACAGGTACTTCCTTCCTATCACCATCTCTACTTTTACACTTCTCATTTTTTTGGGGCATTGTTTTCAGTGGCAGGCAAACCTAAATGTTTTATATAAATCCCTCAAAGCTCAGGTATTCCTTTGGAACCTATCCACATTTTTTCAGGTCTCCCTTCTTCACTTATTCCAAGATTACAAGGCCAGAAGGGATCATTGTGATAATCTAGTCTAACTTGCTGTATAGCACAGGCCAGAGAACGTCTTCAGAATAATTCTCAGAGCATCTATTTCAGAAAAAAAAACCACATTCAAACTTGATTTAAATATTGTCACTGGTGGAGAATCCACCACAACCCTTAGTAAATTGTTCCCATGGTTAATTACTCTCACCATTAAAAATGTTTGCTTTAATTACCTCTCATCCTTCTCCCTATCCTATGTATATTGTTCTTCCCCCAACCTGATCTCAGCCTTTTGTTACTTTTACCCTCCCAGATTCCTTCTCCTCACCTGTACTGAGCCCCTGATTCACCACTGAAAATATAACTCCTCTTTTGTAGTCCTTACCCAGCTTCTGTTTCTTGGCTAGAGCTGGGGGGAAAAGTAAAAAATTTGACAAGAATTTTTCAATTTTCTTTTTACTGTTTTTTCAAAATTTAATATAAATTTTTCTATTGTGAAAAAAGAGCTGGTTGAAAAAATGAAATTTTTAGCCTGAATTTTTGTTGAAAAATGTCAAGTTTAATGTTTCCTTGAAAACTTGAATTTTGGGACTTTTTGACTAGCTTTTGCTTAATGATATCTTCCTAGTGATGGTGTTAGGTGCTTCTCAGGTCTGTTGCTCTCAGTGCTGGTAACTGACTTTTCTATACAGATCTAGTGTAATCTAGGACTTCCGGGTCAGAAGTACTGCAGGAAGATATTTACCTACAAAGGTTTAATTTTAAATTCTTTATTTTATTTTTTCATATTTTTGTCAGAAGGCATAGCTCCCACAGACCCAGGAGAAGCCCAGGAATTCACAAAACTTGAAGGCGAGCAACCAGTCCTGGACTCAATGGACTTCTTATTTTGTAGGAAAAGGTCTGTGTGCAACTTGGGAATTAGGCATAGGTTCCGACCTAGCTTTACCCACTTTGAATTAATTTATGTTAATATATCAAGAGTAAGTGGGCAAGGGAGCAAGAGCAATAGCTTGAGAAGTGAATGTATATAAGATCATAGGTGAAGTATTCTCATCTGTGTGCAAGCCTCCAAAAAAATATTGGCTGAGGCTGCTTAGCTGGTGCATACAAAATCAGAAGTGGCCACGTGTGTGATACAGTACATGTGGTACTGCTGCTGATCCTCTTGTAGTACATGCATGTTCTTTACTTGCCACAGATCCATCACAGAAGGGAACCTTCACAACAGAAAAAAGAAACCTTATTTTCTTCTTTCACTGCTCTCCTGATGTTTCTGGAAGTTTTCATTTAAGGATAAGCAGGAGTGCTGAATGTCAAAGAGACAAGACTTCATCAGACTCCCTTATTTAATCCGGGTTTTTAATTAGAGATAGGTGAAGAGTGTGGAAATAAGAACTGACCAGAACTTTCATCTAGAACTCAAGTGAATTTTTCTTGGTCGGAAAGGTGTAAGTATTAGATAACATTCCTTCCATTGCATACTCAGTTTTTATTTGAGTGTGCCTCTATTTGCTGGTCCCACATGGGATCAGAAGCAAAAATGCTGAAATGCAAGAAAGGTTTTCCATGGGGTCTCACTGGCCCCACCAGTACAGAAAGCACTGAAAATCTTGTGAGAGCAAGGTTTTTTTAGGTACCTAGAAAAAGGGCCAGAGATGGAGGAAGACACGAAGGAGGCAGGGTACCCAGTTTTGAAATCTGGAAAGCATCTGAACTTTACAGAGCTCTTCAGAAGTCTCTTGTGTATGTGCAGCTGGGACTAAGAGCGGCCTGGCATGCAGAGCGTTCCTTTTTGTTCTTCTCCTATCTTTCTTGCTCTCATTTTTATTCTGAGCCGATCGCTGTGGTTTCTGGGTGTCTCACAAATTTACTATTGCTTTTTTGTTCTATGGGGCAAAGGCCAGGACACATTTGAACCCTTTTATTTTATTTTGTATGAATATTAAATTCCCTAGAACTCTCTGTAGATATTTTTAGCTGTGTTATATGTGTGGCAATGAAGCTGCATATTATGCAGCAAGTTTAAATTTAGCATGACAGTCTGGCAGGCACAAATTTCACACAGACCCATGCAACATTGTATCTGCCAAACTGACACTAATAACTGCCAATTATTGCATAAAGAGAAGCTGTTTGTTCAAAATATAAGACTCTTTCACTGTAATAAAAATCTTAGGTGAAATCCTGGACCCACTGATGTCAAGGGAAGTTTTGTCATTGACTTTATTGAAGCCTGGGTTTCACCCTTTAGCTATAAATTTTGAACAGAAAATTGAATAGAGAAGATATTTACCTACAAAGATTTAATTTCAAATACTTTATTTTATTTTCCTTATATTTTTGTGAAGTAAATGAAGTATTGTCTACTTTTCTCAGATTTACCCAGAGAAGACTTTGATTCAGACTAGAGCTATTTTTATATTAAACAAAAATTACACCCTCTCTCTCACTCCACGAAAAAGGGTAGAGACTCTAATGTAAGGCCTCAAAGCCTCCAGCCAAGATTATGAAAAGGTGTTAAATAAACAATGGTATAATTTATTGTGATCCCTATTTCTAATGGTGTTGTTTTGTTTGACTTTTTAATGTTCTGCTTGTGGGTGAAATCCTGGTAAAACTCCCAGTGGCCTTAGTCGGATTTCACTTTGTGTATTTTATTATTTTTATTATTGTATTTTAATCATGCAGTGCCTGATTTCACATCAACATGAACATTGGCCTTATCAATGTTATTAAAATTTTTAGTAATATTGGTCAGAGTTTCCAAACTTGGATGTCTAATATGGTTTCTGCAGAATTAAAATTTTCTGCAGGAAAATGTTAATTTTCCTGAAATTTTTCAGTTTTCCACTGAGGAAATTTAAATGAAATATTTTATGTCATGTTGACCCACATCAAAGCATTATAGTTTGGCAAACCTAGTCAAATGCTTTGTTTCAGGTCAATTCAAAATTAATCATTATCCATCTAGGTGCTTCTTGTCTCCGTTTTCCTTGCTGGACTGCATTGCCAACACACAGGCCTGGTCTACACTACGCTGTTAAACCGAGTTTAACAGCGTTAAATCAATTTAACACTGCACCCGTCCACACTACACTGCTCTTTATATCGATTTAAAGGGCTCTTTAAATTGATTTCTGTACTCCTACAAAATGAGAGGAGTAACGCTAAAATCGATATTACTATATCGGATTAGGGTTAGTGTGGACGCAAATTGACGTTATTGGCCTCATTATTTTACAGTAGTTACCCACAGTGCACCACTCCAGAAATCGACGCTAGCCTCGGACCATGGACGCACACCACCAGATTAATGTGCCTAGTGTGGACGCGCACAATCGACTTTATAATATCTGTTTTATAAAATCAGTTTAAGCCAATTCGAATTTATCCTGTAGTGTAGACGTAGCCACAGAAGCTCAACCAGAAGAGAGTGTGCAGTGCATCTGGGAGATGTAGTCTGGCTGGGAAACCTGGTCCAAGTGGGAAGATGAGGGCAGAAAGGACCGAACCTACAATGTTTAGTCAAGGGTATTTTTAGTAAAAGTCATGAACAGGTTATAGGCAGTAAACAAAAATTCGTGACCTGTCCATGACTTGTACTATATACCCCTGACTAAATCTTGGGGACGGGGGCGGCCTGGCAGGGCACCACCAGTGCTTGGGGTGGGGTGGGGGAGTGGGACCCCTGCTGATGCTGTATGTGTGTGGGGTGGTGGTGGCATATGGCCAGGGACCTGTGATGGTGCTGGGGGGAGTGCGGTTGGCAGAGCTGGCAGGCTCCCTACCCAGCTCTGTGCCTCCACGGAAGTGGCAACATCCCTCAGCTCCGGCGGAGGTCTGGCCAGGCAGCTCTGCGCGCTGCCTCCTCCTTGAGCGCAGGTTCTGCAGGTCCTATTGGCTGGGAACTGCACTGCCTGCAGGCGGAGGCAGCAAGCAGAGCCCTCTGGCTGTGCCTCCCCCTAGGGGCTAAGAGATGTCGCCGCTTCCAGGGATCCCCCCCGAGGTAGGTGCTGCCCGAAGCCCTCTGCCGCTTAAGTCACAGAGGTCACAGAATCCGTGACTTCTGTGACCTCTGTGACAAACTTGCAGCTTTACTCATGACACATTGCAATGGCTCAGGTGGATGCAGTTTAATGTCAAACCATACCTAAACAAAGTATTTTGACATTTTCAAATCAAAACGTTTTGAACTTTTTATTCAGTGAAAAATGTCAATATTTCAACTGTTCATCCCAATTCGAGATGAAAACAAATGTCAGCATATCCAAATTTCCCATGGGACAGAGATTCTGATGTTTGGTCAGTGCTATATTTTATAATATTGTCAAATCCTTGTTTTAATTAACTGGGCTAGTTGTGAGTAAAACCAAGAAATTAGAGCCGACACACTGTGCTTTCCCCTATATTATTGAACCTTTTAAAAAATTTCTGGTTTGGTTTTAAATGAATTGCAATTAATGTTGATGTTATTTAACTCTTTCACCTGGAGATGCCACTTCAGTAGCCTGCTGGAGCTGCTCATAGATCAGAGTTGCAGCAAATCCATTCACCCTCCTGTTACCCACACACACACTCAGCCTTTAGGTTGCTACTTCACCACTCTCAGCATACTGTGCTCTGAGCTCACCCCATGGCTGACTTTCCACCCTGCCTTCTGTTCCATCTAACAACCTCTTTTCTCCCCACTCTGTTTGTCACTTCACCAGGCATCCAGCTATGCTCTTGGGTTCATTGGGCCAAATGGGCTCTGTCTGGGTGTTGAGCATTGCTCATCTTTGCAGAATTTCTAATTGTAGGTCTTATAGCCTTTGTTCCCATTGTTCTGCTAAGTTCTTGTGGCTTCTGTTATTTTAAGATGAAGAGAGCTCCTTTCCTGTCTATCTGCAAAGACATTTCTGATGATCCTCTCACTGAGTTTTACCCATCACACTTTCATGTACTGCTGTGTCAACTAGATTAACTGATTTGTCCTTTTTGTTTCTGCTTGTTTAAATGCTATAATCAATCTGAAATGGAACAATTCACAAGTTCTCTTTAGAGCCGGTTGAGACATGTGGTGTTTCATCAGAGCTGAAACCTTTCACAGAGATGTACTGGTTTCAACTAAGTTTGCATTAAGGAGAGAGAGGTGAGGAGGGAGAGTGTGTGAGAGAGATTCCATGTCACTGATTGCTTGGTGGTGAAGGCACTGACCTGGGCTGTAGAGAGCCTTGTTCTGCCTGATTCAGACTGATCTGAGATGAAAACCTCTGCCAGCGGCCTACCCACTAGGGTACACATATACACACCCCTTCCTAAATTAAATGGTTCAAGTTTTGGTCCAAAGATGGACATTTCAACACAATTCCATTTTTGCAAAAACTTTTGAAAAGTTGTGTTTTTGTTCCAATCTGGAAAGAAAACATATTTTGAAATCTCAGAAGTAGTTGTGAAATAGAATTATCGTCCTCCGGTCAGCTCCAGTTCTTACACATATATTCTTTTGCACAGAAATTGCTGATGAATCACTAGCCTTCTACAGCAACATTACTAGTGTGTATTAAACCAGCAAACAAATCTCAAGCCTCTTTGTGAATGGTGCTATTAATGATGAAAAGAATTTGACATTAAGAATACAGATTGGATTTGTGGTCAACTGGATGTGGTATGTGTATAATTATTGTCTTCTATCAGAGGGGTAGCCGTGTTAGTCTGGATCTGTAAAAGCAGCAAAGAATCCTGTGGCACCTTATAGACTAACAGACGTTTTGGAGCATGAGCTTTCGTGGGTGAATACCCACTTCATCAGATGCATGTAGTGGAAATTTCCAGGGGCAGGTATGTATATATGCATATATATGTATATACATTGTTGTCTTCTGAATTGTTGTCTACAACCTTCTTGTTGAGCTGCTAGTGCGTTATTATAGTAATACGTAGGGCTGTGTGAATTTTAAATGTTGAGTGACTGAAATTTTTTGGCCCCATAGCCGTGATTGGAAAACGTACTGCTCCTGCAAAGTGTTTTTATCTTTGGAAGAGGGGGGACTATCAGACTTTTACATCACATCTGTCTTATAAACATTATGCTTTTTCTCTTTCATTATATTTCCAAGGTGAATTTAGCAGTGTCTCAGCAGGCCACTAGTTAGAGATTGAGGGCATACTTTTCAGAAAGTTGAAGCCCACATGCATTTTCTATGACTATTTTATTTCAGCAATTTGCAAATTGGGCATTTTTCACTCAAATGGGTATCTGTGAAAGTGCTAACTCATTGCTGGCGCCTCCTCATTGTTAGGAGTGGAGTGGCAGCTCTCTCTCTGCTGGGGTCTTCAGATGGTGGCTGCTCCACTTCTGCAGTGACTTGCTTCTTCCTATAACTAGGCCTGGTAGGGTCACTTCAAAGTCTCTCCATTTCTAGGGTAGTCCATCTTGAACAAAACGCAAGAGGAATGAACACAAACTGAGTTAGTAAGAGATAGAGGGGAATGACTTCCTTTCAGGATCCATCAGGATCTGGCCTTCCCTTCCTTTAGGGAGGGGCTGTCAGGCAGTGATTGTCTGGGAAGCTCCTGCCTTCAGTCAGCCCTTTCCTCAGGAGCAGAGGACTGAAGGCCTAGTCTGTTCTCTTCCCTGGTCTGCGTACCCTTTTAAACTCTTCCCCCTACCCTGTTCATGCTTTGCAGGTGTGGTGAGATGGAGCTAGCTGAGCCCAGAGCAGTTCCTTAACCCTTTGTTGTCCACTGTGGGGTTTGTATATCCCATCGCAGTATCAAATGCCAAATTTGCAGCTTCAGTGAGAATATGCAACCTCAGACCCTTGCATGGCTGGACGTTCACTCACCAACTCATCCTATCGCTAATTAGTGAGCAAAAATCCCAAAATGTCAAAAGTTATAGATACTTTTAATCTGTCCATGAATCTGTTACTCCCATGGCAGCTGTAATTAAATATGCAGCCAGACATTCAGTAGAAGGACTCAATGGAGGTCTGATTCACCTGAAACTGTATGCTCTGTAATTATCTATCTTTGCACATTTTGGATAGGTAATCCATTTTTCTCATATCTGTTGCATACATAATCCCTTCTTTCTTCACACTAGAATCCTCTTAATTGGCACAGATCTTGGTGGAAATAGAAGTGGTCCAATTAAAAGCAAAATCCTAGATATCTCATGGAGCATCTTATTTGCAAACTGTTTCTGATGAGCAGACGGGCTACCTAGTGAAGCAGTGGCTATGTCTGAAATTTATTCATTGTATAACACATTGAATCTGTTTCCTGGCAAATGTACCAATTATGCCAACCTGATATGCTTCAGGGTGCTGATTAAATTGATTTCGTATTACTAAAAAATTCTTGCTTAGATAGTAAGATGTTGAGTTCTATAGAAAAACCTCTTTTTTCAAGTCTTTGCCTTACTTATTTCTCTGCAAATCTTAAGAACTATTCTTTCCATAGTAGGCGCAAAATAATATAAACCCACCTTGTATCTCCTTATCGCAGTATTATTGAAATAATCATTTCTATAGCACCATAAGTGCACATGGGACAAAATAGTGAAAGTTCTTGATGGGCTGGAAAATGAGGAAAACAAGTGAAGACAAATGGAGCAAACAGAGAAGCATTTGGCCCTTAGAACTTGTACACTTCATGAAATAAATTGGTTTTTGTTTGTTCCTTGAAAGAGGAAATGAAAGGAATTTAGTGCAAACTAGCAGGGAGATTGCTCCTGTTAGCTGGTAAAGAGGAAATGGGGGTAAAGATGGAAGTAGAGGAAACCGACAAGGGAGGAAGCTTGGGCAGAATTAATAAAAGTTGCTGGAGTGCAAGAAAATAGGCTTTTCTTTTTGTTTTCTTTTCACTGGGAAGTTTCTTCATCTATAAATCCAAGAGATGTATTTTTGTAATGAATTGTGTTCATTATTTTTCTAGTAGTATACTCTACTCTATGCTGAGTTTAGATACTTCTGGATCTTTAGCTGATAATTCATAGCGTCTTGCCTTAATAAGGAGCTATTTCAGTTTTACCCTGTGGTGCTTAGTTTTTTGTCTCAGATTTCTGGGAATTTAGGATTAGTATGATACGATTAAGCAGTGATGTAAAGAAACGGTTGTTTTATTGAACACTTGCTTCTTGCTAGAAGTCTCCAGTACATAAAACCTAGTGATAGTCGTGAAGTCATTTCCCAGAATCACTGGGTCTATGTAAAAACCTGGACTGAAATCCTGGCCCTATTGAAATAAATGTGTGTTGCCATTGACTTCACGTTCCATCCTAGGGGTAAAATCATGGCCCCCACTGAAGTCTCTGGACTTTGGCAAAACTCCTGTTTACCTCAGTAGACAGTGGTGCTGGAACTAGGGGTGCTGGGGGTGCTGCTGCACCCTGAAGCTTGAAGTAGTAATAACAAACCCCAAATACATGGTTTCTATCATCAGCACCCCCACTATAAATATTGTTCCCACGCCCGTCAGTAGGTCCAGACTTTCACTGTAGGATGGATTATGAAAGAGAGATTTGCAAAATATTACTACACACCTGAAAAGGATTCTGCATGTTAGTTTAGGAAACAGTGAAAGTCACTTGGGAAGGCTTCCTTTTGGGTCAATGTACTCCTCTATCTCATTTGTATTTGAAGCCTACAGCTATTTGGGATTATTTATTTTGCCATTCAAGAATGAAGATACTCTTTTCCTTGCTTCCAAGATAAGAGCTTGGAATGCCTAGAGGCTATGTTAGAGAGAGAGAATATTGCACTAACTCACAGACCGTTTGTACTGTACTCATTTTAAATCTTCCATGCTAGCTTATATACATATATCCCAAATGTTGCTGAGACATTGTTGATCTTGATCCAAGTATCCTATGCAGTGTTGCCAAGTCTTACAATATTTGGTATTTTTCTTAAAGCGCCAGCTCCTTCAGTCCTATGTTTATGTGAGAATTTCAGGTTTCATTTTTTTTGTTCAAAAGGTAATTTTATAGCCTTTATGACTGCAGAGAAAAAGCTTGAAAACATTATTCCAAAAGGCTCAAAAAACAGCAGGCAAATAAGAAGAAATGAAAATGATTTATCTTTAAGATCTCATGATTTGTTTGCCAAGCTCTTGATTTTTAGGACCTGACTCATGAATTTTGAATACTTGGGGTTGGCAGTACTGCCTATGTGCTTTGGACCTCAGGATGGCTGAATTGGTTCAGATTTTAATAAAAAGAGCTGGCATTAATTTTCACATAAATCTCAGACCAACTATACCTTTCTCTGAGATTCCAAAAAGTTCAGTAAACTTTATTCAAAAACATTTTTGAAACTTTTGCATTACTTGGAGTCAAATAGGACAGGAAGTGACAATCTTTAAATACCAGGAGAAGATATTGTCATCATTGTTCTTACCTGCTCAACATTAGGACGTATAGGAAATAGACTCATAGACTCATAGACTAATAGGTCAGAAGGGACCAATCTGATCATCTAGTCTGACCTCCTGCACAAGGCAGGCCACAGAACCCCACCCATCCAATTTTATAACAACCCCTATCCCAGGATCGAGTTATTGAAATCTTCAAAACTGGTTTGAAGACCTCAAGCTGCAGAGAAACCACCAGCAAGCGACCCGTGCCCCACGCTGCAGGGGAAGGCGAAAAACCTCCAGGGCCCCTGCCAATCCGCCCTGGAGGAAAATTCCTTCCCGACCCCGTATGAGCATCTGTTCTTATCATATTTATTTAATCTGAAAAATTGATTTTTTTCCCCAGGCCAAAGTAATTTGGTTATGTGTTCTTGAGCCTTTTGAAGTTCGCTCTCCAGCCATCACTATTTGGCACCCAATAAATTGCCAACACACATAAAGAACTGTTGAAAATCGAGACACTTCTATTTGAATTTAGGTGTCATGATAATCTTTAATCTTGTGTGATTCATTTGTGAAGATTCATTTTAAAAATCAAAAAGATTTATTTATTACCCTGCACAGTCTTTAACTGTCAGTAAATGAGTGAAGCATTGCTCTTACTAATTATACATAAAAACTGATTTCCAGTCTGCTGTTGAAATATTTCTTTCCACAGCACACATGGCAAAGTAGCACCCTTTGTGAACATCACAATGCCTTAAAGATCTTATCAAAAATAAGCAAATTTATCTTTACAAAATTGTGTATATATGTTTGCTTGCTTTAACCTGTAAATAATTCTCTTATTTCATTTTCCTAGTTAATAAACCATTAGATAATTTATTACAGAGTTGGCTACAGGTGTTGTCTTTGGTGTAAGGTCTAAGGTATCAGTTGATCTCGGGTAAGTAACTAGTCTCCTGGGGCTGGAGCAACCTGAATGTTTTGTGATTTTTGGCGTAAGTGATCATTTGTCACTAAGTTCAGCTGCCTGGGTGGCAAGACAGACTGGAGAGTGTAACAGGATTGTCTATGACTCCATGGTAAGACTGTTATAGTGATCCAGGAGTTCACATTTTGTTTTATATATCTATATATCTATATATCTATATATATCTATATATCTATATCTATGTATTTATGTGTGTGTGTGTGTGTGTGTGTGTATATATATATGTATATGTATATGTATATGTATGTATGTGTGTATGTATGTGTATGTGTATATATGTATGAGAGAGAGAGATAGAACATACCACCACTGTGGGGATGTCTGCCCTGTTTTTGATAGTCTGCCCTGAGATAGGCAGTCATGCTGGTGAGCCATTCCAGACGATATGACACACAATAATAATCACACATTAAAATAAATGTACTCATTTATTTGGTTTGGTTTCATCTGATATCCATTAATATGAATTAGCAGTCATGGAAAATCTCAAACACAACGTTGCATTGGGTATTTATTTATTTTATTTTATTTTTGTATTCAAGAACATAGCAGTTATACTTAGCACCCTTAACTTATATGATCTATGTATAACTTGTGCTGTCTGAATCAATCTGTTGTATCCACCTGTGATGGGTTGTATAGACCTCACACTAGGGAACCAAGGGTTAGTAAGGCCCCGCCCAGCCACACCTGCTGGGCACACTCTCAGTGGAGGCAGAGCTCAAAAGGGAGTGGCCCATCTCAGTCAGGGTAGACAGAGCAAGGCAGAAGTCCTATGCTGGTAGCTCCTGCAGAAAGGCTGCTGGAGCTCCACACTGCCTAGACAAGACCCTGCTGCAGAGCTACCACTGACCCTTGTGGAGACCAGGAATGGATGACTGTTACTAACAGAGAAGAGCCTCTGGGTCAGTGAGATCTACCCCAGTAAATTCATAAGTTGGCCCCTGTTGCGACTTTGGAGGGGGCTGAGAACGTGCTAGGAAGTGACCCAGGGAACAGGCTTGGTGGTGTCTGCCCTTCAGGCTGCATATCTGACCAGCCAGTCATAGTACCTTGGGTTGGAACCCAGTGAAGCAGGGAGCACCTGGGATCCCCTATGGCTTGGTGCTATGGCTATGGACCCTCGCCGCTAGGTGATACTGCTGGTCTTGGACATCAAACCCCCCAACACCACCATATTTTGATTATAAGCTCTTCAACTCTTTGGGGGAAGGGAGTATCTCTTTGGTTATGTCTACATTTAATGTTGCCAACTTTCTACTCACACAAAGCCAAACACCCATGCCTCACCCCTCCTCTGAGGCCCCGCTCATGCCACCTCTCCCTACCCCCCATTGCTTGCACTCCCCAGCCTCATTTACTGGCTCATTTTCATGGGCTGGCTCAGGGGGCTGTGGTGTGGGCGGGGGTGAGGGCTCCATCTGAGGGTATGGGCTCTGGGGTGGGTTTATATCCATTTGTTCTTGAGTTCCCATTCGCACTTGTGACATTATCAGGTTAAATATGAGCATGTAGATCATTGTTGCTACCCCTGTTATATAATTGCAACAAATAATTAAATAAGGTGTCTATGGAAAGGATATGATTTGCTGAATATGATTATGCTATTTGTATGCATGTATCATTTTTGTATCTGAAGTTATGAATATTAACTATGTACCTATATTTCGAATGTGTTTGCTCATGTAGTAACACCCACATGGTATTTAGCCAGCACATCGTGAAGGGACTATTCAAGTTAAATGGCCCATAAGGGAACACTTAAACTCTCAATGGACCATGGAAGATCCTATCCACATCCGAAGGACTTTTCTGTGAACATTCTAACTTGAGTATGGGTGACGGCCTTTGCTATGACTAAGTGAAGCAGGCATAGACATGTGACTTGCCCAGGTGTGTCCAAAATCCGTCTTGTTACTTGTAATTTTCCACAAACTAGAACAATGGGTTTCCCTTCACTTGGCAGAAGCTATAAAAGGCCCTGGAAACATCTCCATTTTGCCTCTTTCCAGCTCCAACCTCTGGATTATGGACTTATACTAACCAAAGGACTGAGGATCTTCTAATGATCTGGAAGCAGCCAGAGACTTAACAAGCCAGAAATTTATTCCATCACTGCTACAAGCCTGATCCAAGAACCTTGCCTTTATTGTATATATTTGATTCGTTTAACCAATTTTATCTCTTTCTTTCTTTGTTTCTTTTTTACTAAAGGATTGTCAACCGTGTGAGTATTGGGTAAGATCTGAGTTATATATTGACTTGGGTATGTGGCTGGTCCTTTGGGATCAGAGGAAGCCTTTGGTTGATGAAATTGGTTTTAAAGAACCACTGATCATTAAATCCAGTGTTTTTGGTGGTGATGCAAGGACTAGAATACCCAAGGAAACTGCTTTTCTGACTTCTGCCCTATTTCTCAGCAGTTTGTCCTTAGAGCAATTTCTCAGTTGTGACCCACTGAGGCACGGTGCCAGCACTTAATTTAAATACTCCTCTCCTTCCTTGGTATTTATCCCTCTGATGTGTATATATACAATGGCAGCTGGTGAAAATATTCTTTCAGCGAGCTGAGTCAGCCTTGCACTCTCCCATTGATTCTTACCGCTTGCAGATTCGGAAGACCCCATTGTAGCATCACTTGACCCTTGCATCAATGCACAGGTAGGGTCCTACCTCAGCCCCACTCCTTTCCTGTCCCTAGTGTGAATAGACATGGGGCTGGCAGAGTGGCTCAGAAAATAGATTTGGGGGCCTGAGCCTTCTCTAGCCGTAGACATCTACTGCCTATGTGTACATACTGTAGCACTGACTGTAGTGCTTTACAAATGATTTGTTACTGGCATTAGTTAACTCATAGTTATGTGACATCCTTTTCTTTCAGTTATTTCAATTGCCTTTAGTATTGCTAACCTTGACATAATGTTGAATAGCTTACAATTATGGTTTGACCCAAAGATCATTCAGCGTTTATGGTCTGATCTCTCAGGAATAGCCAAATGATTTCCTGAAGAAGAAAAGTCCTGAAAATGATTCTATGAAATCTAAGACACTGCACTAGTGCCCTGCTTTGCTCTCCATCTTTCCCTGGGGTAACCTTACTGAGAGCTTTGGGATGAATGTCCATCTTCGTGCAAATGACTCATAGTTCTAGTTTGGATAAAAGGGGCATCTCATTGGTTGTTAGTCTTCAGAATTGCTTCCCAACCATGCAGAACTGGACTGCTAATATTATTCTACATCTTAATGCATTCCAAGACTTAATTTACTATGTAACTTCACTCACTCCTGTAAAATAAAGTCATCTTGTAACTTATGTTGAAATATATTCAGCCTTCATTCCCATGGAGTCACTCAGATAATATTTTATATTTTAAAACCAATTTATCTGACACATTAATGGCCATCTATTAACATTTATGCAATATTGCAAAAGCTTGGTCGTACCCTCTCCACTAAGATTATGCCGAAACACTTATTCACTTTTGTGTGTAGCCATTTTTAGGTAATTGCTGGGCTACTCATGTCACTGCCATGATTGTATTTTGCAGGAACTGAGAGTGCTCTTTCACTCTCAGTTCCTGCAAAATACAGATGGCCAGTTATTAAGAGGGTAGCGCAACTTGATTTGTGAACTTCATTAACCTCTCTTTAGACCTCAGCTCTGAGCTTGCATATTTCCCATATTTCATATAATTAAGTTCCTGCACTTGTGGGCATGATTTTGAAAAGTAACATGATAATATCTCTGAGATCAGGATTAAGGCCTTAATATATAAATTTCATTTTTTTAAGAGAAGAAACAAAATACCTTTATTGAAACTCAGATTTAAATATACATGCATCATAATAGGTAGGAAGATAAGGCCCCAAAACAGAGAGATTAATAATGATTAGAGATACTAATTCAAAAGGAGTGTGAAGAAAAAAACAAATGTAAATAAAGTATAGAGTTGAGAGTGTCACTTTAACACTTACAAGTCTGATTTTTTTCTCTCACACCAATGTAAATTAGTAATAACTCCATTGAAGCCAATGGTGTTACAATAGGTAAGAATGAAGAGACGGTAAAATAGACCTATAATTCACTAAAGACTGTCCAGCTGGCTTTGTACATCTTAGTTGCTAGGTTTGTTTGTTTTTTCTTATAAATCAGGAATCCAGAGGTATGTAACTCAAGAACTGTTTTATGACACAAGATCAGGGACAGTGGCAGGAGATACTCAAAACATAATAAGTGACAAAGAGTCCTGTGGCACCTTATAGACTAACAGACTTTTTGGAGCATGAGCTTTCATGGGTGAATACTCACTTCATCAGATGCATGTAGTGGAAATTTCCAGTGGCAGGTATAAATATGCAGGCAAGAATCAGTCTAGAGATAATGAGGTAGTTCAATCAGGGAGGATGAGGCCCTCTTCTAGCAGTTGAGGTGTGAACACCTAGGGAGGAGAAACTGCTTTTGTAGTTGGCTAGCCATTCACAGTCTTTGTTCAATCCTGAGCTGATGGTGTCAAATTTGCAAATGAACTGAAGCTCAGCAGTTTCTCTTTGGAGTCTGGTCCTGAAGTTTTTTTGCTGCAGGATGGCTACCTTTAAATCTGCTATTGTGTGTCCAGGGAGATTGAAGTGTTCTCCTAGTATCTCCTTTATCAGCTTCCATGGAACAAACTTTGATGCCAACTCTGCCCACATATCTACACCAGCGACACCATTTCAGGACCTAACCAGATCAGCCACAACATCACCGGTTGATTCACCTGCATGTCCACCAATGTAATATACATCATCATGTGTCAGCAATGCCCCTCTGCTATGTATATTGGCCAAACTGGACAGTCCCTACGTAAAAGGATAAATGGACACAAGCCAGATATTAGGAATGGCAATATACAAAAGCGGTAAGGTGCCAGGCCCACTACAACTGGTGGAGAATGCGGGTAATGATCAAGGCCTGAAATAAGGACCCAGACACCCAAGATGGAGCCAGAGAAGCTAATGAAATGGCTGTTGGACAATCAACAGCAGCAGGCGGCACAATAGCGGCAAGCACAGTTGCTCCAACAGCTCGCTGTGCAAGAACGGCAGCAGCAGCTGATTCAGTAGCTGACTGCCCAGCAAGCAAACCAGGAGCGACTATTTCAACAGATAGCAACTTTGCAAAGCCCATGCTCGGCTGAGGGCAGGGCTGGGCATGGCCTTGGAGGACTACCAGTGCGACTAACAAAGATGGGTTCTGGGGACAACCCTGAGACCTTTCTCGTGACTTTTGAGTGGGTTGCAAAATTGCCGTCCAATGGCCCACCACACATTGGGCCACTATCTTAGCCCCTTACTTAACTGGCCCAGTGCAATCTGCATATTGCAACCTTGAGCCTCAGGAGGCACTGGAGTACTCTAAGATCAAGGCAGACACCTTGGACCAAACAGTCATCAACCCTGAGACTTACTGCCAGCGACTTTGTCAAGAGCCATACCCACCAGGGGCCAGGCCATGAGCTGTGGCACAGCGAATCTGCAACCTCTGTTGGTGGTGGCTAGAACTAGAATGCTGGACAAGTGTTCAAGTAGCTGAGACCTTGGCCCTAGAGCAGTTCCTTCAGACCCTACCTACTGGGGGAAAGAGTGGGTGCAGTGGCACCACCTGAGAACCCTTGCCGACACGACATCCCTAGTGCAGGATTACATGGCAGTGGAGGGAGGGGAGAAGACCGGCTCCAAATTGGGGAACTTGGGTGAACGGAACCCAACCCTGGCACAAGGGGGGCATGCAAGGTAGATGTGGAGGGAGCTCTCGTTTGTATACCCAGCCATCGAGGACCACACCAACAACAGGAGCAAACCTCGTGCAGGGCCAAGGTGACTTGTCAGGAATGCAGACCACCCCCCAAAACACCCCACCCGGAGAAGGAAAGTGAGACCAGTGTTAGGAGTGTGGACTGATAGGGCATTTCCGGAGGGATTGCCCATACATGGATTGTATTTGTGGGCTGCTGGTTAATGCTCCTGGAAGTGGGAGCTGGGTAAGATCATTGTACTAGTGAAAGTGGATGGGATGTCTACTATGGCCTTGCTGGAGTCAGGATGTAGCCAGACAGTCATATGGGCTGGGCTGGTAGAATCCACTGGCCCCACCGGGGCTCCCATATGCCTGCAGCATATTCATGGGGACATGAAACCCTGCCCCACTATCTGGGTGCAGCTTGAGGCTGCTCAGCAAGGCGGGCAGTGCCTATTTGGGCTGCCCCAAAGTTAGCTTACCCAGTGATTCTGGGACACGATTGGCTGGGCTTCGCTGAGCTCCTGCAGGCGTGGGGTACCTGGGCCTGGGAGGAAGAGTGGGATGTGGGCTGAGAGACATGAATTACTAGGCCAACCAGTGCTGGACCACCCCCTGGAAGGGCCCTCAGAGAATCCTGAGATAGCTGAAGGAGGCCGAGCCCCTGCTGAAGCATTGATAAGCGAGATCCAGGGATGACTGGATGTAGATGCTGATTTCCTGGAAGAACAAAGGGGGGACACCACCCTCAGCTGGGCCTGGGAGCAGGCGATGGGCTCCCCAGAGGAGTAAGACCTGCCCCAACACCAGCAGCAAGGCCCCCATTTTGAGATCCATAACGACTTACTCTATCGGGTGGCCCAGGATCCTCAAATGAAAGAAGACCTGCACCAACTGTTGGTCCCATGGCGGGTCTGGCAGAATTTACTCCACTTGGCTCACTCAGTGCCTTGAGCAGGGCATATGGGGAGGGAGAAAACACTGCAAAGGATTGCCCAGAGGTTCTTCTGGCCGGGCATCCATCAAGAGGTGTGGGATTACTGCACCTCTTGCTCCAAGTGCCAGAAAGGCAGTCTGAAAGGGGCACCAAAAGCCCCCCTTGTGCTCTTGCCAGTGATTGGAAGGTTCTTTGAGTGGATTGGCCTGGAGTACATCCTCTTCATGATCAACTATGCCATGCAGTACCCAGAGGCAGTACCTTTACAAACCACCACGGCCCCAGTCATTGCCAAGGTGCTCCTGCAGATCTTTGTCCGTGTTGGTCTGCCACAAGAGATACTGATGGACCAAAGGACTAATGTAACTTCTAGCCTGATGTTGGAGCTATGCTGACTGTTAAATATCCACATCCTTAACACCACAGTCTACCACCCTCAGATGGATGGTAGAGAGACTTAATGGCACCCTGAAAGCCATGCTGAGAAAATTCATGGAAGACAACCATTGACACTGGGATAAGTTGCTTCCAGCACTCCATTTTGCTGTGCAAGAGGTGCCACAGGCTTCCACAGGGTTCTCCCCCTTTGAACTCCTCTACAGGAGGAAACCTCTGGGAATCTTAGATATCCTAAGAGAAACATGGGAAGAACAGGAGACCCAGATCAGAGGATCCATTCAATATATCCTCCACCTGTGAGAGCGGCTCCAGGAGCTGGGAGCCTTGGCACAAGAGAAGCTGGTGCAGGCCCAACATCGTCAAGAGGCTCAGTATAATAAGGGTGCGAAGATGAGGAGTTTTGAGCCTGGGGACTGCGTCATCTTGTTGCTACCTTCCTCCGAATCTAAGTTGTTAGCAAAGTGGCAAGGCTCCTTCGAGGTGACCAGACAAATAGGGCCTGTTGACTAGGAAGTTTGGGTGTTGGGGTGAAGGAAAGACACTCAGGTATACCACATGAACCTCCTCAAGGCTTGGAGAGACTGGGAAGGCCTAATTGCCTCGTACCCTCCAGAACCTGAATTGGGGCCATTGGCTGGTGAACTGGTGGAGCCAGGGGAGGCAGCCATAGGCCAAGAGCTCAGCCCAGTAAAGCAGGAACAGGTATGACAGTTGATATCAGCCTTCCCCACTGTCTTGTCATCCCAGCCAAGGAAAACCATGTTGACCAGCCATGATATTGCCACCACCCCCCGTGATCTTGGCTCTGGGAGTGGTCAAAGAGTCAAGGAATGAATGGCAGAGCCCGATAGTGCTAGTTCCCAAGCCGGACAGAACTGTCAGGTTCTGCATTGATTTCTGTACGCTAAACACAGTCTCTTGCTTTGATGCCTATCCCATGCCCCTGGACGAGCTGCTGGAGCGACTAGGCAAGGCAGAATTCATCTCCACCCTAGACCTGACAAAGGGATATTGGCAAATCTCTTTGACACCTGCCTCCAGAGAAAAGAGAGCTTTTCCAACACCATTTGGTCTCTACCAATTCACGATGATGCCTTTTCGGTTGCATGAGGCTACAGCTACATTCCAGTAGTTCATGAATCAAGTGCTGAGCCCTCACAGTTCATACGCCATGGCATACATCGATGACATCGTCATTTACAGTGCCAACTGGGAGGAACATCTCCAGCACCTGGCCAATGTACTACGAGCTCTGGGCAAGGCAGGTCACACTGTAAACCCATTTAAATGTCACTTGGGCCAACGAGAAGTGACCTACCTGGGCTATACAGTGGGACTGGGGAAACTACGCCCTTTGGTAGATAAGATGGAAGCCTTGAAGAACTATCCTTCCCCCACGACAGAAAGGCAAGTATGGCAGTTCTTAGGGCTAACTGGATACTATCAATGATTTGTACCTGATTTTGCTATTTTTGCCACCCCCTTGACAGACCTGACAAGATGCTCCCAGCCAAGGAAGGTCCAGTGGTCGGAAGACTGTGAGAATGCCTTCTGCGCCCTGTGAGAATGGTTGATCTAGGAGCCAATACTTACAGAGCCCAACTTCACAAAGCCCTTTATCCTCCAGACTGACACCTCAGAGGTCGGACTGGGAGTTGTGCTGTCGCAAGAAGTGGGAGGAGAAGAGCACCCCATTTATTACCTAAGCTGTTCCCCCGAGAAACCCAGTATCCCACTACAGAGCGGGAGGCCCTTGTGGTAAAATGGGCGATCGATGCCCTGAGGTACTACCTATTAGGGAACCCCTTCTCCTTGGTGACTGACCAGGCAACCCTCAGATGGATTAATAGCATGAAGGAAACAAATGCACCAATCATGCAGTGGTACCTATCCCTTCAACCCTATTCCTTCCACATGGTACATCGGCCAGGGGAGGCCCATAGGAATGCAGACTTCTTTTCCCTAGTAGGAGAAGAGGAAGGGGAGGGAACGGTCAACGATCAGCCGGCCCCGGTAATTTTTTTAAAAGGGAGGAGTGGAGAGGCCCCACACTGGTACCGCAGGGGTTAACTTTCCTTCACAGCAGAGGAAGCCCTGTCCCTGAGGCTCTGCTGGGCATGCTCCAACTGGAGAACAGGTATAAAAGCCTTTGGATCTGCTTAGTTGGGGCTGACCACCGGAGGGGAAGGAGGCACACCACCAGCTCCTTGGGAAGGACAGCCTACGCTCCAGGATCTGGGAGCCAGTTAAGCTGGGACCCGTTCCGATGCCCAGACAGAGCATGTTGCCTCAGGGGAACAGAGCAGAGGACTCCTCGACACAGAGGGCCCAGAAGTGACTCAGATGAACTTTAGAGGAAAATGGCGTTAGAGCCACACAGGGGCTCGGCATGTTTCGGGCGGATCCCCGCCTAGCCTGTGGGAAGGGGAACTTGCCACAACCATGGCCATGGGTCGGGACCTGGTGGAGAGGGCAGACCCGGGTCTCCCTAGCCTCCCTGTCACTTGCCCCCTCCCCGGGTCAGAAGGGTGGATCATCACAAGAATTTGGCTGCTAGGCCATGCTACCCCGCCAGTGAGGGGTGATTATACGAACTCCAGCCACTAAGCCACACTGCCCTGCTTGTGAGGGGGATTATATGGACTCTGGCCACTGGGCCACACTGCTCTGATGCTGGGAGTGAGTTATATGGACTCCAGCTGCCAGGGCTTACTACCCTGACTAGAGGGTGATTGCATGGAGGGAGACCATCAGGACATATCAGGCTGCCCACACAGAGGCGAGCACGTGAACTTGGGAGTGGCAAGGTTCCAACTCCCCATCCCCCTAACCCTTGCCCCAAAGGGATGGTAAGGTGCCAAGCCCGCCACACTGTGCCTGACAGAAAAATAATATGCTAGGTAAATAGCTGATGACTAGACAATTGTTGTCTTCAGAATTCTGTATTCCTGGTTTTCTGACCAGCCTCTCTCCTAGGACAGAAGTGCTATTACTGATACATTTTTGTGAAACACAGATATGTTGAAATATGGATCTTCTGGAGGGTGTTACAATGAGGTGACAATCTGTGTAATATCAGAAGTCTTGATTCTAGAATTGTACTGTAGGCACATGAGCAGTCGCATTACTCCAGTGGAACTATTCATGTGCTTAAATCTAAGCATATGTTTAAGTGGTTTGCTGAATATGGCCAAAAAGAGGAGATGTGGAACGTATATAGTATCTGATCTGAAAATAAGCCAGTGAAATGTCCAAAATCCTTTAGGAGGAAAGGCTGCCCGGTAAACTACTATAACAAGGGCAGTTTTTAAACACTTGGCACTCAGTGCTGAAGCCCTTACTCAAGCCAACTCCTAGAGACTTCAGTAAAGTACTTTGTGTTAGAGGTCAGAAACTGACTATAAACACTGGAATGGTTCTTTCCCTTTTATCCCTACATCCTTGATGCAGACACAGCATCAAAATGAGGACAGACATATGGATGGATTTAAGTGGCAGGCTGCAACTTTTAGTAAACTTTATCCCAGGAGAGGGGCACTAAATGCCTATCACCCATACTGTCCTATAACAGGCATCTTATTGGTTCCAGAGCAGGGGGTACAGAGCTCTTACCATATAACCTGTAACTCAGGCAAGGTCTCCTCAATCTACCTCCCAGGACTTAACTAATGAAAGAGCTCCACATGGCCCCTGTGCCAGGTTAAATCCTTGGAGCTGGAGAATGCTGGCCAATCAGCACCCCTTCCCCAAGCTGGCCAATGGGTGCCAGCTCCTCCTCCATCCTCTTGAGAGTCTCTGTTGTCCCTCAGCACGTGTCTCCTTCCTCACTGCAGGACTGTCCCCTTTTATTGCTAGCCCCACCAAGTTCCCCACTCGTTGAGGCAGGTGGGTGGCAGTTCCTTTTGTGGGAGTTCCCAAAACAATACTCTACTTTAACTTCTCAGCTTGTGCCTCTTACTAAGTTGGGGTATAGACTTCTCTCAGCCTTTAGTAGAAAGGGAATGAGCTGCTACTGCTCCTTCTGACAGCTGAGGGAGACTTCCCATTACCCCGAGTGGCAGAGTTGCTGTTTAGTATCCAGTTAGTTCAAGTTCTAGCAGTGACTGAGTCCTTGTACATTCTAATAGCTTATTATAAATTTAATGAATATGTTTGCAAAGCAATCCATGGAGACTTAGCCACACAATCACTATTAATTTCATTGAAAGCCTTCTGGCTCAATTCCTACTTCCACATCATATCTTGTTTGCAAACATATATAGAAATATTTACATTATTTTTAGATTTCTGCATTCTGTATTTATTTTATAGCATTTTGTTATCTTATTATAGATGTGTCTTAGGAATAAAACTGTAAGGGGAATCTAAAATGAAATAAATCATAATTATTTCATATCCCCAAGTCCATACTGGAGATACTCACTGTTCATTTTGCTTAATAAAGTATTTCGTTATCATTTTCAGTAAACATTTACTAATCAGGCATGAAATATTTGTAAATTACAGCAATCTAAAATGAAAACAATGCATGTTTTAAATGTAATCTTCCTCTAGGTCTGATTTTGTTCTTTTCTTTTATAACTTCAGAAGCTAGAGCAGAGAAATTCTGTGAGGTACTTGAAAACCTTTCACCAATAGTGCAGGAAGAAGATATTCAAATTCTTTACTGATTCATCTGCTTCTAAAAAGTACATTTTTAAGGGTGAAAAGTAATAAAGAATCCACCTATTGGTACAAGTGTAACAGGGGGCCACCACTGTTCCAGTCTTCTCTGCTTCCCACAGACCGCTCAGAGATCTTCCTTTTGGTAGACACCACCGTGCAGTTTATTTATAGTGTTTCCCTCCACCACCTTTACATACTACAAAAGTTATAGTATTTCCAATGTTATCCAGCTTCACTACCCCTTCCCCTTAAGGGGATCTGGGGGAAGGAAGGTAAAGGCAGTGGTGCTGGAACAATTTTTGTAGTGGAGGTGCTGAAGGCAGAAACTATGTACTTGGGTTATTACTACTGCAAGCTAGGGTGTGCAGCAGCACCCCCACATCCCTAGTTCCAGCACAAGTGAGTAAACATGTCTCTGCCCAGAAAATTCTCTCTCTCTCCTGCTTTCCCCTTCCTCTTTCACTTCCTGTCTGTGCTCTTTTATCTAATCTCCTTGTTAATGGGCTAACTAGTTCATTAGCTTCCTAGTCCCAATCTAATCTGGTGATTAGGAACTCCTCTCCTTAATCGGGCCCTGCCTGGGGCCTGAACTGCTGGTTCAGTTGCTGATTCCCAGCACTCTGTCACAACACTGCTACATCTACACTACAGCACTTATAGTGGTGCAGCTGCACCGATGTAGCTGCGCCACTGTAGCACTTGTGGTGGAGACACTCTAAGCCAATGGGAGACAGCTCTCCTGTCGGCTTACTTACTCCACCTCCCATGAGCAGCGGTAGCTATGTCAGCAGGAGAAGCTCTCTGACTGATATAGCACTGTCTCCATCCGTGCTTAAATCGGTATAAATTATACTGCAATAAGTTGTAGTGTAGACAAGGTCCAAGACTTTATCTGATTTAGTGGTTCTATTACTGTTGTAGATCATAGCTAATGCGTATAAAAGAATACAATTATAAATTACTATTAAAGGATTAACATTTCATGAATTTAACAAATGCTCTATAGTAACAAATGTTACTATGAAATCTGATTTCCTGGCCTAATAGGTCATCTATGTCTGCTTGGTAGGTAAATATATATATTTCAGTTCAGTAATGCTGGAGAAAAATGTTAATCAAGATTCAATTTGAGTTAAAAAAAATCTGAAATGCTGTAATATTGTAGTGGTGCAGGGCCTAAATCAATTAGTTGTGTGCATGTTAAAGAGAATGACACACTAGTTCCAGTGAGCAGGACTGGGAATCTCAGGTGATTAAGAATAGATACATTGGATATTTAACAAAGTAAGTGTATAATTTTACATGGTACAACACCTGCTTTGGTGCTTTTTAAGAACATCCTCAGTGGTGTCCACTGAAGATTTAGGAGTGCCAGTTTTAGTATCTTTATTAAACTACAGTTCTACTCTGAACAGCCGGTTTGTAAATGTAATAGTATTGTCTTTCTAGCTCCATATCAATTTACTTACCTTATAAATAAGATTTTTTTCTAATTGCCAGCTTGCTGAAACTAGAGCTTGAAAGTGAAGCCGGGTTCTTTTTGTCTCATTGTCTGACCAGTGACTTTCCCTCTCAGACAGTTTCTTGCTGAGAAACACGACAGGATGGAAGTTGTGATTCGTTGCTTCCTGCATGAGAACTGCTCCTATACCACGCTCAGATGCATCCGTGGTTACTAGGAATGGCTTGTCAAAGTCCGGGGCCCTGAACACAGGGTCAGACATGAGCGTTACCTTAGTTGGGTAAAGGCCTTTTGACACTCATTAGTCCACTTAACTGCATTTGGCTGGGTCTTTTTGGTCAGGTCGGTCAGTGGGGCAGCGATTTGGCTGTAGTGTGGTACAATTCGCCTGTAGTACCCGGCCAAGCCTAAGAAGGATTGGACCTGTTTCTTTGACCTTGGGACAGGCCACTTTTGGATAGCATCCACCTTGGCCTGTAGGGAGTTTATGGTTCCTCGACCCACCTGGTGCCCCAGGTAAGTCACTCTGTTTTGGCCTATTTGACACTTTTTGGCCTTAACAGTTAGTCCGGCCTGCCTGATGCGCTCAAAGACCTTTTCCAGGTGTAGTAGGTGTTTGGGCCAGGAGTCTGAAAAAATGGCCACATCATCGAGGTAGGCAACTGCAAATTCTCCCAGTCCAGCTAGTAGACCATCTACCAGCCTCTGGAAGGTGGCGGGTGCATTTTGAAGCCCGAAAGGAAGGACATTGAATTCATACACCCCCGCATGGGTGACGAATGCTGACCTTTCCTTGGCAGGTTCATCTAGCGGTACTTGCCAGTACCCCTTGGTTAAGTTTATTGTAGAGATGAACTGAGCACGTCCCAACTTTTCCAATAGCTCATCGGTGCGAGGCATTGGATAGTTGTCCGGACGAGTTACCGCATTTAGCTTACGGTAGTCCACGCAAAAGCGTATTTCCCCATCTGGTTTGGGTACCAGAACCACTGGAGATGCCCATGCACTGGTAGATGAGCGGATTATACCCATCTGTAGCATGTTCTGGATTTCCCATTCTATAGCAGCTTAGGCATGAGGAGACACCCGGTAGGGTGGGGTTCTAATGGGGTGAGCATTACCTGTGTCAATGGAGTGGTATGCCCGTTCAGTCCGTCCTGGGGTGGCTGAGAACAATGAGGCGAAGCTAGTGCACAGATCCTTGATTTGTCGCCACTGCAGACGTTTCAGGGTGGTTGAGAGGTTCACCTCTTCCACGCCACCGTCTTTTTTCCGTCGTGGTAGACATCGTCAGGCCACTCAGCATCATCTCCCTGGACTGTAAACTGACAAACCTGTAAGTCTCTGGAATAGAAAGGCTTGAGAGAATTAACATGGTACACTCTGGGCTTTAGTAAGGAATTGGGAAATGCTATGAGGTAGTTCACAGTTCCCAGGCGCTCTTGGACCATGAATGGCCCTTCCCATGATGCTTCCATCTTATGGGCCTGTTGCGCCTTCAAGACCATAACCTGGTCTCCTACCTTGAAGGAACGTTCTCTGGTATGCTTGTCATACCAGGCCTTTTGCTCTTCCTGAGCATCCTTTAGGTTCTCTTTAGCAAGGGCTAAGGAGTGTCGGAGGGTGTTTTGTAGGTTGCTTACAAAGTCCAGAATGTTAGTTCCTGGAGAAGGCGTAAACCCCTCCCATTGCTGCTTCACCAACTGTAATGGTCCCTTAACCTCGTGACCATACACAAGTTCAAACGGTGAAAACCCTAAACTGGGATGTGGTACAGCCCTGTAGGCAAACAGCAACTGCTGCAACACTAGGTCCCAATTATTGGAGTGTTCGTTGATGAATTTACATATCATGGCCCCCAAAGTTCCATTGAACTTTTCCACCAGGCCATTGGTTTGATGGTGGTACGGGGTGGCAACCAAGTGGTTCACCCCATGCGTTTCCCACAGTTTTTGCATGGTCCCTGCCAGGAAATTAGATCCTGAATCTGTAAGGATGTCGGAGGGCCAACCTACCCTGGCAAAAATGTCTGTTAGGGCCAGGCACACAGTGTTAGCCCTGGTGTTGCCTAGAGCTACTGCTTCCGGCCATTGGGTAGCAAAGTCCACGAAAGTCAGTACGTACTGCTTTCCTCTGGGCGTCTTTTTTGGGAAAGGCGCCAGAATATCCACAGCTACTCGCTGAAATGGGACCTCAATTATGGTGAGTGGCTGGAGAGGGGCCTTGACCTGGTCTTGGGGTTTTCCCACTCTTTGGCATACCTCGCAAGACCGGACATACTTGGAAACATCCTTGCCCATCCCCTCCCAGTGGAAGGACTTCCCGAACCGGTCCTTGGTTCTGTTCACCCCAGCATGGCCACTGGGATGATCATGGGCTAAGCTTCCCCCGGTACTTAGTTGGAACCACCGTTTTTGCGGCTGCCATTCTTCCCGGTGTCCACCAGAAAGAATCTCTTTGTATAAAAGTCCTTGGTCTATAACAAACCGGGATCGATTAGAAGAGCTGAGAGGCGGTGGGGTGCTCTGTGCCACCGCCCACGCTTTCTGAAGGCTGTCATCTGCTTCCTGCTCAGTCTGGAACTGTTCCCTTGAGGCTAGGGTCACCAGTTCTTCCTCAGACTGTGGACTTGGGCTTGGTCCCTCTGGAAGCGATGTAGGTGATGGGGTTGTTTCCGTTGCTGGTGAACCGCTCTCCGCTGGTGCACCTGAGGGTATTTCAGGCTCTGGCTGAGCCTTTTGGGTATGGCTGTCTGTTGCTTCTGCCAGTTCTGGCTCGCTGGTGCCCAGTGGCGTCGAGTTTGAAGATGTGGTTGCACTTGCTGGTGCTGGTTGCTGTTCCAGTTCCGGGCTGGGACTGGAGGTGCTGTGGCTGCTTCAGTGGTTGGCATGGAATCCGGGTCCACTACCTCTGTCTGGGTCTCTGGTAACACACAGACGGGGCGTCTGTGGACGGCTCAGGAACAGGAATGGGTCTGGAAGCTTGCCTGGTTTGGCTACGTGTAACCATTCCCACTCGCTTGGCCCCCTTCACCTGGTTGGCCAAGTCTTCTCCCAGTAGCATGGGGATAGGATAATTGTCATAGACTGCAAAAGTCCACATTCCTGACCAGCCTTTGTACTGGACAGGCAGTTCAGCGGTAGGCAAGTCTACAGCTTGTGACATGAAGGGATAAATTGTCACTTTGGCCTTTGGGTTGATGAATTTGGGGTCTACGAAGGATTGGTGGATAGCTGACACTTGTGCCCCCGTGTCTCTCCATGCAGTAACCTTCTTTCCGCCCACTCTCAAATTTTCCCTTCGCTCCAAGGGTATTTGAGAGGCATCTGGGCCTGGGGATCTTTGGTATGATGGTGGTGTAATGAACTGCACTTGGATGGCCTTCTTTGGACAGTTGGCCTTGATATGTCCCAGTTCATTACACTTAAAGCATCTTCCATCTGATGGGTCACTGGGCCGAGGTGAGTTACTGGAGACTGGTGAGGTGGAAGAATAGGGCGTCTGTGGCTTTACTTGGGTTGTATGTGAGGTCTTTGGCTGTCCTCGGTTGTAGGGTTTATGGTCGGTGTGCCCCCTGGGGTATTCGTTCCCCTTGACTGTAGCTTTCTTGCTTTCTGCCACTTCCATCCATCTGGCTCCAATCTCCCCCGCCTCAGCGAGATTTTTGGGTTTTCCATCTTGTATGTACCGTGTTATGTCCTCAGGAACACCATCCAAGAACTGCTCCATTTGTATGAGGAGGTGCAGTTCTTCCAAGGTTTTAACATTGTGTCCTGATATCCAGGCCTCATAATTTTTCCCAACGTAGTAGGCATGTTTGGGAAATGACACATCTGGTTTCCACTTTTGGGTTCTGAAACGCCAACGGGCATGCCAACGGGCATGATCCCCATTCTGTATCTGGCCTTGGTTTGAAAAAGTTTATAGTCGTTCATGTTCTGCTTAGGCATTTCAGCTGCCACCTCTGCTAAAGGTCCACTGAGTTGTGGCCTCAATTCTACCATGTACTGGTCTTCAGGGATGCTGTACCCAAGACAGGCTCTTTCAAAATTTTCCAAGAAGGCCTCAGTGTCATCACCTGCCTTGTAGGTGGGAAATTTCCTGTGCTGTGGAACAATCATTGGTGCAGGGTTGTTAGGGTTGGCTGTGTTTTGTTTAGCCTTTTCTAATTCCAGGGCCTGCCGGTGGGCTTCCTTCTGGAGTTCCAGCTGTTTTTGGTGGTCTGCATCTTTGGCTGCTTATTCTCTTTTGTAGGCTGCCTCTCTGTCTTCTTGTTCTCTTTTGTAGGCCGCTTCTCTGGCTGCTTGTTCTCTTTTGTAGGCTGCCTTTCTTTCTCTTTCTCTTAGTTCCATCTCTTTTTGTTTTATTTCCAGTTGTTGCCTGTGTTCAGCTTCTTTGAATTGTTCTTCTGCCTCCCTTTTTTTCTTGGAAGTCATGGTTCCTGTTTTCTTGTGTTGGGGTGCCCTCTGGTGTTTATTGTCTGAACTGCAGGCTCTGTTGCCTCCTGGGGTCTGCCTAGCAACAGTACCTTTTTCCCTTTCTTCCTCTAGCTAATTTTTTCAATGCAAAGTAAACCAGAAAAACCACTTTATTTGCATGAGTATAGTGCTGGTATTTGCCTCCTAATGGGAGTGCTATTGTGTGACAAAAGACCCTTTATAGTCTCTTAATGGTTTCTTGCTTAATATGCAAGCCACAACTGCCAGAGAGAGCAGAGAAAAAAAATTCTCTCTGGTTCCCTTCTAAAACCAAACTGTTTCTCTTTGCTAAAAAGCCCCTAGCAGAGAAAAGAAAAATATAATATTCCTACTGGCTTCTGGATTGTATCTATCCCACCTCTGCCACCATGTCATAAACCTAGTCCCAGATTTGGACCTTAGCGTCCAAAATATGGGGGTTAGCATGAAAACCTCCAAGGTTAGTTACCAGCTTGGACCTGGTAAAGCTGCCACCACCCAAAAAATTAGAGTGTTTTGGGGCACTCTGGTCCCCACAAAACCTTCCCTGGGGACCCCAAGACCCAAATCCCTTGAGTCTCACAACAAGGGAAATAAACCTTTTCCCTTCCCCCCTCCAGGTGTTCCTGGAGAGATACACAGAAGCAAACTCCGTGAATCTAAACAGAGGGAGTCCACCCTCTCTAATTCCAGTCCTGGAAACACAAGCACTTCCCTCTTCACCCAGAGGGAATGCAAAGTCAGGCTAGTAAATCTAACACACACAGATTTCCCCCTGACTTCTTCCTCCCACCAATTCCCTGGTGAGCTGCAGACTCAATTCCCTGGAGTTCCCTACTAAAGAAAAACTCCAACAGGTCTTAAAAGAAAGCTTTATATAAAAAAGAAAGAAAAATACATACAAATAGTCTCTCTGTATTAAGGTGACAAATACAGGGTCAATTGCTTAAAAGAAATATGAATAAACAGTCTTATTCAAAAAGAATACAATTCAAAGCACTCCAGCAATTATATTCATGTAAATACAAAAGAACATATAAATCCCTATCTGATCTTTGGTACTTACAATTGGGAAACAGAAGATTAGAAAGCAGGAAACAGAAATCACTTCTCATAGCCGAGAGAGCATACAGGCAGAAGAAGCAAGAACAAAGGACTCACACACAAAAAACCCTCCACCCAGATCTGAAAAAAGTCTGGTTTCCTGATTGGTCCTCTGGTCAGGTGTTTCAGGAACTTCTTTCCAGGTGTAAGAGACATTAACCCTTAGCTATCTGTTTATGACACTCATGCATCAGCATCAAAAAAATTCTGTATTCTGAACAAAGACACTTATGCTACAAAGTCAGAGTAAATGGGACTATTTGTGCTTGAATTAAAGCATATGTGAAAGTCTTTGCAGGATTGGGGCCAAAGTTCTTGATTCAGCAAAGCATTTAAGCACGTACTTAAGTCCCATTGACTTCAAAAGGACTTAAGCACATACACAAAGTTAAGTTTCAGAGTAGCAGCCGTGTTAGTCTGTATCTGCAAAAAGAATAGGAGTACTTGTGGCACCTTAGAAACTAACAAATTTATTGTAGCATAAGCCTTCGTGGGCTACAGCTCACTTCATCGGATGCATGTAGTAAAAAATACAGGAGAAAGATATGTATATACACAGGGAACATGAAACAATGGTGTTACCATACACGTTATAAGGAGAGTGATCAGTTAAGGTGAGCTGTTGTCAGCAGGAGAGAAAAATAACTTTTTGTAGAGGTAATGGAAATGACCCGTTTCCAGCACTTGACAAGGAGATATAAGGAACTGGGGAGGGGTGGGGGGGGAAAGATAAGCATGGGGAAATAGTTTTACTTTGTGTAATGGTCTCTCAGTCTTTATTCAAACCTAATTTAATGGTGTCCAATTTGCAAATTAATTCCAATTCAGCAGTCTCTCGTTGGACTCTGTTTTTGAAGTTTTTTTGTTGTAATATCATGACTTTTAGGTCTGTAATAGAGTGACCAGGGAGGCTAAAGTGTTCTCCAACTGGTTTTTGAATGTTATAATTCTTGACGTCTGATTTGTGTCCATTTATTCTTTTACATAGAGACTGTGCGGTTTGGCCAATTTACATGGCAGAGAGGCATTGCTGGCACATGATGGCATATATCACATTGGTAGATGTGCAGGTGAACAAGCCTCTGATAGTGTGGCTGATGTGATTAGGTCCTATGATGGTATCCGCTGAATAGATATGTGGACAGAGTTGGCAACGCGCTTTGTTGCAAGGATAGGTTCATGGGTTAGTGTTTTTGTTGTGTGGTGTGTGGTTGCTGGTGTGTATTTGCTTCAGGTTTGGGGGCTGTCTGTAAGCAAAAACTGGACTGTTTCATGTTCCCTGTGTGTATATATATATCTTTCTTCTGTATTTTCCACTACATGCATCCTATGAAGTGAGCTGTAACCCACGAAAACATAAAGTTAAGTCTAGCTTAGCTGCTTTACTCAGTTAGGGCCTTTAACAATTCTGTTGACATGAGCCTGTAGAATCTAATTCACTGCATTGGCTCTACAGTGCTAACAAGCAAAAATAATAATGTTTCAAATGAAGTAGTAAAATAAGAAGAAATATAATCATATTTCAGAGCAGAACCACATTTTTAAAGATCAATGTGGTTTCACCAGGGCTATTGCAACATTTGGCTTAGCCAGTCTGGATGAAGTTAGTGAGAACTATTCTAAAATTTCATCTGTCCCTTGAACTCAACTTTTTTGAGCTCAGTAAGGTTGGGTACATTTTTTTTAAATCTGTGTTTACAAAATTGCTTTTCTTGAACTATATAACAAACCCAAACACCGAAGTCAAAACAAAAAAAGGAAAGGGCTGCACACACAGAAAGGAGCTGCCAGTGCAATTCCTTCAATAAACTCTTTTTACCGTTTAAGAAATGCTACATTTTCCTTTACTCCGGGTTTTCATGGAAATCACTAGGCTTCCATTTTTGCTTCTTTGGACTTTTGACAACTATTTGTCTGCTTCTTCCATAAACTAATCTGTTCCTTCTTCCATTCTGCCCATTGGAACACTTTCCCTAAATTGATTCACAGGGCCACTATATTCTCCTTCAGATCCCTCCTCTAGACCCACTTCTGTAGGGAGGTCTACCAGAAATCAACCAACTAATAATGGCTTGGTTGAATAGCACTCAGGGATAGCTGGTATTTATTGATTTATTTTAAAATAACTTTCAAGCAATTCAGAACCATCCACTTGTGCATATAGCTGAGTTCCATAACTGCATGATCTTATTGCTGTTATCCTCGTGAATTTCCTCGCACTTTACTCCTGCTGCATCTTGTTTCAAATTAGACTGTCTTTTTATAGCACCTGGGATAACAGGGAGCCTGATTCTCACTAGTGTGAGAGTAATAGCCTGTCTGAGAATAAAGACCCTATATAAATTGACAATCTTATAATTTAAATGAAGCTTTACAGTAATTTCCCTCTATCAAGGTGAAACTTCAGGAGATATTTGATCTATAGGCCAGTTTCAAATGTTAATGTACATTTCATAGAATCATAGAATATCAGGATTGAAAAAGACCTCAGGAGGTCATCTAGTCCAACCCCTTACTCAAAGCAGGACCAATCCGCGACTAAATCATCCCAGACAAGGCTTTGTCAAGCCTGACCTTAAAAACCTATAAGGAATTTGATTCCACCACCTCCCTAGATAACCCATTCCAGTGCTTCACCACCCTCCTAGTGAAAAAGTTTTTCCTAATATCCAACCTAGACCTCCCGCACTGCAACTTGAGACCATTGCTCCTTGTTCTGTCATCTGGTACCACTGAGAACAGTCTAGATCCATCCTCTTTGGAACCCCCTTTCAGATAGTTGAAAGCAGCTATCAAATCCCCCCTTATTCTTCTCTTCTGCAGACTAAACAATCCCAGTTTTCTCAGCCTGTCCTCATAAGTCATGTGCTCCAGCCCCCTAATCATTTTTGTTGCCCTCCTCTGGACTCTTTCCAATTTTTCCACATCCTTCTTGTAATGTGGGGCCCAAAATTGGACACAATACTCCAGATGAGGCCTCCCCAGTGTCGAATAGAGGGGAATGATCATGTCCCTCGATCTGCTTGATTTTGTTTAACAGTTTTCATAAATTTTATTAAAAGATAATGAATTATATTTCTTTCAGTAAGCAACATGGGGCAATGCTTGAGGACCTGGATGTATATTAGCTGGTCTACCTAAAAACCTGACCACCTCCACCCAATTAGTCTTTGGTTCTCACATTAGGCTTTGGAGTGATATCACATTAATAGTTTGATTGGTTTTAAATGTGACATTTAAGCTTATTAATAAAGATTAGGTCATAAATTCTGTAATTTACTAATGGGTTGTTTCAGCAGAGTTACAGCATGTGAATGAGAATACGAACATCATACTGCTGGTGTGAATGTACAACAGATTTATTTGGCGGCTATTTGGCAACTGGTGAAAGCATCCTTCTGCCTGAATTCTCTGATTACCTCTATTTTAAAATAGTTTTAATGTTTTTTTTGGTTCCCATGCATCTCATTTATGTATTATAGAATAAGAAAAGTGTGATGATAGCAGCCTCTCTCCAGCACTGGAGAAGTTTTTATTCATTTTTTAAAGCCATTATTATTTTATTTTCAGAGGGAGCAGGGGGAGTAAAAGCTGGCTTCTGCTGGCTTTTTTTTTATAAGGAGGGAAAATGTTCCACAGCTCAGGCTGTCTAAGGACTTGTCTACACAAACATTTAGTTTGTGGCAAGCTGGGGTGTAAAGTTACCCTGCAGTAGCATACTGCACATTGAGGGTATGTCTACACTATGAAATTAGGTCGATTTAATAGAAGTTGATTTTTTAGAAATCAATTTGATACAGTCGATTGTGTGCGTCCCCACTAAGTGCATTAAGTTGGCAGAGTGCGTCCACAGTACTGTGGCTAGTGTTGACTTTCGGAGCGGTGCACTGTGGGTAGCTATCCCACAGTTCTCACAGTCTCTGCTGCCCATTGGAATTCTAGGTTGAGCTCCCAATGCCTGATGGGGCAAAAACATTGTCATGGGTGGTTCTGGGTACATGTCATCAGGCCCCCCTCCCTCAGTGAGAGCAACGGCTGAGAATTGTTTCTCGCCTTTTTTCTGCACAGACGCCATATCACGGCAAACACGGAGCCCGATCAGCTCAGTTATGAGGACTGTAAACACCACGTGCATTATCCTGCAGTATATGCAGCACCAGAACCTGCAAAAGCAGGCGAGGAGCAATGGCAGCATGGTGACGAGAGTGATGAGAACATGGACACGGACTTCTCTCAAGGCACAGGCCCTGGCAATTTGGACATCATGGTGGTAGTGGGGCAGGTTCATGCTGTAGAATGCCAATTCTGGGACCGGGAAACAAGCACAGACTGGTGGAACTGCATAGTGTTGCAGGTCTGGGATGATTTCCAGTGGCAGCGAAACTTTCACATGTGTAAGGGCACTTTTATGGAACTTTGTGACTGCTTTCCCCTGCCCTGAAGTGCAAGAATACCAAGATGAGAGCAGCCCTCACAGTTCACAAGCAAGTGGCGATAGCCCTCTGGAAGCTTGCAATGCCAGACAGCTCTGGTCAGTTGGGAATCAATTTGGAGTGGGAAAATCTACTGTGGGGGCTGCTGTGATCCAAGTAGCCAACGCGATCACTGAGCTGCTGCTATCAAGGGTAGTGACTCTTGGAAATGTGCAGGTCATAGTGGATAGCTTTACTGCAGTGGGATTCCCTAACTGTGGTGGGGCAATAGATGGAACACATATTCCTATCTTGGGACCGGAGCACCAAGGCAGCAGTACATAAACCGCAAGGGGTTCTTTTCAATGATGCTGCAAGCACTAGTGGATCACAAGGGACATTTCACCAACATCAACGTGGGATGGCCGGGAAAGGTACATGGCGCTCGCATCATTAGGAACTCTGGTCTGTGTGAACTGCTGCAGCAAGGGACTTACTTTCCAGACCAGAAAATAACCATTGGGGATGTTGAAATGCCTATAGTTATCCTTGGGGACCCAACCTACCCCTTAATGCCATGGCTCATGAAGCCATACACAGGCTGTCAGGGTTCCCTCCTCACTCTGAACTTTAGGGTACAGACATGGGAACCCACATGAAGACCTCCTAAGCTTATTTCTACCATCTTAGCTTAAAAACTCCCCTATTCCTTGGATTAAGTAATGCTGCCACCATCAAGTAATTTAAACAAACATTTAGGGAGTGCCACTTGGAGCCCTACCTTCTCCAAATATTCCCCCAAGCCCTTACACCTCTTTTCCTGGGGAGGCTGAGAATAATATCCTCACCCATTGGTACAGGTGAACACAAACCAAAACCCTTGGATTTTAAAACAATGAAAAAAGTCAATCAGGTTCTTAAAAGAAGAATTTTAATTAAAGAAAAAGTAAAAGAATTATGTCTGTAAAATCGGGATGGCAAGTACTTTACAGAATAACAAAAGACTCAAGAACATAGAGGATCTCCCCTCTGGATAAAACCTTGAAGTTACAAATCCAGGATAAGCCTCCCTCTAGACAAGGAAAAACACAAGCCAAAATAAAAGTAAGCTAACGCATTCCCTTATTATTACTTACTAATTCTAATTGAGTTGGATTGCTTGCCTTCTTGATTTGTCTCCAGCAAGCACACACAACAGACAGACAAAGAACAGACAAAATAAAGCCTTTCCCTCCTCCCCACATTTGAAAGTATCTTGCCCCCTTATTGGTCCTTTTGGTCAGGTGGCATCTAGGTTACCTGAGCTTCTTAACCCTTTACAGGTAAATGGATTTTGTGCCTCTGGCCAGGAGGGATTTTATAGTACTGTGTACAGGAAGGTGGTTACCCCTTCCTTTGTATTTATGACACAGGCACCCTGGACAGTAGTCAGGAGCTGTTCAACTATAGGCTGAGCAAGTGCAGAATGGTGGTAGAATGTGCCTTTGGATGTTTAAAAGCACGTTGGCTCAGTTTAGTGACTCAGTTAGACTTCAGCAAAACCAATATCTGTGAGAGTAACAGGGCGATGTTTATGGCGGGTAGGAGGTCAAGGCAAATCGCTTGGCTGCTGATTACACGCAGCCAGACACCAGGGAGGTTAGAAGAGCACAGCAGGGCACGCTGCACATCAGAGAAGCTTTGAAAACCAGTTTCATGACCGGCCAGGCTACGGTGTGAAAGTTCTGTTTGTTTATCTTTGATGAAAACCCGCCCCCTTGGTTCATTCTACTTCCCTGTAAGCCAACCACCTTCCCCTTCCCTCTTTGATCACCACTTGCAGAGACAATAAAGTAATTGTTTCAAATTCATGCACTCTTTATTACTTCATCACACAAATGGGGGGATAACTACCAAGGTAGCCCAGGAGGATGGGGGAGGAAGGAAGCACCGAATGGGGTGGTGGAGGAGAGAAGGACAAGGCCACACTGCACTTTAAAACGTATTGAATACCAGCCTGTTGTTGCTTGGGCAGTCCTTTGGGGTGGAGTGGTTGGGAGCCCGGAGGCCCCCCCCACGTTCTTGGGCGTCTGGGTGAGGAGGCTATGGAACTTTGGGAGGAGGGTGGTTAGTTACACAGGGGCTGCAGCGGCAGTCTGTGCTCCTGTGCCTTTTCTGCACCTCAACAATACACCAGAGAATATCAGTTTGATCTTCTAATAGCCTCAGCATTGTGTCCTGCCTCCTCTCATCACGCAGACGCCACCTATCATCCCGATCCTGCCACATGTCCTCGTGTTCATTTTGTGCTTTCCTGCACTCTGACAGTGTCTGCCTCCATGCATTCTGCTGAGCTCTTTCAGTGTGGGAGGACTGCATGAGCTCAGAGAACATTTCTTCGTGAGTGCATTTTTTTCGCTTTCTAATCTTTGCTAGTCTCTGGGACTCAGATGATACGGGGAGCGTTGAAACATTTGCAGCTGTGGGAGGAAAAAAAGTGAAAGTAGTATTTAAAAAGACACATTTTAGAGAATAATGGGAGAATCTTTCACGGTGAAACAAGCTGTTAACATTACATGGTTTCAAACAGCAGCGTCCTCATTCACCATACCAATCACCCGTTGGGTTGGCCATTTAAAATGGGTTGGCCATTTAAAAGGAGGGGCTGCGGTTTTTGAGTTAACGTTCAGCAAAAACACAACTAACGCCCCCCCATAACCTATTCTCTAGGATGATCGCTTCACCTCTTCCCTCACCGCGTGGCACACAGTGGGGATGATTTCTGTTCAGTCACAGGCAAACAGCCCAGCAGGAACGGGCACCTCTGAATGTCCCCTTAATAAAATTCCCCTATTTCAACCAGGTGATCATGAATGATATCACTCTCCTGAGGATAACACAGAGAGATAAAGAACAGAGGTTGCTTGAATGCCAGCAAACACCGGGACCATATGCGGCCATGCTTTGTTATGCAATGATTCCAGACTACGTGCTACTGGCCTGGTGTGGTAAAGTGTCCTACCATGGAGGACGGAATAAGGCTGCCCTCCCCAGAAACCTTTTGCAAAGGCTTTGGGAGTACATCCAAGAGAGCTTCACTGAGCTGTCCCTGGAGGGTTTACGCTTCATCCCCATACACATTAACAGACTTTTCCAGAAGCTGTACTGGCCGCGAATGGAGCCCAAGTCTTCAGGGCAAATTAATCATTAAACATGCTTGCTTTTAAACGAGGTACAATATTTACAAAGGTACACTCACCAGAGGTCCCTTCTCCGCCTTCAAGGTCCACAAGCCCGCCTTCGGTGGGTTGGGAGGGGAGTGGGTCCAGGGTGATAAACAGTTCCTGGCTGTCAGGGAAAACGTTTTTTCCGCTTGCATGCTGTGTGCTATCTTCAACGTCCTCCTTCTCATCCCCAAAATCCGCATCGCTATTGCATGAGAATTCATTGATGGAGTCCATGCACAGGGGTGGGGTAGTTGTATAGGCACCCCCTAGAATGGCATGCAGCTCATCATAGAAGTGGCATGTCTGGTGCTCTGACCCAGAGCAGCTGTTTGCCTCTCTGGTTCTTTGGTAGGCTTGTCTGAGCTCCTTAAGTTTCATGCATCACTGCTGTGGGTCCCTGTTACAGCCTCTGTCCTTCATGCCCTTGGAGATTTTTTCAAATATTTGGGCATTTCATCTTTTGGAACGGTGTTCTGATAGCACAGATTTGTCTCCCCAAACAGCGATCAGATGCAGTACCTCTCTTTCGGTCCATGCTGGAGCCCTCTTGCGATTCTGGGACTACATGGTCACCTCTGCTGATGAGCTCTGTATGGTCACCTGTGCTGATCAGCTCGCCATGCTGGCCAAACAGGAAATGAAATTCAAAAGTTTGCAGGACTTTTCTTGTCTACCTGGCCAGTGCATCGGAGTTGAGAGTGCTGTCCAGAGCGGTCACAGTGGAACACTCTGGGGTAGCTTCCAGAGGCCAATACTGTCCAATTGCTTCCACACTACCCCAAGGTTGATTTCAGCGCTAATCCCTCATCAAAGAGGAGTACTGAAATCAATTTTAAGAGCCCTTTAAGTCGACAAAAATGGCTTTATCATGTGGATGGGTGCAGGCTTAAATCGATCTAATGTTGCTAAATTCGACCTAAACTCGTAGTGTAGACCAGGGCTCAGTATCTGTGTGGATCCTGCTGTGGCGCACTAACAGTTCCTTAGTGCACTTTGATTTACCCTGCTTTGAAATGGGGCTTGATCTAAGTGTGCTAAGGAACTATTAGTGCATATCAGCAGGGTCCACGTGGACTATTAATGCATGACCGACTAGTGCAGGATAGATTCACACCTCAGCTTGCTGCGAACTAAGTGTGGGTGTAGACAAGTCCTAAAATGACCTTCTCTGCATTGTAATTGGCAGGAAATTAAATAAATTAGAGTTATTCTTTGCTCTAATTTCCCTTAAAAATGTGTTGAGCAGAATAAAAAACCAGAGAAGACTTAGCTGGGAAAGGACAGGAACTTCATAATGTTTGGAGCAGGGACATTGAACTCCACATTGGGAAGCTGCAGGACTTTTGGGGGCATCACTTCCTCCCATGGAAAAACCCTGATTTGGTCATGGGGTGGGTGGCAGCTTAAAGGCTGCTCCGTGTGGAACAATGGTTCTGTCTTTGGGAGCTGTTGGAGATAATCTGTGCCTATGCTCTGACTTTTCAGTTCCTGTTTACCCTGTGGGTCTCTGACACGATGCTCCAATAAAGCCATATCACAATAGCGTTCCCCAGCTGGCAGATCACCCCTTACAAAGGGAACCTGCTTAGGCTGCATTTGCTCTTCTGCAGGCTTTTCCTTAGGGGAGCCTTAAAAGAGTGTGATATGTATTTGCTGATATGTCAGCACCCTGCCCACACTTGGATCCTTATACAATTCTGTGCGGAGTTTAGAATAGGATAAGAACCTGCTGTGGAGGCTGCTAATTCTCCCTGCTCTTTGAAGATCTTAGGAGCCCCAGGATCCTAAAGACTGTAGAGCGTGGGTGTGTGTGTGTGGTTTTTTTTTAAAAGAATTTTTAAAAAAGAAAATTTTTAGGGAGAACTCTTAGTTCTTTTCTCCACTCTTTGGGTTTTTCCTGGGAGTATAAATATGAGAGAGGATGATGAGGCAAAGGTGTCCCAAACTGTTCAGTCATGTGGGCTTATATACGAGCCAGACCTTTTCATAATCATCAGTCAGTTTTCTCTATTTAAATAAAAAATGTTTTTGAAAACATGTGACCGAACCAATAATTTCCCTAATTATAAATACATCATTTGCCTTTTAAAAATTAGATTTTATTGTAATGCATTTTCCATCTGTAATAGTGCTTTCTTTTTACGAGTCTCTTAGTCAATCCTCTCTACTGCTAGGACACTCCTTAGTCAAAATCAAATAACAACTTGCACAGCCCATTCAACTGATCTAATCAACAACTATTTATTCTGTTTGGGACTACCAGATGGCCTTATTTTCCTGGAAGATGCTCTCTCTCTTTCATTATCTGGCAGGAGCCCTTTTGATTGAATAAAGTCAGAGGTTCTGGCAATCTTGCTAAAAAAGAATCTCTTATCTTATTCAAGATAGTCTTAATTTTGCTGAATATGTAAAATGCCTAATACCACAGCTGGCAAGGAATTTTTTTTTTACCTGACCAAAAATTTTGATATCTTCTAAAATGCCCAGTGGAAAATCTTTGGAATTAAAAAAAAAATAGGTTTTTCTCTCCCAAAGCCATTTTAAAACTGGCCTGTGAAATATAACAATTTATAAAGAATACTCAGCAGGGTAAGGCAAGGCAAGTCTGAACTCTTTCTAAAACTAGAGACCCAGGGAAGAAAGGTTTCCCAATCCTGGATAGATTTATAGTTAAGACAACATTTTTGTCACTGCTATTTTTAGTAAAAGTCACGGACAGGTCACGGGCAGTAAACAAAAATTCACAACCTGTGACCTGTCCTTGACTTGTACTATATACCTCTGACTAAATCTTGGGGACAGGGGCAGCCTGGGGCATGCCGCAGGTGCTCAGAGAAGGGGGCAGACCGGTACATGCTGTGGGTGCTCGGAGGGGTGAGCCGCAGATGCCGGGGTGGGGGAGGGCAGGCAGTGGTATGTGGCCTGGGACCTGCACTGCTGCTGGGGGGAGGGAGGACTGGCAAAGCTGTCGGGCTCCCTACTTGGCTGCGTGCCTCCCCAAAAGTGGCAACATCCCTCAACTCCTAGGTGGAGGCGGAGCTGAGTTGCGGGGGTAGTGCCTGCAGGTGGAGGTAGCGCTTACAGCTCACTGGCCGCATCTCCCCCTCAGGGCCGGTGCAACCATTTAGGCGACCTAGGCGGTCGCCTAGGCCGCTGGCATTTGGGGGGGCACCATTTTCTTCAGCAGTGACCGCAGCGGCCAGATATTCAGCCACCCTGGTTGCCGTCGGCATTTAGGCGGAGAGAGTTGGGGCAGGGGAGCATGGGGAGGGCCACCTGCAGCAAGTAAGGGGCGGGCAGCATGCAGGTTAACTCCCTGCCCCAGCTCACCCTTGCCCCCTCCTCCCCGAGCACACCGTGGCTGCTTCACTTCTCCTACCTCCCAGGCTTGCGACGCTAATCACCTTAGGCGTAGCAGGCCTGGGAGGCGGGAGAAGTGAAGTGGCCACAGCATGCTTGGGGTGCTCATGCACGGAGCAGGGGTGAGCTGGGGCGGGGGGAGGGGTGCCTCAGAGCGGAGGGTGGGGAGCTGCCGCAAGGGGGACGCCTCAGGGTGAGGGTGCGTGGGTGGAGGGCGCAAGGTGGAAGTTTCGCCTAGGGCTTGAAACATCCTAGCACCGGCCCTGCTCCCCCTAATAGCTGAGGGATGTTGTTGCTTCTGGGGAGCCCCCTTGAGGTAAGTGCCTCCAGAGCTCTCACCCCGCCCCAAATCCCCAGCCCTGAGCCCACCACCCAAAGTCCTGGGTGGTGGAGCGGGGGCAGTGGCCCTAGACTGCCCCAGCAGTGGTCAGTGTGGCTGGCTGCTGCAGAAATCATGGTCACTGAAAGTCACGGAATCTGTGACTTCTGTGACCTACATGACAAACTCGCAGTCTTATTTATAGTGCTGTGTATTATTCAGCTACTAGCTGCCTCTGGAAGAGACAAGGTGAGTAAAATAATATTTTACTGGACTGGCTTCTGTTGGTGAGAGAGAGAAGCTTTTGAGCTTACACAGAGCTCTTCTTTAGGTCTGGGAAATTTACTCAGGGCTGGTCTACATTACCATTTAAGTTGATGTAACTTACGTCACTCAGGGGTGTGAAAACGGCACCCTCCTGAGCGATACAAGTTACATCGATAAAGTGGCGTCCACACCACGCCATGTTGGTGTGAGACACTCTCCTGCCAACATAGCTTGCGCCTCTCACAGAGGTGTAGTAATTATATCAACGGGAGAGTGCACTCCCATTGGCATACTGCATCTTTACCACACATGCTACAGTGGCGCAGCTGCATCGGTGTAGCTGTGCCTATGTATTGTGATAGTGTAGACCTGCCCTCAGAGTGTCACAGCTAAATAGAAGGTGGAACTGATTGTTTAGCAAAAGTGGTTAACACATATTTGAAGGCACCATTCACAGTGAAGAGGCCTGTTACACAGTTCCAGACAGGATGTGGTCCTTGGTAAACAAGGGATTCAACTTGTTTGGAAGCCAATTTGTTTGAGTGAATAGTTTGCAGATTTCTTTAAGGAATGCCACCAGTTTAAGACTGATAGGCATTTCATATATCATGACTCCTCCAATATCTAACTTTTCATGTAAGCTGTGTATATATAAAAGTGCCAATTTCTGCACTCTCATAACATTCTAGGATTCTATGGTAGTTTTCTCATCGTTTATTTTTGCCTACTAGCAGAATTATTTTTTTTATTGTTAATTTCTTTATCTTCTGGCACCTGCAGCATTACTGAGTCTGTCTTCTTTCACACTGGTGCTGGCATCCAAGTCAACAAGCTTTCTTTCTTTCTTTCTTTCTTTCTTTCTTTCTTTCTTTCTTTCTTTCTTTCTTTCTTTCTTTCTTTCTTTCTTTCTTTCTTTCTTTCTTTCTTTTAAATGTCTGCAAATTGTTTAGTATTAGAGCAGTAACCTACATTTTCCTATTTTCTTCAGGATTACTATGGCCAAATCAGTTTCTTCATCTTTACTTCTTTCCAGCTCAATTATCTGAGGATTTGCAGGACTGAAGAAGTGGGGAGGGTGCTCTCTGTCTGTGACCTTTGTCATCTTGCTCTGCCTCCTCATACTTTGTGATTGTGTGGAACATGTTGATCTATTCCTAGCTATTTCAAGACCAGGTAAAATGCTCAGTAAAAGTGTTTGAGTAAGTGGTAGTGAGTATTTTTTTTGCACAAGTGGCTAGGCAATAAAGTGTTTATAAACCTTGCTGAAAGGAATCAGAGCATGTGACCCCACTTAATTAAAGGGCAGAAGGACCGCCTGTGCTAAAATTCACTCAGCATGCGTGTACTGTAACTATTTGTAAAGAACCTGAATGCTGAGAATTGTAAAATGGTTTGGATTTCATAACTTTAAATGGTCTGAATGACATTTTAGCTTAGAAGAGTTAAAGACTCCCAGCCATGCTAAATACAAAAGTCGTATTTTACCTCTGGCTTGCAACAATGACATTGTTAGATCTAACAATCTCATGCAAATGATGGCTCTGAAGCATTTCTTTGCCTCTATTTTGAAACATGTTGAAGTTTCAGACCAGGTCTACACTACACACTTACATTGGTAAAACTACATTGTTCCGAGGTGTGAAAAACCTACACCCCCACGTGGTGCAGTTATAGCAACCTAACTCCCGGCGTACACAGCGCTGTGCTGTGGAGGCGGATTAATTATGCCAACAGGAGAAACTCTCCCGTCAGCCTAGTAGCGTCTTCACTGAAGCAGGACAGAAGCGCAGCTGCACTGGTACAGCTGTACTGCAGCAGCATTTTAAGTGTAGACCTGCCTTAAGTTTCTTTTCTTGCAAATGCCTCTTGGTGGTTTTAGCATTTAGGCCCTGATCCTGTAACGAGACACACACAGCTGGACCCTGTGCTCGAATGGAGTCCGGTGAATGGTAATGAGCCTCTGTGTGAGTGCAAGACTTTGCCTGTCTGCACCATATTGCAGGAACGGGGCCTATATTTACGTTCCCTTGCCCCCCAATGAAGAAGTGTTGCTTCTGTTGTCTCTGCTGTTATTGGCCCTGTGTCTGGAGGAAAAGATATAACTGAAGGGTAGAGCTGGTTGGAAACTAAAATTTCTGAGGGAAAATAGAACAAAATAATTTGAAAAAACATTTGCTAAAAATGTTTGTTTCTGAGTAGATGTGTTGCTGGCTGTGTTGAGATGGCTGAGATCATAAAAAGTGGAACTGTTTAAATTAGAAATGAGATGACTAAGGGGATAGGACACAAGTGTAAAATACTGCATCATATTAGAGAAGGAAGATTGGAAACTTCTGTTAACTCTATCCCATAACAGAAGAACGAGGGGGACTGTGATGAGGGATGCTTGCCTTGCACTGATCCAGAAGGAGTTAACTCCACCCTATGGGCTTGAGGAGGCCACGTCCCCTTGACTTTGCTGGGAAGGCTTCGGCTGAAAACCAGATATAAAAGGGAGCAGCTCAGCTCAGTCAGGGCTGATTGCTGAAGAGGGAGGATGCAGGTCACTGGTTCTAGCCTGGTAGCTGCTGACTTTCTAGATCTTGGAAGCTAGTCACAGTTAAATGCAAGTAGATGCCCATGACAGCTTGAAACCACCAGGAGCTGCTGGAGAGGAGGAACCCTGAGATGCTGGGGATGTCTAGACCACTACATGAAGAGGTGGGGTAGGAAGTGGCTGAGAGGGATGACCTATTAGGCTAGGTGCTGTCAGGGTATTGTGGCTGGATCCCTGCTGACCCAGTGACAGAACCTTCCTCCACAGTTAGGGTCCTTGGCTGGGACCTGATGGAGTAAAGTGGGCCTGGGTATCACTGTCCTCCTGGCTGCCAACCCCACCCCTGGGATGGCAGCATCTTCACCTTCGGCTAAGAGCGCTGTTTGTCTGCCATTCATCAGAGGTAGAATGCTAGACTGTTTGTTTGTCTGAGGGTCTGAGCTTAGACCGTTTGATGCTCTGTCCTGCCATAGGGCCTGAGCCCCTGGACTGTTCATCGCTCCACCCTGCCTGAGGGCCCGAGCTTCCTAGACTCTTTTGTTTGTCCCCTCACACTGCTGGAGTGGGCCACTAAGTTGACTTTGGCCATTGGGCCACACAGCCCTGAGGGAGAGGGCAGCCATACTGACTTTGACCACTAGGCCACACCACACTGAGACTAAGGGTGATTGGCAGGGCTGGCTCCAGGCACCAGCATTCCAAGCAGGTGCTTGGGGAGGCAATCTGCAAAGGGTGGCAGTCCCCATGTTTTTGCCCCCAAACAGGGCGCTGAATTGCTGCCATGGACGGGAGGGGGGCAGTCCGTGTGCCGTTAGGGCGTACACAAGTTTCTGTGGCAGTGGCTATTTGGCGACAGTTTCTATGTTTAGCTGTCCACGGTGGCGCAGCTTCTGTCTTCCGGGCAAGCTACTTTTCATTGCTGTCTGGAACTTCTTCTCTCCTGGCTGCATGGCTCCCTTAGAGGTAACTGGTTATCTCTGCTACCTCTAGGTCCTTCTCCCCTTTCACAGGAAGGGAAGAGTGCAGATCAGAGCTAATGCTGCTTGTAGAAATAGTGACGTCATCTGAGAAAATCAGAGGAAATACTGACTATAAGGCAGGGGAGACTATAACGTAGAACAGTTATTTCCAGGCTCAGTCCTGCTTCTCACCCAAAACAATAGATCCTGACTAGATGATGTTGCTGTGGAGGAACTCCTGTGAAGGGTGAAACCATGTTGCTGAACATGCTTTTTTGTGTATTTTTCTGGTCTTCTCCATGTCATGCAGCAGGGGGAAGCAGAAAGCTCTTAGCTCCTGACAAGAGATGGGTTAGGAGAAAGGGAATAATTTCCAGAACCTTCCTTTCCTCTGTTGCCAGAGAACCCCACAGCAAGAAAAATAGGTGTGAAATAATGGAATGTGTGAGAGCTAGAGATCCAAGGTAAAGAGCCAAACTTCATCCTCTGTTCTGGGGCAGGCAGCAAGTGGATTCAGCTCCCAGAACAGCAATATTTAGCCTTGGTGTGCAGAAGCTCACCATTTTTGGTGAGCACAGTGTGCACTGTGTGTGGAGCAGATGGGAGAAGATATGAAGCAAAATGTGTTCCAGAAAGAAGCAAATAACTGGCCCAGTTAGTACTACTTCATGCTTCTGCATTTTAACACCAGGTGAGGACTATCCTTTTATGAAATCTGAAACAATATCAACAACCCACTTTGTCCTTTAAGGTTATGCTGTGGTGGTCTTGTTTTTCCCAAGAAAAGATCTACCTACCATCCGCGTGTGCACTCTCTTGCTCCCTAAAATAAAATACAATTGTTAATTACTCTTACTTTGTTTTCCTTAATTATTTGGCCCTGTGAAACAATGCTTTTTATGATATGAAAAAAATTACAACCAAAATGACTTAAAATATACCGTCTGTTCTAGTGGATTCCAGCAACAGAAGGAAAAGCTAGCAGAAACATATTAATAAACAAGTACCTGTAGCATAAAAACTTAGATGTTTGCTTTTTGTTCAAAATGGCAAATAAATAAAATCCTCTAATTACTCAGGTAAATATGCCTATGTAAGTCAATCGCCAAATGCTCTTGATGATTAGTTCACCTTAGCTTTATGAATAAAGATCAGTAAAACTTAAATTTCCCTTTTTTGACTCTCTTGGCAGCCTTTGACTTTAATAGACCCTGTGCACTACTTTATTATTCACTCACATGAAAAGTTGAAGGTACAAAAATTTTTATGTTCCCCCGAGTCACTTTAGGCCAATATTTGACCTACCAATACATTTTAAGTAACCCAATAGACAGTTAAAGTTACCAATACTAGCATAGCCACAATTTCTGTGGGGCCCATAAAAATGGGCACTATCTTTTGCTGGCTCAGCTGCAGATAGAGGTATTTGCACAGATGCTCACACTTCTGCCGATACTGTCACTGATGCTTGTGCAAGAAGAAGGCTGTCAGCAAATTGGAAACATAATGGCTTTATCTCTACTTTGAAATACACCATGTTTGTCTGTACTTGCATGCTGGGGAGAAGAAATCAATCTTGGTTAATAAAGGACAAAAGGTTTAGGGGACATACATCAGATTCAGACTTCTAAGAGCATTCTATGCAATGAGGAATAAAATATATTTCATTAAGATGCACGGTAGGGGAGTTATTGTCAGTGGTGACAGAGTGTCAAATTATATTGTAACAAACAACCAGTACACAAAGAGGGGCTCAGATACTGCCCTCTGTTTGCCTGCCTATAACTCCATCAGTGAGAATTCTGCCATAGATCAAGGGTCTTGTATAAGGATGAAAGATTGACCCAGAGATGAGTCTGGCAGTTAATTATCTACCTTTAGCCTTCCCCAAATACTCTACTTTCCTGAGTGAATTTTGCAGTTACAAAGAGGGGATGCTTTTCAACTTGTGAATTTGTGAGCCAGTAGAGTTTAGCTGAAAGTCTGATATCTAACTGCAACTGGCATTGTGGGATAGATAATTGGTTTTTCTCTCTCTTGTGACTTTCTGAAAAGTGCCTGCTGCTTTGAAGCTACACTGTGTTTAATGAAATAATAAAGGATTTAGATATTTGCATAGAATAATCTGCTTTAATGAAAAACACTTTTTAAAAATTGAGTTGGGACTATGGGACACAAATACAGTCCAGTATAAAGAAGCGAGTGTCTGTTGATGAGGAATCACTTGGAATACACTATATTCTGATTAAAATGATCAGCACAGTATTTCTATGGTGGCAGCAGCAATCCTGAATGACAACACAAATAATATGCTGAGCTTCAACTGGAATTTATTATGTAGATTTACAGAAGAGTAGATCATCTCCTGATTGTGCAGTTTGACTCTATCTTTACTTTACAACAGCCTGTATTGTTTTATAGATGGCTAGTTATTTAAATAGCAGAAATCAAATAAAAGCAGATGCTTTCATGGTGAACTGCAAGCTATAATGAAAACTGAATTAGCCCTAGAAATATGCAATAAGTACCCTCATTAACCACGTTATTAGGAGCATTCATCAAGTAAGTTTTACTTTATTTTAAAATTTCTTTCCTTCCTGCATGAAATCCCTTGGTACTACCTGGCTTTCTAAAGACCTCTTGTGCTAGCATTTTCTATGGGGTGTGACAATGGTGTATTTTGGAGCATTAGAAGAATCACTAGTCCTAGGAGGATTGCCCCACTTCAAGGGGGATCCTCTGGCACTATGAAGCCAGTATAAGAGGCTCCTATACCTTCACTCTCTCTGTTTCTGGCAGAGGGAGCACAGCCATTTGTCACGTTACAAGATGAACTGCTTTGACCCTTTTAGTCCTTCTTGAGTGCACCCCTTTGGGGACAGGTTTTGCAACCTTCACTCCCCTCTAGATTCAACCTGGCATTTCTACCACTTCTGGGCTGCAACTCTGTTTACTAACCATGTTAACCTGACAGGCCTCAGTGTGTTTGGCACCTGCAAGCCATTTCCCTCCAGGAGCCTGTGACAGCAGCTGCTTAAAGTGACTCTCAAACGCCTTCTTGTAAACAAAACATTATTTATTTATCCAAAGATACATAGCAATCAGAAACAAAGAGTTAAAACAATAAAGGCCTATATGTAAGGTCTACTTAACTTGTGATATTCCAGATTCCACAATATTAGGCTTCCATCACAATTTTGACAGCAGAAGCTGTATTTGTATTGCAGTAATGTCTAGGAGCTCCAGTCATGGGCTAGGCCTCCATTGCTCTAGGTGCTGTAGAAACACACAACAAAAAGATAGTCACTGCCCCATGGAGCTTACACTCTATGTATAAGTCAAGAGACAACAGATGCATTTTCCCACTTATTGGACCTCTTACTGGTATCTTGACTCTCTTGAAGCTGTTTTCCCTAGGTGTGTTATCTCTATCATTGTTGTCATTTCCTGTTTATTTCCTCATAACGGTCTCCTTTGACTTACCTCCCTGCAGACAGGCAAGCTAATATCAAGGAAAGTAAACGGAGTTACATAGGATATCATAAATGTAATTCTCGTTTCCCCACGCACATAATCCTACAATGCTCCAATAACTATTTGTGGTTTTGGTCCTTCGGGGTAGTTAGAACACGTGACAGGTTGTCCTTATACCAGCTGATATGTTATGGGTTGAAGACAGTTTTCCCAGCGATGGCCCAGAATGAAGAGTGTAAATGTGAGCTGTATGTCACTTCGTACCGTCTCAATGACCTACACTGAATTTAGCTGGAACATCAGGATCAGATCCTTTGAAGGTAGTCTGCAGAATTGAGGAGGTGAGGGGGATTTGATAGCAGCCTTCAACTACCTGAAGGGGGGTTCCAAAGAGGATGGAGCTAGGCCAGAGGTGGGCAAACTATAGCCTGTGGACCACATAAGGCCCGTGGGACCCTCTTGCCAGGCCCCTGAGCTCCTGGCCTGGGATGCTAGCCCTCGGCTCCTCCTTGCTGCTCCCCCTCCCCCACAGACTCAGCGTGCCGCCGGCGCAATGCTCTGGGCAGCTGGGCAGTGCAGCTGCAGAGTCGCAGCCTGAGCCAGTGCTCCGGGTGGCGCGGCTGTAGAGCCGCCAGCCACTGGCACTCCAGGCAGCACGGTAAAAAGTCAGGGGAGTTCAGGGGGTGGTGGTCAGGGGGTGGGGGTGTGGATAGGGGTCAGGGCAGTCAGAGGGCAGGGAACGGGGAGTTTGAATGGGGGCAGGGGTCCTGGGGGGCAGACAGGAGGGAAAGGGGAGTTGGATGAGGTGGGGGGCCAGTCAGGGGACAGGGAGCAGGGGGAGGTGGATGCGGCAGGAGTCCCTGGGGGACAGTCAGGGGACAGGGAATGGGATGGGGGGTTGGATGGTGTAGGAGTTTCAGGGGGGCTATCAGGGGGCAAGAAGCGGGGGGGGGGGTTGGATAGAGATTGGGGGCTGGGACACGCCTGGCTGTTTGCGGAGGCACAGCCTCCCCTAACGGGCCCTTCATTCAATTCTGGAAACCCATTGTGTCCCTCAGGCCAAAAAGTTTGCCTGCCCCTGAGCTAGGCTGTTCTCAGGGATGGCGGATGACAGAACAAGGAGCAATGGTCTCAAGTTGCAGTGAGGGAGGTCTAGGTTGAATACTAGGAAAAACAATTTCACTAAGAAGGTGATGAAACACTGGAATGGCTACCTAGGGAGGTGGTGGAATCTCCTTCCTTAAAGGTGTTTAAGGCCTGGCTTGACAAAGCCCTGGCTGGGATGATTTAGTTGAGGTTGGTCCTGTTGGGGTTGGACTAAATGACATCCTGAGGTCTATGCCAGCCCTAATCTTCTAAAGAATGCCTTTAGCAAACCATACAGTGTTATAGCTTGAAAATATTTTCTACTCTAAGTTAAATTTATTTCTGTGCTGAATAATTCCTCCCCAAGGCCTATTTAATGGCAATATTCAGTGTGTGTATCTGATTTTCTTTATGAGTCACCTTTAAGGAAGCCTGACTGGTAGATCTCCAGATAAAAAGATTTTCTTCTGAATAGCAAATAGTCACAATGAAAAGTGCTAGTGAATCAGCAAGGTATGGATATATATGAACCCTAATGAATGTACTGTTCTGTTCTATTTATCCTAGATTTTTAGCCTCTCCCCTTCCCCCCATTAGCTGAAAACAAAGTACATAATAATAATTAATAAAAAAAAGTAACATCTCCACTCCCATAAAGCAAGCAGTCATCAGGGATAACAAAATTTCCCTATCCCTTGGATTTCCACAAAGGCCCTTTTTGCTCCCAAATGCTTGTTAGAAAGGATGTAGTGTGCTTTGAAATCAACACATCTGGGTATTTCAGACTAAGAGGGGAAAAGAAGGGAATTCCAAAGTCAAGAGGAAACTCACAGAGACTGCTCTGTTGGCAGTTCCCTTTCTTCAGATTGAGAGCATCCTCTGATGTATCACAGGGAGAGCAGATCCCAGGCTTAATAGGGCTTTGTAGGGGGACACCAACACCTTAAACTCCACCTAAAACCCAGTGGACAGCCAGTGCAGGGCCCAGAATGCTGGTGTCATGTGCACATAAGGTATGTCTACACTTCAGTTAAAAAACAATGTCCAGACTGTGTCAGCTGACTCAGGCTAAGGGTCTCAGGCTAAAGGGCTGTTTAATTGCATTGTAAATGACTGGGCTGCAGCCTGACCTCTGGGAACCTCTTACCTCACAGGGTCCTAGAGCCTGGGCTCCAGCCTGACCCTGAACGTCCACACGGCAATTAAACAGCCTCTTAGCCTGAGCCCCATGAGCCTGAGTCACCTGGCTCCTGTCTAACAGCAGTTTACACATAATCACAGAGATACTTCACTTAACAAGTGGGCTGCTGTATTTTGTACTAAGTTCAGCTTCTGAATGGATTTAAGGTGTAGTCCCGAGTAGCATATGGCAAAGACTACCTTAGAATATAAAGTCTTTATATATTAAGTCTGAGACCATCTTTTTGTTCCTTTTGTACAGCACTGAACACAATCTGTGACTGGGGCACCTAGGCACTACCACAATACAAATTAACAACAGCAGCACAAAACTTCTCTCTTTTAAACATGGGCTTCTTATGTCATAACTGACTACCAGACCTGAAGAAGAGCTCTGTGCAGCTCAAAAGCTTGTCTCTCTCACCAACAGAAGTTTGCCCAATAAAACATATTACCTCACCCACCATTCTGTGGACATGAACAACAGCAATCACCATACTCTTTATAACAGCCTTTAACATATTTGAAGACTCTTCTCAGGTCCCTGCCCCTTCCCTCCCCCCATTTCCTTTTCTCAGTTTTTTAAACCTTTCCTCATAGGTCAGGTTTTCCTAGCCTTTTATCATTTTCTTTGATCTTTTCTGGACTGTCTCCAGTTTGTCCACATTTTTCCTAAAGTGTTGTGCCCAGAATCGGACACAGTACTCTAGCTGAGACCTTACCAATGCTGAGTCGAGCAGAACAATTACCTCCCATGTATTATGTACAACACTCCTGTTAGTACATCCCAGAATATTAGCCTTTTTTGCAGCTCTATCATATTGTTGAGGCATATTCAATTTGTGACCCACTATACCCCTCAGAACCTTTCAGCAGTACTGCCGCCTAGCCATTTATTCCCCATTTTGCTTGTGCATTTGATTTTTTCCTTCCTAAGTGTAGTACTTCCTACTTGTCTTTTTACTGAATTTCATCTTTGTTGATTTCAGATAAATTCTCCAATTTGTCAAGGTCATTTTGAATTCTAATCCTGTCCTTCAAAGCGCTTGCAGCCCCGCCCATCTTGGTGTCATCTGCAAATTTTATAAGCATACTAGTCACTCCATTATCGAAGCCACTAATGAAAATATTGAATAGTGCTGGACTCAGAACAGACCCCTGCAGGATCCCTTTTCGATATGCCCACTCAGTTTGACAACAAACCATTGATCACTACTATTGAGGAAGGTCTTTCAACCAGTTTTGTATCCAGCTTGTAGTAATTTCATCTAGACCAGCGGTCCTGAAACTGTGGGTTGGGACCCCAAAGTGGATCATGACCCCATTTTAGTGGGGTCACCAGAGCTGGTGTTAAACTTGCTGGGGCCAAAGCCAAAGTCCTAGGGCTTCAGCCCTGGGTAGTCGGGGTCAGATTACAGGCCCCGTGTCTAGGGCTGAAACCTTTGGGCTTTGGCTTTGGCTCTCCTGCCTGGGGCAATGGAGCTTGGGCTGGATCAGGCTTTGCTCCCCCTTCCTGTGGCCATGTAGTAATTTTTGTCATCAGAAGGGGGTTGTGGAAGTTTGAGAACCCTTGATGTAGACCACATTTACCTAATTTGCATTGAGAATGTCATGTGTGACTGTCAAAAGCCTTACTAAAATCAAGATACATCACATCTGCATCTTCCCCCCATCCACTAGGCCAGTAACCCTGTCAAAGAGACAGGGAGCTGATGAGTTTACTTAAAGATGGGAATGATATAGTTCGAAAAGTGGAGAGGAGGATTGTTTTCAGCTGCTGAATGTTGTAGTTCAACATTCATTAAGGATATTCTCCAAGGCCAGATACTGCTTCTCTGATCCTAGTTCAAGGCACTAGTGCTGGTCCTATTCAGTTGTCTTTTTCTGTAACTTTCCTGATTGGAGGAAAAGGTCTGACCCTACTCCTTGCTAGGATCACTAAAGATTTTGCCTTAGAACTGATAACATGCAGTAAAAAGCTAAACAAATTTACTGTGAAAGCAAGAGAGATTACTGCAGAATCTTAGACCTGAGGACTTGGACAGGTCCGCCCAGAGGATTCCGGGGGCCTGGGGCCATCGGCAGCAGGCAGCTCCGGTGGACCTCCTGCAGGCTTGCCTGTGGAGGGTCCGCTGGTCCCGCGGCTCCGGTGGAGCATCCGCAGGCATGCCTATGGGAGGTCCACCAGAGCCACGGGACCAACGGACCCTCCTCAGCCATGCCTGCAGGAGGTCCACCGGAGCCTTGGGACCGGCAAGCGGCAGGGGCCCCCCTGCGCGGTGAAATGTTTAGAGCCCGCCCTGTTCGATGGCAGGGGGTCCCTTCCATTCTGGGACCCACCACTGAAGTGCCCCAAAGACCCGTGGCGGGGACCCCCGCCGGCGAATTACCGCTGAAGCGGGACCCGCCTCCGAAGTGCAGCCCGCTCTTTGGCGGTAATTCAGTGGCAGGGGGCCCCCACCGTGGGTCTTCGGGGCACTTCGGCGGCGGGTCCCTGAACAGAAGGACCCCCCCGCTGCCGAATTACCGAGGAAGACCAGGTTGCACTTCGGCGGCAGGTCCCGCTTCGGTGGTAATGCGATGGTGGGGGGTCCCGGAGCAGAAGGACTCCCCCACCAGTGAAGACCGGGAGCGGAAGAAGCTCCGGGGCCCGGCCCCACAAGACTTTTCTGGGGCCCCCGAGCGACTGAAGGACCCTGCTCCAGGGGCCCCAAAAAACTCTCGTGGGGGGCCCCTGCAGAGCCCAGGACCCGGGGCAAATTGCCCCTCTTGCCTCCCCCGGGTGGCCCTGGACTTGGAAAGAATTGCAATATCAGTGTGATGTTTCATTCCATATTCTTTATGAAAATATGCTTATGATATGAACATGACATAACTGAGATGTACTTTATGCAAGATGGGTCTTGTAAGATATCATTGGAAAGGTTATAATTTACTGAATGTGATTATCCAATTTATATGCCTGTATCATTTTTGTATCTGAAGTTAGGAATATTGACTATGTATCTGTATTTCAACTATGCTACTTTGTGTGACGCCCACTGCTAACAGTTCAGGAACAACAATGGAAAAGCCATAATAGGGCTGATGGCCCATCAGCGAGGACAATGGAGTGTGGACGCTCCATACTGCCACTGACTCATGGATGCTGTAATCCTACAGAGTCAGGTGGTCTTGTCACCTGATACTAACATTACCTGGGAATTCTTGTAACTTTCCACTGGAAGGAAAGGGGGGGTCAAGTTTGGGAAACAAAGGATTCCGGCCTTATGTAAATCCTATTTAAGAGAGGGGAGGAAGGCAAACGGGACTCCTCCTCCTCCATGGCCTGTCTGCCCAAGAAGAAAGACTGGAAAAGCTATGTGAAGGCAAGATGGGGAGTGGGAGAGAGAGTGCAGATGGAGACAGGGGTACAGTCTGAGAAGAAATGTAACTGGAATTCTGAACCACAGAAACTTTGCAACCTGCCTAAAATAACATTTAGGGTAAGAAATTACATTGTGTAACCTGTTTCTTAAGTATATTGAGCTTAGCTTGCGTACTTGGTTTATTTGCTCAGTAATCTGCTTTGTTCTGACTGTTATCTCTTACGTTCACCTAAAATTCACCTTTTCTAGTTAAACGTATTTCCTGTTTATAATATAACCCAGTTTATGTAATTTCTAACAGGGAAAGGGGGGAAGAAGTTGTACCTATCTCCCTCCATATTGAGGGATGGGGTGAATTTCATAAAACCTTTGGGTTTGTACCCCTTAAAGGGAGTAGGCACCAGATTGTCGGGGAAAGCCCCTAAGGCTGAATCTTTCCGAAGCAGATGTCTGTCTCTCTGTGCATCTGGGTGTGGCCCTGCTGGTGTGCTTGACTGGAAGAGGCATGTGAGCCTAGCCCAGCAAGGCCAGGTAAAGGGTACCCAGGCTGGAAGAACAGGCTGACTCAGTGGCATCCCCGCACATCAGGTAACACCCCCAAAGAGCCCAAACCCATCACAATTAGTTTCAATGAAATATATATTTAGCAGTCAAAGTGTAATATTTGCAGTAAATTGTGCAAATACACAGTGAAATATCTGTTTTAATTCCGAGGGGTGATGCCTATTCCAGATAGTTTTCTTGCCTTTGCACAAGAACCGTGTACTGGGATTCTTCCACAAACACTCATTTCAGGTAACTTTAAAATACGCTTTCCAGAGAATGAGCTAGTCTAATTTAGCATATCAAACACTGAGTCTTTACAGTTCTGAAGTAGCAGGACTTGCATCTGTCAGGGGCTTCAAAGAAATCAAATCTTATATGCAGTTCCTAGGGAAGAAAGCAAGTTTACTGAAAGTGAACTGGCTTTCCAGCAGCTATACTAAAGATAGGGTAAAGTTGACAAACTACCTTTCTTTCCAGATGAGGAAGAAGAGAAGCAATTTTTATCCCAGAGTGGGTTGTTTTATTTTGTTAGTTTGGCTTCCCATAAACTAAGGTTATGGATCTATTTTAGGAGTGGCATGTGAGGTTCTGTAGCCTGCAATGTGCAGGAGCTCAGACTAAATCAGGGGTGGCAACCTCTGGTACGCGGCTCGCCAGGATAAGCACCCTGGCGGGCTGGACCAGTTTGTTTACCTGCCACTTTGGCAGGTTTGGCTGACCGTGGCTCCCACTGGCCGCAGTTCGCCATCTCAGGCCAATGGGGGCTGCGGGAAGTGGTGTGGGCCAAGGGATGTGCTGGCCATGGCTTCCTGCCACCCCCATTGGCCTGGGATGGTGAATTGCGGCCAGTGGGAGCTGCAATCGGCCGAACCTGCCGATGCGGCAGGTAAACAAACTGGCCCGGCTTGCCAGGGTGCTTACCCTGGTGAGCTGCATGCCAGAGGTTGCAGACCCCTGGACTAAATGATTATGCTGGCCCCTTCTGGCCTTAATGTCTGTGAGTCTGTGAAGCATTTCTTGAAATGAGATGCATTATGACATTTGCTGCAGACTGGAGACGTACTGAGTCACAAACTCATAAACATATTAATGATATTCTCGTCTCCTGAAATGAATAGCATAAAGCAAACAAGGCTCATTCACAAGTCCTCTTAGTACTGTATATGTGTATTGTAGCACCCTTGTTCACAGATATAATGTTTCCCATGTCAGCTGAATTCAGTATAAATATTGCTCTTATAACTTGTAACTTCATTACAGCTTAGAGGAAAAGATGACCTATATGTTTTTCTGCCCTGTGAATTATCAGGGGGCAATTTTCTGCTGAAAAACAAAAAATAACTAAGTCAACTGTTATAATATCATTGGGTTATACTTCAGCAGCTTTACCTGTTTGTTGAAACAGCACAGGCTGAAATAAGGCACAGAAGTATTAGCAAGACTGAAGTGTCTCTATGCATTAAGGAACATAAATTATGGCTGCTTCTAATAGACAACACAGACAGCAGTTCTTAGTCTTCATTTCAATGTAGCAGCCAGTGCTGTGCTACAAAATAGCAGTTATATAACCAAGATGTGGTTTAAGGTCTTTGGTGACACAGATTTTTATGATACAGGTTTTTCTTAACTCCATTAAAATATGAATGAATTCATGGTAGCAGTACTTGGTAGGCCAGCTGCTGCCATCAGCCACTTGCTAAATTTGTTTCTTTAAAATAAAATGTGGAAAAACTCAGTGAAAGGTGCCAAAGAACTACAGTTTCTAAAGCTGTCAGTTTATCACAGAAGCGGTACAAACACAGGCAACCACAGTGCAAACTTCAGATTGTGCCTGCCAAATTACCACCCTGCTGACATGTCACCACCAGCTTCAGAGGCGGTGGTTTGTACAATCTCTATTCCTATTCAGCCGTTGGCTTCTTTATGAGACTGCCTGATTTGGACACTTGTCTCCTCTATGAAATAGACTACCATCATCAAACAGCCATCAGATGGTAGAGATCTGTGTTACTATTGATGTGGGCTGGATTTTAATTAGCAATGATCTAGAAGAGAAAGGTAGCTTACTCTCAGACATCCAGCTGCTGCCCACTTCATAAATAATTCTTGATAGGCCAAGACAACTGTATTGTCTATATTATATTACAATGCACAGTAAAGAGAGTGAATATTTTCTAGATTAAAAGATCTCAAACTTGTGTGTGATTTTAGTGGCATGCTTTAAAACCAGCTTAATACATTTCGCACAAGCAGATGTGAACATTTAAAAATTGCTGAAAGTACTGTTACACTCCATTTTATAGCTATAGAGCAAAAATTGTGTATGTTTATGACTATTAAAATATTGTGCATATAAACAGGCCAGGACCCTTGTGCATAGTCACAAGCCAGAACCCTTTGTGCGAGGTGCTGTAGTTTACTTGTGAATATATAAAAGTAATACTCCTCTGTTTCTGCCTGATGCTTTTGCTCTTTATTTTATTTCTTTATTTTATTTGTATAAATGTAGTACCTAGGAGCCCCAGTCACAGGCCAGGATCCATTGTGCTGGGTGCTGTACAGACAGAGAACAAAAAGGCATGTCCTGACCCAAAGAGCTTACAATCTAAGTATAAGAGACAACAGTTAGGGAAGTACAATGAGACAGTATTGGTAAGCATGATAACTATGGTCACAGTCATCAATGGTCATGCATTATAAGCACAGACAATAGGATCAGATTTAACGTGGTTGTATGGATGTAAGTGAGTAGAATTTTGCTCCACATACCAATCTTCCTTTTATCGCAGTTTTAGCAAATATATTATTGAGTTCCAGTTTTAAGTATTCAAATATTAATCAGACACTAATAGCCATTCACTATGGGTATTCTGGACTCAATATTTGAAATCAAAACTATGTTGGCTACTTGGGATTGGCCACACAATTAACATGTTGTTCTGTTCCTGGATGGTCATATAAGTAATGTTGTCCCATGATTGAATGAGAGTAACTTTTTTTATTTAAGAGTAATAGTCCTCTAGGCAAAGCTGTGCTGCCTTTTGTGTTTGTTACAGTACTTAGCATGTTATTGGTTCTAATGGAAATAATTAATAAAACCATTTTGATTAAGATATGAAGATATAGACCTGGATCCTACAAATGGATCTACATGGGTTGACCTCCCACCTGTGTGGAGCTTCACTGGCTTCAGTGGGGCCCTTTGTTTTAAATTGGTCAATACTGGATCTGCTCAAGTGATATCTACTGGTGTTTTTCTTTACAAAACTCTTTAGTTTTTACTGATAATTTATTACGGGGTGGCGAACCTGAGCCTGAGAAGGAGCCAGAATTTACCAATGTACATTGCCAAAGAACCACAGTAATACATCAGCACCCTGCATCAGCACCCCTCCCCCTGCTCCCAGTGCCTCCCAACCACTGGCAGCCCCGCCGATTAGTGCCTCCCCCTCCCTCCCCATCAGCTGTTTTGTGGTGTGCAGGAGGCTATGGGGGGTGGAGGGCATGGCAGGCTCAGGAGATGGGGCGGGAAGAGGTGCAGAGGGAGCAGGGCTTGTGGCAGAGTCAGGGGTTGAGCAGTGAGCATCCCCCGTCACGGAAAGTTGTCACCTGTAACTCCAGCCCCAGAGTTGTTGCCTATACAAGGAGCCACATATTAACTTCTGAAGACCTGCATGTGGCTCCGGAGCCACAGGTTGGCCACCTCTGGTTTAGAATATCTAGCATGTTGTGTGAATGTAATGAATGGCAGGACAAAAAATTCAATACACTGATATAGTCATGTCAGCAGTTGCTTTTAATATATGCTGCTTAATTACTGGCTTCCAGTAAAGAGTTATTTAAGAATATATTAATTTTTTTCTCAATACTGTGTATATAAAAATGAGTCCCATAACTAATTCAGGAAATTTTAAGTCTTGAGAATTAATTTTAGATTTGGCCAATAGTTATCTTTAAATGCTGCTATTCCTTATGGCTTATAGATAGTGCTTTGTATCTGTGGCTTGAAAAAGCTCTGCAAACCATCCATTCATGAAGTGGTTCCATGCTGATTTCCAGTTACTCATGATTTTCTGCTTGACCAAAGCACTTGCTAGGTTTACTATGTATGGCTATATTGTCCAGTTATTTCCCTTCTGAAATCTAGCAAATACTAAGCTTGAGATCTTGCAGTATTAAATGCTGATGTAGCAAAACAGGTTTTCCATAGAACATCCTGAATAGCACAACAGGTTTACAGTAGAAATATATCGGCAGAGTGCCCTTGTACTACATTACAATGCCAGCATGTGCACCGCTCATTAACATCTTGGGAGTAATACAACCTATGAACTATGCTGTAATTTACTGTTACATTTATTGTGAAGCTTTCAGTAGATCCATCCATATGCTTTACCATTTTTTATCTTCCACTATTGCATTTAAATCCTTCACCTATTTGTACTGTATTTTAGTTATTGTTAAAACATAAAAATCTCTAAACACAATACGTAATGAGGATATTACTCCCTGAAAATCGTTTATTCCCCCTCCCCCCACTAACTCATGAATTCACTGATTCACTACCTATACTAAAAATTATTTCTTCCTAGGAGGTTTGTGGCAAATTACTTCTTCTACTGACATACATTCAGCTGGAGTTTCAAAGCATGTAGTGTACAACATCCAGTAACTGTCTCCCAGTTGGAAGAAAATGTTTTAGCCTTCACTTTATTTGCTGTATGTGCATATAGAGGGGCCTTTCAAATATTGCATCCTTTATGATGCACTTAGCCATTTTAAAGTTAATGCATAAACTCAAATATTTATTCAAGCAAAAATGCTGAAGAATGAAATGCAAAGCTGTATATTTGGAAATCCAAGTAAGAGTAAAATGTGTACGCTTCAAAAACAGCCTATATTTCATTACGAAAAAGTGGGCTGGGGAATTCTAGTGTGTATACTTTGGGGCACACATTGGTTTTATTGAAGTTACTCTGTAATTGGATGCGTATGATGGTTTGAATCATAAAAGTTACCATATGGTTTGTGACACCATCAAGCAAATCTCCTTTATATACTCTGTGCCTACTTAATAATTTACATAACCTGGGTTAAATATAATTTAATCTACCAATAAACAACCCCCCCCTACATAAATGCACCAAAATTAAGCAAAATAATCACCCTTAATACCAGCCTGCACCACCAAGATGAATATAGTGCATAAAACACATGTAAACTGCCTCAAATTCTCATAGGAAGTAAGTTGCATAAGCCAAATGGTGGCTATACACGTGGGTCAAGAGTAATTAGTACAATCTTTCCCCCTCTTTCTGTCTGTATCACTCTTGTGCAGTTGGCATCCTTCTATCTTTTCTTTGGCATTTCACATGATCTCTCGATGGCTGGAACATAGATGTTCCTTCACTGCAACATAGATGTTAGGTGAGAAAAACCTATTTGTTCATCCTCTCCACATCCCTGTCAGTATGTTTCTAGTGTCCTGCTACTTTAAAGTCCCGTGTGATGGGACATCCATCACTTCCCTTGGGAAGAGTATTCTGCTATTGAATACATTAGAGTCTCTGAAAGCTGCTTCTGATCTTCAGCCTAAATTTTCCTTTAGTTTCTTGGATCACTGACCCTCTGCAGACCTATAGTGCACACATCTTATCTGAAGAATTCTTCCTGATCCACAGAAGATGTTGACATAGAAATTTTCTACAGCTGATTGACCTAAGATTAATTTACAAATTGCCTTTATATTTGTACATATGACTGTATGGATTTAGAAAGTGGCTAAAGAAAAGACTTTAAAACCAGAACTGTGACAATACAATGCATGATTTTGAAAGTAATAAAATGATAACTATGCAAGCATCTCTTGCAGTAGGTACGTTTATACATATTACCAAACTGTAGTTCTGTTGCATCCGTTAATATTGTTCTGGCAGAAAGAAAGGTTTTCTATTCATAGACTCATAGAGCCATAGGGTTAGAAGAGACTGGAAGGGTCATGTAGTCTAACTCCCTGCCAGGGTGCAGGATTTGTTATGTCTAAAGCATCTAAGACAGATGGCTGTCCAACCTCCTTTTGAAAACCTCCAGTGAAGGCATTTCCATGACTTCCCTAGGTAGTCTGTTCCATTGTCCTACTGTTCTTACAGTTAAAAAGTTTTTCCTGAGATTTAATCAGCATAGAAGTTTTAGCAGTTTGAACCCATTGCATGTTTTCCTGCCCTCTGTGGCAAGAAAGAACATTTTTTCTTTATCTTTATGGCATCCTTTCCAGTATCTGAAAACCACTTTCACGTCTCTGCTTAATCTCTTTTCTGATCTCTTTTCCAAACTAAACATACCCAGTTCCTTCAGCCTTTGCTCATATGGCTTGAGTTCCATCCCTTTAATCATCTTTGTTGCTTACATGTGGATCCTTTCCAGTTTCTCTATATCCTTTCTATACATTGGTGACCAAAATTGGACACAGAACTCCAGCTGAGGCCTAACCAGCACCAAGTAGAGTGGTACTATCACTTCCTGTGACTTGCATGCTATGCCTCTGTTAATGCAACCCAAAACTGCATTTGCATTTTTTTTTGCAACTGCATCACATTGATGACTCATGTTGAGGTGGTGATCCACCACAACTCCCAGATCTTTCTCAGCAGTCCTGCTGCTAACCCAGTTATCTCCAATTCTGTATTTGTTCATTTGGTTTTTCTTCCCCATGTGTAGCACCTTACATTTATCTTTGTTGAATTTCATTTTGTTGTCTATAGCCGAGTTCTCCAATTAATCAAGATTGCTTTGAATTTTAGCTCTATCCAGCGTGTTTGCAATTCTGTGCCCCAAGCTTTGTCATCTGCAAATTTTGAACAGCTCTCTATTCCTACATCTAGGTCATTAATAAAGATATTAAATAACACTGGATCCAGAACAGATCCCTGTGGAACCCCATTGCAGACCTCCTTCCAATCTGACATCATTCTATTAATAGTTACTCTTTGTTTGCTGTTGTTTAGCCAATTATATATCCACTTAATGCTAGCTCTACTGAGCTTGCATTTCTCCACCTTACTTATCAGAATGTCATGTGGGATGGTGTCAAAAGCCTTGCAAAAGTCCAAGTGTATTATTTCCACCACATTCCCCGTATCCACCAAACCAGTTACCTTGTCAAAGAAGGATAAGCTAGTTTGGCATGATTTGTGCTTAGTAAATCCATGCCAGCTGCTAGCTACCACCCCTTTATCCTACAGTTATTTGTAAATTGTCTGTTTTATACATTACTCTGGTAGCTTCCCAGGTATCGAGATCACTCTGACTGATCTGTAGTTCTCCACCTCCTCCTTCTCCCCCTTTTAAGGTAGGCAGTAGGTTAGCCCTTCTTCAATCTTTTGGGGCCTCTCCTATCATCCATCCATCTATTATCTGCAAGTATTTGTAGTGGCTTTATGTGTTATCAATATCTCTTATTTGAGGGTGAAAATATTCAATTTTTTTAAATGCCAAGCATTGGAATAGCACAGGTATATGCAACAATGGTGTACAATTCTGATAATACAGTTAGGAAGCTGTTTTTTCCCCTCTTTTGTCCCTGTCTATGACTAACAGACTGGTCGATGCCACAAAGATTTCCAGTTTACTCTGAAGACATAGAGGTGCTATAATTACCTGTTCCGGATTTGTTATCTGAGCTGGGCGTCTGAGGCCAAACTGAACCCTGGTGCAAGTGGATGACACTCCCTCAAAGCCACCAGTGTTGCCTCCCAGAACTGAATTTCACTCATATGTTAATTCATTCACTGCTATTCAATCTAACTTCCTGTCAGAATGGAATGACATTGCTTGCCCTGACCTCATCTGTGTCTAGTAAAAAGTAAATACACACTGCAAGAGTAAAACTTTACTTGATTTAATATCTGGCCATCCGAGTTTAAACTGGAATTTAAAAAAAAAGAGAATTTGGTAAATAAAAAACATTGGACATGTTTGAAAGTGTGTTTCAATGGAATGAGAGGGGAGCCCTTGTGTCAGGTGGTATGGCAGGACCACAAAGAAATGTTTATAGCCTCTTTTTATAATTGGATATTGGCAGAATACACTCACTCCTTCTTACTCACTAGTGTATATGCAAGACACTTCTCAAATCAATCTACTGAGTGGCAGAGTAGTTCAGCTGACAGGTCTGAGAGTCTGCTCCTGCCACTGACCTCTGTGACCTTGTGTAAGCCAGTTGTGTCGGGGCTCGTCCCCCTCAGGCGCGGCGGGGAGCCAGGGTGCCTCCTTGCGCGCCGCAGTCCCGGTAGGCTTAGCCCTCGGCAGGTGTTGAGCAGGGTACAGGGTCTGTAAACAGGGTAGAGCCCTGGCCCTCTAGCCGGGGTCAGGGCTCTCAAAGTCAATAAGCCACGGCCCTTGGACAGGGCGGGCAGCAATAGTTCACGCTCAGGCCTCCAGCGTGGCTGAGCAAACACAGTATCAGCCCAGGCCCTTGGACAGGCCGGGCAGTAATAGTTCAGGCTCAGGCCCCTAGCAGGGGCTGAGCAAACACAGTATCAGCCCGGGCCCTTGGCTCGGGCGGGGCACCAAACACAAGTCTAGTTAGCTCTGGCCTTTGGGTCAGGGCAGAGCAGTAGCAAAGTCAATGGGGCCCAGCCCTTGGTTCGGGCAGGGCACCAAACACAAGTCTAATTAGCTCTGGCCGTTTGGGTCAGGGCAGAGCAGTAGCAAAGTCAACGGGGCCCAGCCCTTGGTTCGGGCGGGGCACCAAACACAAGTCTAATTAGCTCTGGCCCTTTGGGTCAGGGCAGAGCAGTAGCAAAGTCAACGGGGCCCAGCCCTTGGTTCGGGCGGGGCACCAAACACCAGTCTAATTAGCTCTGGCCCTTTGGGTCAGGGCAGAGCAGTGGCAATAGGCGGGAAGAGGGGGAGTCTGCCACCTGGTTACGGGTGGTGGGGGAACGCAGGCCCTCCCACCTCCACTGCGTTCCAGCCCAGGGCCCTAGCAGCGGTCAAGACCCGCTGCGGTCAGTGGGGATCCTGGCCGCAACACACTGACATGGGTTCGGGCTCTTCCGGAGCCGAACCAGGGTCGTCTATCCCCGGGCTACTTCCAACCTCCCCATCTCTGGGTACCTGGTTCTTGACGGCGTCGTCTGATGGGTCCCAGACCATAGGTTCCTCCGGGTACCGGTCGTGGGGAAGCTCAGGCCACTCCTCGGGGTACCGGGCACACGGCAGGTCAGGCCGACGTTCCTCCGGGTACCGGGTCTGAGGCAAGTCCGGCCAGCGCTCCTCCGGGTAGTGGGCGCAGGGCAGGTCTGGCCAGCGTTCCTCTGGGTAGTGGGCGCGGGGCAGGTCCGGCCAGCGTTCCTCTGGGTAGTGGGCGTGAGGCAGGTCCGGGCAGCGCTCCTCCAGGTAGTCGGCGCAGGGCAGGTCAGGCCAGCGCTCCTCGGGGTAGTGGGCGCGGGGCAGGTCCAGCCCGGCGGGAGCCCGGGCACCAGCGTCTGTCCTCTCCGGCAGCCTGCCTCCAACTGAGCGCTGGGGCCGGGCTTTTATACTTCCTGTCCTGCCCCTTGACTTCCGGGGGGAGGGGACAGGCCGTTCTGACTCCGCCCACTGCGGCGCCTGCTCTGGCTCGTCCCCCTCAGGCGCGGCGGGGAGCCAGGGCGCCTCCTTACACCTTGGACAAGACATTTCACTTTTGAAATGAAAAACATGTGCTGGTCTGAGCCAATGTTTTACATGCACAAAGACTAGATGCATAACACAAGTCAAGACTATTTTACAGCTGGTTCACAATAATCTCGGTACAAGAAGCCATGGTAATTGCAGCAGAAGCATAATCACTTTAGAATTCAGGGATACAAGTCATTCATTTCTTACTCATTTAGATATGAATATGAACATCCACTTTAATTTTCTGAGTTTAAGAAATGAATAGGCCAAATTCATCATAATATAATCAATGCCAATCAACATGAATTTATGGAAAATAGATCTGTCAAATGAACTCGATTTATTTTTATGAGAAGTTTTGTTGATAAAGGTAATAGTGTTGATGTAAAGTATCAGGGGGTAGCTACGTTAGTCTGTATCCACAAAAACATCAAGGAGTCCGGTGGCACCTTAAAGACTAAGGTAGGTCTATACTACCCGATTTGGCGGGTAGTGTTCTACGTATTGGGAATCGATTTATTGTGTCTCGTCTGGATGCAATAAATTAATCCGCGAATTGAAGCCCACACTCCACCTCGGCAGGAAGAGTAAGCGGAATCGATGGAGGAGCCACGGCAGTCGACTCACAGCCGTGAGGACAGCCAGGTAAGTTGAACTAAAGGTAGCTGAAGTGTATGTTAGTTTGAACACCCGCCCGCCCCTGTGTAGCCCAGGCCTAACAGATTTATTTGGGCATAAGGTTTCGTGGGTAAAATTCCTCACTTCTTCAGATGCATGCAGTGAAAAATTTCACTGTAATTTTCACTCCATGCCTCTGAAAGAGTGAGGTTTTTTACCCACGAAAGCTTATGCCCAAATAAATCTGTTAGTCTTTAAGGTGCCACTGGACTCCTTGTTGTTAGTGTTGACGTAATAGACTTCTATAAGTCGTTTGATTTGGTACCGCATGACATTTTGATTAAGAAACTAGAAAGATACAAAATCAACATGGCGCTCATTAACTGGATTAAAAACAGGATAGCTGACAGGTTTCACAATGTAATGGTAAATACGGAATAATAAATGAGCAGATGTATTTCTCATGGAATCCTGCCTGTGCTATTTAGTGTTTTTTTTATCAATGACCTGGATAAACACACACAATCATTACCACTCCCACAATTTTTGTGTCATCTGCAAACTTTATTGGTAAACAATGAAGAGGCCTGGTCATGGTATTGATCGGAACAAGCAAAGATATGCATTTTAATATGGTCAGATATATATTCATCTAGGAACAAAGAATGTAGGCCATACTTGCAGGAGCGGGGGGTAGGGGGAGGCAGGGTTCTGACCTGGGAAGCAGTAACTCTCTGAAAAAGACTTGATGGTCATGGTGAATAATCAGCTGAACATGAGCTCCCAGTGTGATCAAAAGGGCTAATGCCCTTGAATACAGAAATAGAGGAATTCTTAAGTAGGTGCAAGCCAATTATATTACCTCTGTATTTGGAACTGGTATGGCAGCCACTGGAATTTCAAGTGTCCGCAATTCAAGAAGGATGTAGATAAATTGGAGAGGGTTCAGAGAAGAGCCAGAAGAATGATTAAAGTATTGGGAGGGGGAAGTTTATAGTAACAGATTCAAGGAGCTCCATCAGTTTAGTTTAACCAAGAGAAAGTGTAGGGGTGACTTGATAAGTCTATAAGTACCTACATGGGGAGCAAAACTTAGATAACAGGTTCTTCAGTCTAGCAGACAAAGGTATAGCAAGATCCAATGACTGGAAAATTAAAGCTAGATAATTCAGATTAGGAATAAGGCACAAATTTTTAACATTGAGGGTTATTAACTATTGGAAAAACTCACCATGAGCTGTGGTGGATCCTCCATCACTGGCTATTTTCAAATCAAGATTGGATGATTTTCTAAAAGAGATGTTCTAGTTCAAAATGACTTATTTCTGTGGCCAGTGTTATGCAGGAGGTCAGACTAGGTGATCACAATAGTCCCTTCTGGCCTTATGAATCTATGCATCATTGAAGTAACGTCATTGAAATCAATGGCATTACTCCAGGGATGAATTTGTCCCATTTTCAGATGAGGCGGTACTGAGTCAGCATTTTCAAAATGCTGAATATTTATTACATTTCATCTTTCTTGTATCATTTAACTGCATTTTCAGTAGCCTCAGATGTGGGGAGAGGGGATGTGTAGAGGAAGGGAGAGAAATGAAAGGACGAATTATTGCAAGGGAGAGCAGAAGTATCTGGTCCCTAAGAACGATCTATTGATACAGACCTTGGGGTTGTTTATTATTGCTGTGATTTACCCATTTGCTCATTGACCTGTTTGTAGCTTTAGAATGGACACTGCACTGGTCTTCTAGAATAAATCCACACCAGCATAAGTGTGCTCAGATTGGGGGGTTGGAGTTCCAGGGTGATCTTACTTATTACCTGCAGTGCTGCCCTGGATGTATGAATGGGAATCTCAAGTAGGAGTAAGGCACTCTGCATGCGTGCACCCTCTCCTTCAGGCTTCGAATGCATGCTGATTCTAATTCGCTGCTGCCATATATTTGGCAATAGTGACTACACTCTCCGACTGTGAGAGTGCTGGGCTTTGGCATTTGTTTTTAGGAAGGATGGAACAACTACACTGTGTGTGCACTTGATCTCCTCATGTATAGGGGAACTCGAATTCCTTTGGAATTTGAGATCAGGTACATGTTCTACTTCTGCTTCCTGACTAGGTTATTGTCAGTATAAGGGTTGCTCATCCCAACTGTGATTATCTATTTTGTAGTTGTCCCTACTGTGCTATATTCTTGGATATTCTCAGTATGTTTGCTACTGTACGTGTGTCACCAAATGACAGGCTTAGATAGTCTCCTCTGCTGGAGGAAGGCAAAACAACTCTTACTATGTATAATACTGGTGACATGAGTGTAACTAGTGGAATAATATCATCCATGCACAATTGTCATGACCAGCTCAGGCATAAAATCTCTTCACACACAATTTGCTGCGATGAAGATTTTTATGGTACTTTATATGAACATGTGTGTGCATGGGCACACACACACAGACACACACAAAATTAATCTTCAGCCTGAGTGGATAATGTTTCTAGGTTGAATTAGTTGCAGCAGAGAGATGTTAACCTCTCAGTTTATCTGCAGATGTCCTCTTTCCCCAACCAATACTGTTCTGGCAAAGTAGTCCTACGTTTCTGTGTGTATGCAATAGGCACAGAATTGTAATCTCTCTTGTAAGTGTGGTTAACGGGCCCCTGTGCTGTCTTCTCTTAGCATTTGTTTTCGCATGCCATCTCAAGACATTGTACATTATCTGCTCTCAGCTCATGGGTAGCACTTCCTGCCCCAAAAAGGTATGGCAGGCAGTTGAACCTAATGCTCTTATTGATTATTCAGCAAACACAGTAATACACCTACTGATGTTAATTACAGATAACGGACAACAGTTGCAGCATGTTACAATTTGTTTGTGAACTCTACCTTTGTGAGTGTTCGCACATTTTAACTAAATGTGCCTGACAGCCTGTCTCTCACTTCTAACTGTATAATAGATTACTGTATCACAGGGTGGTAAACAGATGTCCCATGAATTGCATTCTCTGGCTGCTTCTGCAGTTATATTTCCATTCTCCACATGAGCCTATCTCTTGTATAAAATAACTTTTGTATGTAACTTGCAAGTGATTGCATTATAAAATGTGCTTAGTTATTACAGTGTGGGTGCTCTCAAAAATACCTGGTTAGATACTCATTCAGTCAGCTAGATTCAGATATGGTTGCACTCACTGTAGTCTGCAGGCACATCACATGTGCACAACACCCCTGCAAGGTGGGCAAGTATTATTAGTCCTATTTAATGGATATGGAACAAAGAGACTGTGTGACTTGCCCAAGGTCACACATGAAGTCGGTGGCATAACAGACTTGAACTGAGGTCTCCTGAGTCCCAGTTAGTGATTTAGTCACAGGACCAGCTTTCCTTCCTCCCCACCCTCTCTCCCCACTAAAAATGCCTTGTGATTGAATGTGCCCCACAGTTCACATCTTGCTGGAGCTAGCCTTCTGTAGCATCTCTTGCCTAATGAGTTCTGTTAATGGAAGCTGGCTCTTATAAGTGTGTGTGGCCCAGTGTTTTCCCCAGGAGTTATGTTTGGGGGGTCTGGGAGGATGTTTAAATTTACAGGGTATTTGAGGGCCAAGGGGTGAGACCATGCAGGTGAAGGTGAGCTGTATGGCACCACAGTAAAAACTGAAAAAAATATTTCATGACCATTTTATTATATTTAACTCCTGTTTTAAAATCATCACACAAATTAAAGTTGGCTATTCAGACCTACTATGAAGCACTACATCTACATCCATGGTTTCTTGTTGTAATTTTGCACAACTCTGTTAATGAATTTCTTGAATGCAGTGCATTCATCTTTGGAGGCTTCTCATGTGTCCAGTCCTTCATGTTATGTTCATGATCAGGCAGAAGGCGACTTCTTCAGAACACAAAATTCTATTCAATGAGGAAAAAGAAGGCTCAACTGTAGCTGTTGTGACTGGGAGTAGCAAGAGATGAATTCCTACTTCTTTCATCCTAGGAAACATAGCACAAAGTTTGGGTCAAATCACTAGTGATGATGATGAAGTTGAAGTCAAATCTTCATTCATTCACTGTATGATATTTCACTCTGTGTTGAAATTCTCTAGTCTGTCCTGATCACATGGCAGCCCCATTGCTGGTAGTGCCTCACTCCACTCAAAGGTCGGTGTTTTATAAGACAAGCATCTGTAAAAGCTACACAGAGGTTGAGTAGAATCCAGAAGTTGCTGTTGCAGATTTGTAAGAATCAAGTCTGTGTACTCTTTCATCTGGCTTACTTCTTGCCCTCTTCATTTAAGGATTCAGTATAAATCCTTCATTAGTCGACTTCTGGACTGAAGTCTCTGCTTCTTTCAGTACGTTTTTAATGGATCTCTCTCTGATTAATCCAAATGCAGCTTCAGTTGCTGGACAAAGATCTACTAATGTTGTAACAGATCCTGGATGTCTTATTTAATGACCCAGGTCGTTTCAACCGTAGACTTACAAGAGACAGAATGGCTATAGTCTTCTCTTAACTTACTAGCAAAAATAGTCCACCAGCCTCACTACTTAGTTCCATCCCATCTCAGTAGATACTTTCCAAAACCAGTAATAACAGTTGCAGTAATTTTAAGGCAACAGCGAAGGATCACTCATCAGAAAGCCAGCGGGTTTTCCCAGGTTGGACTAATTTGAACTTCAGTCCCAGTGTATCTTCTATTTTTCCCAAGACCTTCAGTCCTTTTGGACTCTTCATTATACTCTTTTTTCCAGCAAGATATTAAATTGATAGCTTTCTAAATGTCTTTTGAAGATTCTGCAGCTTATACTAGTGTTATTTGGAATAGATGGCCTCTGCAGTGTGTATAGGAGAGATTAGGGTTATACTTTTTTTCTGAGCAAATCTTGTACTCCACTGTCTTCCAGAGAAGTTTGCAGTTCCATCAAATGCACAAGAATCCATCTGTTTGGGGTTCAATTTACAAGCATTTAACTCTTCTAAGATGTGGGCTGTAACAGATGCACCCCTTTTGTCTTCTATAACCTGAACATCTAGACATGCATCTATTAGCCTACACTGGCATGAAGTTAACCACAGTGACCTAATACTTTATGACCATTTGCAATAGTGCATTCATCAGTCATGTATGCACATTTTTTTTAATATAGTGAGAGAGTTCTTCACTTTTCCAACGGCTGAGTCTTTCACTGTTGCACTGCATGCTTCTAACCAGTCAGTTGAGTTTCTTAATAGAGAGCATTTGCCAGTCTTGTTCAGAACCAGTGTCTAACTTCAGGATTAACAAATGACAATGGACTTAACATTGGCCTCTAGTTTGTACTATGTGGTATTGCTTGCTTAAATAGAAAGTATGATACGACAACCATGTTTGATTGCATAAACTGTGTTTGTGTCTCTAGCATTCTTAACAGCGTCATTAAGTACTTCTAAATTGCTTTTACAGTGAGTGGTTTATAAGTCTTTCTGCATGTTGGTGCAGTTCAGAGGCTTGGGATTTTGCAGCCTTTTCATGTAGGTTGTCAGCATTGGCTTTGCTGATAGGTCTGGCAAACCAAGCTCCTCCACTTTTACTATATAAATCAGTGGTACGCTCACATCTTGAATACTGCATTCAGTTCTGGTCAGTCCATCTCAAAAAAGATATATTGGAATTGGAAAAGGTACAGAGAAGAGCAACTGAAATGATTAGTGGTATGGAACAGAGTCCGTATGAGGAGAGATTTAAAAAGACTGAGACTTTCTGCTTGGAAAAGAGACCATTAATGCAAGATTTGATAGAGATCTATAAAATCTTGACTAGTGTGCAGAAAGTGAATAAGGAAGTGTTGTTTACTCCTTCTCATAACACAAGAACTAGGGGTCACCCAAGGAAATTAAAAGGCAGCAGGATTAAAACAAACAAGGATGTACTACTTCACACAAAGCACAGTCAACCTTTGGAACGCTTTGCCAGAGGATGTTGTGAAGGCCAAAACTATAACACGGTCCTAAACAGAACTATATAAGATAATGAAGGCTAGGTCCATCAATGGCTATTAGCCAGGATGGGCAGAGATGTAACCCCATATTCTGAGTGTTCCTACCCTCTGTTTGCCAGAAGCTGGGAGTAGATGACAGGAAATGGATCACTTGATCATCTGTTCTGTTCATTCCTTTTGAAGCACCTGGCATTATCCACTATTGGAAGACAGAATACAGTGCTCAATGGACCATTCGTCTGACTCAGTATGGCCATTCTTATATCAAAAAATAATTCTAATATAATAATAAAAGTGTTCAGTACAGCATCTACCCAGGATGTCAACAATTCATTAAAAAATCTTAGTTGTACTAGGAAATGTATAGTTATATGTTTCCCAGACGCGAATCTGTCATTCTGGAGCAAAGTCACTAAACCCTAGTCCAACAAACAATGTTCTTAACGTGCTCCTCTTTCTCCCTCCACTGTGCCCCACTCCACAGTTGTTGTCCTTGATCAGTGAAAATCCAGAGTTCAGAGCTGATTCCTGTGAGTTCACCTCCCACCCTGGGGGATGGGAGGGGAAAGCACCTTTCTCATTCTTTCAGCTGCCCACTCTGGCCACTGTTCACTCCACTGGTCCGTTGCCGATGGCCTGTGCTGTCACCTGCTGCTGCCACCTGCCACTGTGACCTCTGCGAGTCAGTTTCTTCAGATTCCACCCAGCTCTGTGATTTCAGGACGTGACACTGCTTACCATATTTTTCATAGCAATATTATGAGATGATTGTGTCATAATATTAATGTATTTTATGCAAGATAGGTCATATGAAGAATCCCTGAAAAGGTTATGATTATCCTATTTGTATACAAATATAATTTTTTATGTAAAGTTAGGAATATTGCCTAACATCTATACTACAAAAGTGTTTGCACGTGGGAAGCACCCCCCAGACAGAATGCAATCAGTCTGGCTGGCTAACTGGGAACAAGTCAATGGACCATTAAGGAGAACGATAGGTCTTTGAAGATGCTAATCTCCCGCCTTCCTGGGAAGCCTTCCTGTGGACGCTGCAAATAAACTTTGATTTATAGCTGAAGGTCATGTGATCAAGTCTTCTGGTACTGTAATCCATCTTGAAATACTAGTGTTTTTCCACTGATGAAGTGGGAATCACACTGAAAGACAAAGGGTTTCCGCCATATGTAAAACCTATATAAGGCTGGGGAGTGACATAATCATTGTTTGTTCATCACTGAATCCCAGCCCAGGATGACTGCTGGAAACATCTAAGAAACAAAGGGAAGGGGGGATGGAGAGAAGAAAGAAATACCTGGAGTTTTAAGATGCAAGCAAGAGCAGCTTGCTTCCAAGAATCTCTGCAATCTGCCTAAAACAACATTTAGGGTGAGAATTGCTACTTGTATCCATTTCTTTAGTACCTTAAGCTTAGTTTGTGTGTTTGTTTTATTTGCTCAATAATCTACTTTGATCTGTTTGCTATCCCTTATAGTCACTTAAAATCTATCTTTGTAGCTAATAAACTTGTTTTTGTTTTCTCTAAAAAGCAGTTTGTGGAATTTATAACTGGGGGGCAAAAAGCTGTGCAAATCTTCCTCCACACTGAGAGAGGGAGGGAATTTCATGAGCTTAACACTTTACAGTTCTCAGTGCCGCGCAGGATGATACAATTTTGGGTTTACACTCCAGAGGGGGTGTGCACGTGAGTGCTGAGCAATTTCCTTAGCTGAGCTTTCCCATGCAGAGCTGATCTCAGGATCTGTGTGAAACTGTGGCTGGGTTTGGCCCTATCTGTGTGTGGGCTGGAAGGGAGCTTGAGAGCCTGTCACAGCAGCACAGTGTAAAGGGAACCCAGGCTGGTGGGTCAGGTGAGCTCAGTGGTACCCCAGTTCCAAGTGGCACTCAGGGGGAACCCATCAGAGAGGCAGGTCAAATAGTGCCTGTGACTCTTAAGCAGAGCTCACACCACCAAGCAAAACACCTATCCTCACCCACAGTTTACCCCTCCCAGTTTCTGTATTGCTCAGTCTCCGGGGGGAGAACAGTACATGCTATGATAAGGGCCAAGGATGCTCACTTTATACACCCTGGAGCCTTTGGGGCCTCTCCCCACTTCCTACTGTGTATCTCTGCAGCAACTGTTAGTGAGGTTGTGCCAGTACAGTGTATGCACAGCTGCTGTATTGTGAATCTTAGGCCTGGGTGACTGAAAAAAACTCTTACGTGTGGAGCACCTCATCTGGTATCGGTCAGTGATACACATATCACTGTGGGTCCTGTCTTATGGTTGCTGCTTTCATTGTCAGTGATTAGTATTCTCCCACTGTCTATTTTCACCTTGTGGGTTCATGTCCTAAATGGGCCTTTGCTGACATGTGCCGTTGTCCTTTTATATTTTTCTGAATTATGGTTTAAGTATTAGCCTGGATAATTACTTGCAGGAAACATGAATGCGGCCTCCTAATGCCACACAAAGTACATAATCTGGACAGAAAGTAAATTTTGATTTATAGGCCCCCTTGAGCTAGCTTCTTGACACACGCCAAGCAATGTGGAGATCCCTGAAGTTTAACCTCTGACTTTCTGGATTAATGCAATCTTCCAAAGTAAATTTGTGGTTCATATAATCTACTTAAAGCCTTAAATCTACTTAATTTTATTGGATAACATTTACCATTCCTTCCTGCCCACTCCATTTCAGAATATGCCTGTTTTTACAGTATATTTCTGACAGGTAAATGCCACTGTGATGGAGTGCACTTTCCCCACACTGGTACTGCAAGGGTTAATGCCACTTTCTGGGCCAAGGAAGCCATGCCCCCATGGTCCTGCTGGGCATGCTCTGGCTGGAGACTATGTATAAAAGGGAACAGATCAACTTATTCAGGGCTGACCGCCAGAGAGAGAGGACGCACGCTGTGAGCTCCAACCCAGGAACTGCAGAAGACTCAGAGAGTGGAAGACAGATGCTGAGACTCCGGAGGACACCTGAGGTGAGGCGAAGCTGTTGGGAGCTGCACTAACCAAGGAGCCCAAAGACCCTGCCGGGACCACAGCATTAGGAACCGGGTAGAAAGTAACACAGGGAGACTAGTTATAGTGCCCAAGTGGGGTCAGCATATTTTGGGCGGAATCCCTGCTGACCCAGTGATGGGCATGCCTGTCACTAACAGGGCCCTGAGCTGGGACCTGGTGGAGCAGGGAGGCCCAGTTCCCCTAATTGGCCACCACCCACCCCAGGGTGGTGGCCCACTCCCCTGACAGGCCAGGAGGCCACACAGCCCCACAGAAGGGGCAGTGATACTGATTCTGGTCACTAGCCCCTGCGACCTTGAGAGCAGCCCCGAGGGAGGGCGACGCTACTGACTTTTGCCACTAGGCCATACCGCCATGCTGAGCCAGGCGACTACACTTACTCTGACCATTAGGTGATACACCCTGGATGAACTGGGAAGCCATATTTACTTGGGCCATTGGGTCCCACGGTCCTGTGGGAAGAGGCCATCACTCTGACTTTGGCCATTGGGCCACACAACCTTGAGAGAGTGGCCATATTGAATTTTACCACTAGTCCACACTATCGCAAGACAAGGGTGGTCATAAGGATGTGACCGCAGGGAAGTAATTGCCCTGCCCCAAGAGGGGACGGGTCGCACTTGCCCTATGTCAGCCACTAATTACAATGTTAATAAGAAATTAATATAAAAACAAATCACAATTGCAATCAAAGAGGAAGAACTTTTATGACAAATTTTCTTCTTAGGGCAAACATGAAAAATTATTTTCTTTTTGTACAGTAGGATTTTTGCTAACACTTCATTACTTTTTATTTACAGTTGTTTAAAGGGTTTCAATTTCTTGAGTAAGTCCATTCAATCAAACTGTTTATTTAGATAAAAATTGGGGTTGATTAAATGTAGATGCACTGAGAGTGTGTAAAGTCCAGTTTATAAATAGCCCTAAATAGTACTGAAGTAAAAAAAGGTGAAAAAAATTAATCAATATTTGTGGGCTGGGAATTGCACTGATTTGACTTCATTAAATAAAGTGTAAAAGAATAAAAGCTCGGATGTTATTTATTTCCAATAATCACTTCCCTTCTCCCATGGTTGAACCAGTTAATGAAAAGATTTGATTCAACTCCCCACACATTCTAAATTGCTTTTTGTAGGCTCACAGTCCTACATGAAACAGAATAAGTAGATTTCTGAAAAGCCTGGAATTAGGCGACTTGCCCCAAGATACCCCTCAAACATTTTCTACAACTTTCAGTGGCTTTTAAAAGGCTACAGATTTCTCAATTTACAAAGCAGCCTCTTGAGCCCAGCAGTAATTATCCAAAGGATTATCAAACTAGGCCCTTAGAGAAGATCCATTTTAGACAGCAAGCTAAAATATTTATTTTAGTTCAGACAAGTGCTGCTCTTCACTGTGTCCCAGAATTCAAGAAACCAAGGGGTCAATCTAGCTGATGAAGTCAACGTACTGAAAAGACAATTTGGTAGGCCATGTACACAACAGATAATTAACCTGTGCTCTCACTGTGATGGGATGTTAAGGCAAATAGAATGAATGTGCTCGATAGGATAAAAAATGATAAAAGCCATCATTCTTTATGTTTCAGGGCATAAGCAACTTAACAGGTAGGGTTAGGAAGAAATTTCTCTTTACACCCTATATTGTGGCACAACTTATCAGTTGCATTATTAAGGTACTTGTGTGTATGTTTGGCAGGGATCACAGTTTCCTGAAATATCTTTCATAGGCCACTTCTGGAGACAGCATTGCAGAGTAGGTGCGCAATAGCAATTGTCATATTATCGCCAATAACACAGAAATACCATAGCAGTACAGAATAATGTTCCTGTCTTTCCTTAGCTGCAAACAATACAGGTGAAAGATATAACCACCATGCCAGTCACATCCCCCATACTATTATATTCACAATGAAGAATAACAGCTAAGGCCCGCATAGCCTTCCAGGATCCTTGAAGCCCCAATACCCCAATAATAGGGGATGGCACAGTGTGTGCCACAGAAAAACACACAAAGTTGGATGTCACTGCAAGTTTAAATTAAGTAACTGTCAAATCTCTACCACCAATTTTCTTTCCCAGGAATTGCCTATCAGAAAAGCTCAGTGGTCCAGTTGGTTAGAAGGGTTTAGGTTACCTGATCAGAGGTGTCATCTAAGTAGATGTGGAAGTTTCCCAAGATGACACATGTTGCGAACTTCATCATGTCACACTCCATTCCTATCAGCTTATCTGGGAAACCTCTGATGTTTGTTTGGCAGTTCCATGGGAGCTGGATCAGCCCTTAAGTGAAGACTGTTTATATGCAATAAGAGCCCAGCAGAAAAAGAAGACGACTTATTAGGCATGGACTTGAGCTGAATGAATACATCATATTTAACTGTTGAACTTCACATCTTTTGTTTGTCTGCGAAGGGATTATGATTCACACCCTCTGTTGGCTTGAAATTAATTGTCAAGTAACTTCCGTGACTAATTCCAGGACTATAGTGCATATATATGTGGTTGGTTGGTGAGCATTTAACATTAAAAATCTGAGCTATTCTAGCTGGATTATATACTGATTGGACAAGTATAGTTCTTAGATTCAGGCTTTGGGAAATTTTGCTTTCCATGGAGATTCTGTAATATTCACAATTCCAGTGAACATTCCTGCCAATGACCTTGCTGGCTAGAATGTTTGTGATCCTTTTATGTTAACTTTCCACAATCAGTCTAAGCAAATAATTAAAAAGATGTGAATTTAGAGTAATGTGTGGCAGCATTTGCCCAGTTCCTCTGCCATGGAACTCCTATACCTTCTGTCTGTACCTGAAGAAAACCACAACCTTTTCAGGTCTTAGCTACTTGGAGAGTAGAGATGTGTCAATTGGGCTTCCACTCCCTTCCCCCCCATCTCATGCAGGATTGCACAGAAAAAAATTTCTGCGGGTGAAGGAAATATTGGCTTAGTTGGGCTATAGTTGTACTAGTTTGGGCTTCTCCTGAGGACTGAGTTCCATTGCTCCCTCACATGGGGGAACCTACTAAATTCTTCATATTCCCATGGAGATTTTTATTTTACTCAGGGTATGTCCAGACTACCCACCATATCAGCGGGTAGCGATCAATTTATAGGGGATAGATATATCATGTCTCATCTAGATGCAATATATCGATCCCCGAATGTGCTCCCCTTCGACTCTGGAACTCCACTGGAGCGAGCATGGTAGCGGAGTTGACGGAGGAGCCACGGACGTCGATCCTGCACCGTGAGGACGAGAGGTAAGTCGGAATAAGATACTTTGATTTCAGCTACGGTATTCCAGTAGCTGAAGTTGCATATTTTACAATGACACCCGCCCCAGTGTAGACCAGGCCTAAGCTTCTGTGAGTCACATCTGATCAATATTGCCAACCCCAATTATTCAAACATCATGAGTGGGGAGCCTAAAATGTTGAGATTTTTAATAAATAATAAATTTGGGGTTCATTTGCATAATTTCATAGAGTTAACACCAAAAGGAACCATTAAATCAACTAGTCTGCACAACTGTCTATCATAGGCCATTACATTTCACCTAGATACCTGTATATTAAGCCCAGTGACTTTCATTAGACAAGAGCATTTCAATCATCAGGAGACTAAACTATTGTGTGCCACAAGCAGAGAACAGGAGAGACCAAGGCGCCACTAATGGCTAAGGCCTCTGCAATGGAAGAGAACTGGGTAGGTGAGATACGCCCTATGTTTTATTTGCCTTCTGATTTTTGAACATTTAGGGTGCACCTGGGTCATGTTTTCATGCTTTTTCTTTGGAAGCAGGAAGGCTAGAAATTTACTGTGTTAATGAAAGTTGAGATTCTCATGTAATGATGTGAGTCCAGAAGTTGGGCTTCAATAAAATCCCTGAATATCATGTGACTTGGTGCCAGCTCTTGTGACTTTATCACATTGATCTTGTGCAGGTGCTCAGCTGTCAAAGAATTGAGCATGGTATAAATATACAGATAGGGCTTGATTTTCACATGTGCTGAACACTTGCAGCTCCTACTGATTTCAGTTGCAGTTGTGGATGTTCTCAGCACTTCTTAGGACCTTAGTTTTTCCCCTGAACTTTAAACAAACAAACAAAAGCAGAGGGAGGGTAAAAAATTGGCATTTTTCACAAATTTGAAAACACATTTATGTCAATTGATTTTGCCAAAAAAAGTTAATTTCCCCCCCTCTCCAGAGCAATGTCCGAGATGCTAGTGGTCAAATGCACATAGAATTCAAAATATGAATGATCATGCCACAAAACCAGTGGGAAATTCCAATCTTTGCAAGCACGGGCCAATAGAATTGCTAAAATGTGGGACGACATCCTGATTCTGTTCACTGGATCACTGTTGCATTGTGGGTGGTCTTTGATTCTATGTGGAGCTAAGAAGAGTCCAGAGTTCCTTTGGTAATGCAGAGCTGCAGGGAAGAACTGAAAAAGGGAAGGAAAGTCCAAATAGCATTTTCATGCTTGGCTTCTCCAAAAAGAAAAAAAAAAGCATCAATGGCAGAGAAGGAACGAGAGACTATGAATTTTCAAGTTCCCAAATGACACTTTTTTAATGGTGAACACACAGCCTCAAGATTTATGCAAGACCTGTATTGAAGCACAGTAAAATGTTCCCGTAATAGATCAGCAAGGGGTGATTTGTGAGGCCCATGTGTGAACCTTTGTAAATAATCAAGTTTTCAATGTGCTTTAAAAATGTCAAAGGATGCTGCATTTGGAGCATTCCACAGCTTGAGCACAGTGGAAGCAAATGCTCTTGCACCTGCCAAATTCATCTGCACAAGAGGAACTAACAGAAGACCAGTGTGCTAGAAAGGAGGAATGTGAATCCACCTAGAGGAGGTAAGCAACTCTGTTAGATAAAGACCAGACCCTGGGGTGTTTTATGTTTAAAAACAAAAACCAGCCCTTTGTTTTCATTTCCTTTTTGTCTGTCAGCACAACCTGGTGGCAATGTTGGAATGAAGTAAATTATATGCTGCGTTAGATAAGGTTTTAAAACCAAAAAGATGGCAGGAGCATGAAAAGAGCTTTAAATCATCAATAGCATATTTGGACCGAAGATGCAGAGCTCAAATCCAGATCCAAAATTTCCTCAAATTCAGGCTTACCTGAAGCTGATGTTTTGGTTTGGATCCAACTTTAGTGTCTTATCTAATCTGCACATATAGCAAAGAGAGCCTCCAGCTGTCCATAAAGTCTATAATTATGGTCTAAGGCAATAGTGGTGAGAGGGTGATTTGGTGGGTCTGGTATCTAAATACAACTGCAATCTGTTTTGGAATGTAATAAGTGGAATAAAATATATTTTACAGAATAAAAATATACCCCCAGTTTATATAAAACGCAGAGGCAGAAAGAATAGAAGAACACTATGTCCCTTTCAAAGGAACACTATGAACAAAAATAACACCTTAGTATGTACCACTGAGGGAAATGAAACTAGAAATTAACTTTTGTCCAATTCATATATTGAAAGTATCTTATTCGTAAGCTATTACTATTGTAATTGTCTTACACAAAATATCTCTGTGACTTTTGCTGTAAATCTTAAGTGATTTGGTACACAGCATGTTATACAGAAGACTGGATATAAGAAAACATTTCTATTCACATAAGGATAGTCCTGATCTGGCTGCTCTCAGGAAACAAACTTTAATTCAGGCACAATTCAAAGAAAAGGAACACTTACGTTTTTTTAAATTTGTATTAAAGAAGTGCCTAGAGACCACAAGTGAGATTAGGGCCTGTTGTGTTTAGATGCTGCACAAACTGTTAGTAAGAGACGGCTCCTGCTCCGAAGAGCTTTCAGGCAAAACAGTGAAGTGGCAGGGGAAACACAAGCACAAGCAGGTCAGGTGACTTTCTCAAGGTAACACAGCAGGTGAGTGGCAAAGCTTGGATAAGAACCCTAGTCTAATGAATCCCTGTGTAGTGCACACTCCACCAGACTACACTGGCTCAGCACAGCTCTTGAATATTATTGCTACAAACTCATTTCAGAGGTGGATTGTCTAAAGGGGTATGCAAGGGGATTACTGAGGTCGTTGCTCTAAATAAATTAAATAAAAACCCATCTCACTGAGAAAATACAGTTCTGTAACTGAAAAGTTATGGCACTTGCTTCCTGCTTTGTAGCTCTGACTGGTAACATATATTATTTACATCAATGCCCAAAAGTTGTGGGGTTTTTTTTAAAGTTTTGTGCACAGCCTTTGGTAGTTATCATAAAATACCTATTTATTTGATAAGCAGATTTACCAGATAATTCACCAAGTTTCTTTCCATACTACTTGATTCAAATTATAGATTATCTTTCTGAACTCTAGAACCTTGTGATACACAGCTTAATCTATGTATCTCCCAGCTACAGAACTGCTGTACTAACCCATTCACCCCCTGACTACAATGGTATTAAGCATTATCAGCCTTGAATTAAACTCTTACAACATTCAATCTACAAGTAAAAATGCTAACAAATATACAAACACAAAAACCTAATGGACCAGTGGTCAGATGGAAGAATAATGCAGAACTTTTCTCTAACACACAGTATTACAACAAGATGATTATTCTGGGGCATACTTTTTCTTAATTCAATGTGCACCTCATAAACCCATAAATGTGAATGGTGCATGGAACTGCCAACCAAGGAGGATTCTCAAGATCACGTGTTTAAATAATAGATCTTTGTGAGTAATGTAACCATCGGGTGTGGCTTGCCATGTCAGAGAGCTGCTTTATATAACAAAATAACACCTTTGATCCATTATATTTGTGGTGCCAATGTTGATTACAGTCAATTAATACAGTATGGGATGAAATACATGGCCTTGAACAATAACCTTCATTTTTTCTTAGAATTACAGCATTGTTTTTCGTATCATTCTTAAAAGCCAATTACAAGGTCCTTTGTTCTTTACTGCTGCCAAAAGTTTTTGGAGCATAAAATTATGGAGATGTTATTGTCTGATAACAGGACATCTTAAGGACAAACAGATTTTCGAACTATCCCAAAGCATGGTGGACATCTTGCAATAAATACTTCAAAGCTTTAATCACTCTTTTGAATCTGTTTCATCTATTGAACTGCATTGGCAGCTTGCCCTGTGGATAAATATGTGGCTAAACATTAGTAGGTAGATGAATATGTATGTAAAGCTTTTATGTGATGAAAGATGTTTGGGGGAAAAAGTGGATTGATTTAAAACACACTGGATTAGCATTAAAAATATTTGGGAGGCTATGAGAATGGGCTAGAAAAATACTAGCTTGCTTTTCTTCATCTGCTGAAGTTAGTTATGGAGCTTCATCGAAGCAGCTCTGTCAGCGGTGAGGCACTGGCATCCCTAAAATGATGTATGTAGATTTAAAATTGCTGTACCTAAAAGGCTCCAATGATGAAAACTTATGAAAGGGAAATAAAAAACTAAACATTGCCCTGTAGGATTGCAGAGAACAAAACTGAAATGAGCTGTGTGGACATTGAGACATAATAAATAGATGAGGGGAAAACAGTCTTCAAAATTAATTTATTTTTAGAGTCTAGTACTGTGAATTTATGGCATGCTATTTCCCGCTCTTGATTCAGTTGAGGTTATATTTACACAGCAAGAAAGCTGAATGGTGCATTTTTTTGATCAAGTAAGTACTAAACCAAACAAGGAAGACATTACAATGATTTTCAAGCCCAAACCCTCTATTCCACAAAAAGTGAGTGACTTATCATTTGGATCAAGACATTAATAATTTTCTGTTACAGTAAATTCTCATTCAGAAGCTGTGGCTTTTGTTAAACTTAATTATTTCTCCCTGCAGTTTTCAATCCAGGCTGGCTTTTATTAAATTTAATTATTTTCCTTTGCAGTTTGCTTGGTAAAGATGCTACTCCTAAATGAGATGGATTCAAATTAAGAAATATGTTGTGATGCTTCCCAGAGCACCCAGGGCTGTGAGCCACCTCATTGCCACCCACCTCCAGTGAGGGAGCCTGGCCTACACCAGCCTGTCACTCACACAACCCCTCTTCCCTGGGCTATATCAGCCCTGCCTTTTCCATGCAGGTTGACAATAGAGACACCCACAGAAAATCCAGAAACAGTGTGTCCAAGTTTTACCTTAGACTATTGCTCCTGTATCGCACCCAGCACTTGGGTTCAATTATAAGACAAAATGTTTTATTTAAGAGAGATTTAAATAGAAACAAGAGTGAGTGAATGAAACAAATGGTTACATATAAAACATGAACTAGGGCCTACTCTTATTAATAGTTACCTTTTCTATCTAATAGAGTAGGTTCTCACCCCCACAGTTCAGGTTTTTGCAGCACTTGCTAGCACTTTTTCATGAAATGCCCCCCCCCACATCAGAGTACCTCCTCAGTGAATGGATCCATCTTTCTCCACCCTGTGCTACACTGCATCAGGCTTTTGTGCTCCCCTTGCTGTCATGTCATTGCTGTCATGATGCTCCCCTTGCTGTCATGTCATTCCTTTTCACTTCCAAATAGTTTTGATGTGTAGTTTGTCTTTGATGGTTTTCCATTAACTTTTCTGGGTTGTGGCAATGGTGGATTAGTGTGCGATATGTTATGTAATCAGCTAACCGGGGAGGGGTGACGATTCCCTCCCTTTTGAAAGGACTGTCACTGAGACACATGGTTCCCTGATGATTCACTTTCATTCCAAAACCCTAAGGGTATAACTTTCAATATAGTTACATTATTCCTTAAATATTACCTGTACACACATCTCACAATGATTGAGTATAGTCCATTTCAGTAGAGACCTCACCTACTACCCTTCCTAGATGAACACCCTGAAAGCAGTGTGCTAGATGTCATGAATTTGTCAGGTCTGAGATATAAGTTGCTAGTAAAGAACGGTGAATCCTTTGCCAGTTGGCACCAATGGGCCTCTGTATCATATACGGTATTTCATATCTAATGCATCTTGAGGTGTTTAGTCTTCAGGGTTATCCTGATCATCCATTAGTTAAATGGAAACATGCCACAGACAGCTAATGGGGAACAGTCGTGTCAGAAATAATGCTAAAGGCCTGAGATGATTGCACCATTCTGTAGAGATCAGGGTTGTCACTTATGGTACCAGAGCAATAAATAATTTCACGTTGATTATACAGCCCACATACTATAACTCCACAACAAAGGCTCAGGACAAATCATGGGTGCATTGAAGTTAATAGGCATTTACGATTCATGTTGTGGGACTAAGATTTGATCCTAGGTCTTGGAGGGGAAGTAAGTTGCACTGAGTCTGCCACACAAGTTATATCTATACTGCGATCACAGGGTGTGACTGCAGCTCGTGTGGGCATGCCTGAGCTAGCTTTAATCTAGCTTGTTCAAGTACTGGATCAGTGGATCCGGTGCCACAGCAGCATGAACATCAGTGCAGGCTATACAAGCTCATCCAGAACTCTGGGTACTTTCTCAGGAGGCAAATCCATCCTGAAGCCTGTGCTGTGTGAGGTCACTGCTCTGGTACCAAGCTAGGTTGGGTATGTCTTCAAGAGCTGCAACAAAAACCCATCATTGCAGCATTGATACCCACAGAAACACTTTGTCTATGATCCTTTTTTGGTTTTCTTTTCCTTGGGACTTTAGCTGAGGACCTATTGATTTCTGTGTCCACATTTGATCAAGAGCTGGCATTTATAAAGTACAACCAGTTCAGAATTTCCCCTCTCTCCTCTATGATGTGTGAGAATTTGTTTTAACTCCATGCAACAGCTCACTTGTTTAACGTTAAGGCTGAGTGCTTTGCTGGATTGGGACTCAACTGAGTAAAGTTCAGGAGGCAAATATCTTGGTTTAGCAGAACTGTGGAAAACAGAAATAGTAAAAGCAGCAAAGAGTCCTGTGGCACCATATAGACTAACAGATGTATTGGAGCATGAGCTTTCGTGGGTGAATGCCCACTTCGTCGGATGCATATAATAGTAAAGGCCTCTTTTAGTCCCCCAGTCTATCACTGTGGAATTGCAGAATTTCCTTACGGCATGCATGAACATCCTGCTTCCAAATGATTATCAGTTTGCCAAATCAGCAAAGAATCCTGTGGCACCTTATAGACGAACAGATATTTTGGAGCATGAGCTTTCATGGGTGAATATCCACTTCGTCAGATGCATGTAGTGGTAATTTCCACTAATGCATCCGACGAAGTGAGTATTCACCCATGAAAGCTCATGCTCCAAAACATCTGTTAGTCTATAAGGTGCCACAGGATTCTTTGCTGCTTTTACAGATCCAAACTAACACAGCTACCCCTCTGAAGTTTGCCAAATGTTAATGTTTTGGGCTCAAATTTTCCATCGTTGCTCTCTGACTCAGATTATTATTGAGTTTTTTGTTTTGTTTTTTAAGTTACCATAAAAATCAATAAAGCTGTTTCAAAATAGCAAGATTAGGACTGGAAAGAGGTAGTTTTGCCAATATTTGCCTATTTTTAAAGGTTTTTGTTAAAGCATTCTAGCACTTTGTGGGGTTGTAGCAGAAATTTCACAGAGGAATCTTTCTTTCTTGCCTACAACTGTTTGGGAAAAGGGTGAGCTGAGGTGGACATATTTGTGAGCAGTTCTTTGTTTAGATTGTGATTTTTAATTCATGGAAGAGGCACTCAGAACATTGGATAGGGGCCCTCCAACAGTACTTTTAGAAGTCTGAATAAATATAAATAAATATTCCTTGGTGCTTTTTGCGATCTCTGTGAAAATCTACCCAGATTTGGCTAAATTATAGTCCACTATATTGCCATTCGTACATGCTCTGTAGAACCTGCTAGAGTCATGCTTCTTAATTTTCTGAACATTCCATCTTCACTGAGCATGCAGAACCACTGGAAGGGACGGGAAAAAAACCAGACCCTTCTGCTCCACCTCCAGCAGCATCAGTGAGAAAGGAGGAGCTAGCAAGCAGCACCAGTCAGGAAGGAAGAGAAGGCTACAGGTAGAGGAAGTAGGTAGAGGAAACCGATGGTTTTGCTGCTTTTAACTGATAAGTGGTACAAGTGATGGTAATGGTTCATTACTGGGCAGCTGCTGCTCCTGAGGAGGCATGTATGTTGCATACCAGAGAGGCAGTAATTCACTGTGGCAGGAAGAAAGTGTCTTGCATCATTCAAGGCTCTCTCCCCCAGCTTTCTATGTAACACAGAGTTTATCTGACAGGAGGAGCTCCAGAGCTCTTCCAGAGGGAGCTGCAACCAGACCTTCTCTCTAAGGCTAGGACGCCAGGATGATATAGTCTAAACAAAGGGATCATGGAGAACATGCTACCTACTTTTTTTTTAAAGGATAGTATTCTGCCAATCTATCGGGCTTAAGAAGCTTACTACAGGATACAGCATTGTTGGCATTCACAATCTTGATAGCTCTAATGGAGTCTTTTAATTTTTGCCATCAAATAAACTGAGAGTCTAAATGCAAAACTTTTTCCTCCTCAGAAGAGACGGGTATATGGTTTTGGTGTAACAGCTGGTAGCAATCTCCAAATATTTTGTTACTTGCCCCTGTTGTCTGCTAGATTTTCAGTTGCAGTTGTAACTGACAGTACCATCTGCCTACCAGTTTTGTTGCCTTTTTACTAGTAATTTTCCTTCAGATTCTCCCCCTACCATACCAAATCTCTCTCTCTCTCTCCACGCTTGCACTCTGTCAAAGTTTTACAGATCTTCTTGCCTCTCCTCCTTAAACAGTCAGAGAAGTGAGAGTAACTTTTGCAGAATCAGCTCCTCTGACATGGAAGAAATGGCAGCAGCAACAGCAACCTGTTCTTTTCATTCTGGCTCTGAGATCACACATTTACTTCATCAGTTGTGCTTTCTTTCTGGTATCTGCCCTGTGTAAATTATTCGGCTCATCTCCATGCAGAATATAGTTTAGGAATAGATAACATTTCTAAATTCACTATCATGAAATAAGGGTTCATTGAACAGTGTTGGCTTGTCTAACTCCTTCCCTGTGGGAATTGGCAGAGAGGCTGATTATTCTTCATCATTTGATTGACCAGCCTCCAAAAGACAGAGAATGAAGAAACAAAGGAGTCTCTTCTAATGTGGCCATAATGGAGGTTTGAAAAAGAAAGTATTGTCTCATGGTTTCATTATGAAGAAACACTTGGAACATGGATTGGAATAGCTGGACGTGTGCCATACTAGAGATACTATTTCTGAAGACAGGATTTTACATTAACTTTGAAAGACAGGATCCGACGGTCACTGTGGTACAACTACTCTCAATCGTCTTCATCCACAAACGTATGCACACCTACCCTATGAAGGATGAAATTGGATGTTTCCAGGTATACAAAGGTTTCTTTTGCTTTTTTCCCCACTTCCTTCAATAGAAAAGTAAAAAGAAAATGTAGGTGTGAATTTAGGGCTTATGGAAAACCTGGCATGACAAAGCTCAGAGTGAAGTCCTATGTTCATCCACAGAGCAGATACAGCCTGGGCAGTGTGGTGAAAGGTTCCCCACTGGGCCTCAGCTCTGACCTATTCCCATCTACTGTAGCAGTGACAGAAAGAGTTTGATTTCCAAGCCCATTAAATCTTTGGCATTTTGGCCAAGATTGGCAGCACTAGAGCCAAATGTGGTGCTGATGGTTTTAAGGATGTTACAAAGAAAGGCATGATTGATTTAGTGGTAAGATTTTGGGTAAGATTTTCAAAATGGATGGAATTTGGCTGGGGGAGAGGTTTGGATAGTGCTGACCATTGTTCTTGGAACATTTTACTTTTCCAGCTGCAATTGCCATCGACGTCTCAAAGACAGTTGGTTCTCATAGGCATTGCATTGTCCTCTTTATTGTTGATGTATGGACCTCTTGTGTTTTATATTGGTGTTTTTTTCAATTGAATCATCAATACAGTTATTGTGTTAATCTTGCTGAGGGCAGAGCGCTGCTACATTTGGTGCATACCTTCACACATAAGCCAAAATGTGCCGCATCTGATTATTGATTTAAGAGTTGTCTTCCTTGTGCTGTTAGCTCAAGGTTTTAATTCATATGTTGCCCCTAACACAACTCCTCTTCCCACACAAAAATCTGTAGCTAAGCGGTACTTTAATCTCATGCTATCTGGGATGGATTGAAGCTCAAGTGCGGCTGATGCTGGAGCTAGTAATACAGCAGAGACCCAGCTACTCTGTGCTGCTAATTCAAACACACAGTTCGAGTGTTTTTCAGTGTCCCCGCTCTCACTCAGCTAGGCTAAGTGGAGAGGCATTAATTCGAGTGTAGATAACTCAAGCCAATTGTGAGAGCCTTTTTGCTGATGTGGAAATATCTTCCTCAACATACATTGTATACCTAAATATTTTTGCAAAAATGCAGTGAAGCAACATAATGCAGAAATAGTAGGGCATAATCTTAAATCTGGACTCTGTCTTCTACGATCCAGGTCTGCAATTGACTGAGGCATTGCCAGGGCTGGCTCCAGGGTTTTTGCCGCCCCAGGCGGTGGGGAAAAAAAAAAGAAGCTATTGCAATTGGCAGCAGTTCCACTGTGCCGCTTTATTCTGCGGTGGCAATTCTGCAGCAGATCCTTCCCTCCGAGAGGTACTGAGGGACTTGCTGCCAAAGAGCCCGCCGTGCCGTCCCTTCCCCTTGGCCGCCCCAAGCACATGCTTGCTGAGCTGGTGCCTGGAGCTGGCCCTGGGCATTGCAAATCTATGGAGTTTCCAAAAGTAAGATTCAGGTCTTGTGGTTGCCAAGTGATTTGTACAACTGCTTAAAGAAGTAATCAAACAAAAACGCCGTGTGACTGTCCTACATTGCAAATTTCTACTGAAGAGAAGTAGATTGGGAAATTAAAGGAAAACTTTTAAGTGGTAGAAAAGTAGGAAAAACCCACAATTTCCTTCTTAAAAATCACATTCTGAAGAAAGAACAAATAAGTTCTTCCTGAGTGAAATGTGGGTGGGTACGTATAAAGACAAAGGGCCTTTGTTCACAGTTACACCAGCATAACACAGGAGTAGAACTGTGCAAATAATTATTTTTTTTTTTGATTCAGCAGCTGAATTAAAAAAAAATTATTTCAGGTTGGCTCAAAATAAAAAAAAATTAATTTTTTTTGTGAACCAAAAAAAAAGTGTGCACACAAAATGATTAGTCTAACCCAAAATTAAACATTTTTGCGATTTGTACCTTTAAACTGAAATATAAGTCAAAATGAAAAGTCATTTTGAATTGAAAAGTTGAAATGTTTCAAAAATTGTCCAGACACAAAAGTTTATGGATTTGTACAAAATTCTGAAAATTGAAATTGTTTCAGTCAGCCTGAATCTGCATTTTTCAGTGGAAAAAAAAGTTTCATCCAAAATTTTTTTACCTAGCTCTACTCAGGTATAAGTCTATCTGAAGCCTATGGAGTAGCTCCAATAGAAAATTGATGTGAGATTACAAGCAAGCCCAGAGTTTTATAACATTCCTAGTCCAGATATTCCATTTGAAGGAAGGGAAAAAAAAATCTAAATCCGTTGGATAAGATGTTTGTTGCAAATTATTTGCTTAGCCATAGTGGGAGGTTTGGAAAGGCCTGGCATACCATTCCGTAAACTTAGTCACATAAAAAGAAAATAAATATTATTTAAGTCACTCTCAATTCCCTTTGAAGTTCATGGTTTTGCCTGATTCTTTTTCAGACAGCAGGGCTAAATTAATCCCTGGTGCAACTCTGCCAGCTTCACTTGAGTTACCTGAAGGATGAATTACTTGCCACATTTTAGGATAGTCTGTAAGAATAGAGTAGTTGTCCAGTCATTCCAACTTTAATTGGGGGAAAAAAGGATAATTTTCGGTAGGAATACAAAATCCTTTTTAACCTCCCTGATGGAGCAATATTACTGCATAGCAATTATCTGTCTTTGCTCTTGAGATTGCAGACAAACACTCTGATCTCTTGGTTATCAAAGCTTTTTGCGTTTGTTAATTTATATGCCACAGTATAGTATATGGCAGAATATTACTTTACCTTGCAGCTGCATGGATAATATGACTCACAAGCCCATTATTTCCACTCAGTCACTGTCATAATTGTAAACAATACACTGATACCAAAGCTTGACACTAATTCCAAGAAGGAACAAGCTGCAGGAGCTGTAACAAACACTGTGCCATCTGTATAAACTATCAACAATCAATGCCGTGGTCTCAAAAATGGTAAGTTTGAGATCCACATGAAATTACAGGTCTACATTTATGCAATCGGTTTACAGTGACTGCGCATGAAAATTTGGGTGCCCAAGCAGTTGAATTGCTCTTTTACTAGTCATTTGCACATGCAGTCACCTAACATGGTTCCAAAATCTCAGTAATCACTTATACAAATGCACATCTGTGATTGCATACAACTATTTTTAAAAAACATGATTTTTAAGGTTGACTAAGATTTGGTGGGGAAGGAGGTAAAGGATGCATTTAAAATGGCAAAAGGGGAATTTAGTGGTGAAAGGTAATGTGATGAAATTAGAAAAGGTAAATTAGGGAAGTTTTTCCTGATACTTTGTCCTATGTGAGATTTATTAGATTGCAGAATTGTGTCCCAAAGGAAGTGGGGAGAGTCCCAATGCCTGAGACATTAAAATGGCTCTGGACCACACTCTAAAAGGAGTTTGGGCAACTTTGCAATAAGAGTTACCACCCTTGCTGCCTATAATTATGGGTGATGGATAAACACATTGTAGAATGGGGCTACCAACTCACCCATTTTCAGTTCTGATTTAGGCAAAAGGGCACAGATGAATATACGTATTTGAATGAAAGTGAGAGGGCAAGAAGCCGTTCTGACATGGTGACTGATATTAGTGAGAGGTTGTCTTTTGTGTATTTGCCGAGTGCCAATTCTATTTTGGCAAGTGATCTTGAGCCTCATGTTTTCTCCTTCCTCCCACGTTAACTCACAAGCCCGTAGTCATGGAGTGACTATAATCATAATCACGGAGAAATACATACAGTATATATTAATTAGCGCGCAAAGAGTTCCTCCATCTTATTCCCTCCTCCTCAACGTCTAGCATTCACTGATATGAGTGTATTTGACCACTTTGAAAATGAGGCCTTTAGTCTTTCTTTACTTCATCCACAGTAATCTAATGCAGCCCTATAGCTATGCCAAATGTTCTTACTGGCTTCTGAAGTTCCACTGCTGCAATTTGCATAGACACTTGCATACCCGTTTTCACAGGCAGTATTCAGAAAAAATTGGGCCACTAATGGCTGAGATGAGATGTCTCAGTTCCATTATTTCTCAGTCCCCTTTGGTCAGAACTTGAAAACAGAATCAAGTGCATTATATAACCGCATAGGGAATAGAATTGGATGGAACATCTTTACTCCTTTAGTCTGACATCCAGGGTCAAGCAAGAAGGTCCCCTTCTATAGTTGTTACCATTATGTAATTCCTGCTAGTAAACGTTGACTTTTTAGTCATGCCCGCTATAATATTATTCACACAGACTGATTTAATCTATTCTTGAAAACTACGAGCATGTGTGTTCATATCTATAGATAGCAGTAGGCAAACCTTTTCATTGTCTGATCTTACTGTTCAAAATATTTTTCCGTATGTCTTTATCCAATCTACATTTATTCTTTTTGAACCTTAGCTTATTTTCCAGCTCATGCTTAGTGTGATACTCCTATTCTCTTACCATGTATTGCTGGCCATCAAATGTTTTAGACTTATGTCTCCACGTGTCTGGTTTTTTGTGTGCTTTGTTCTGGGTTGGGTTCCTTCATTCTTTTCACATGCATTATAAACACGAACTCATATATTCCTTGATTGGTCTTCTTTATTACTAATAATACTTTATCCCTTCTATGGTGCTTCTCATTTTCATTGGATTTTAGAAACAATTTCTTAACCCTCTCCAAAACCCATATAAATCAGGCAGTTATTATTATCACTGCTCTGCAGACTTGGATACTGAGGCCCAGAGGTTAAATTATTTAACCTTCAACACAAAGGGAGGCAGAAGCTGAATTAGAACCCACTGGTTACTGGCTCCCAGTGCTGTGTTCAGATTGGCAGACCTTTCTCCTTGTTATAGTGAAAAGACATTTTAAATATGTATCATAGCCCAGCTGTGGTAGTGTTCATGCAGTGCCCGGTCCCACACAGCCCACTTGTGGAGTGTTAAACATATAAGAAGAAAGTGAGGAGCGGAACAGAAAATGTAGTGGAACCACTCTTGAAGTAATGAATGCTGCTGAATGCTGGCCATGTTACTCCTGCTACTTGAAATTCACCCCTGCACAAAGGGCAAGTGCAAGGCCTGTGTACCCTGTGAGTTGGACTCAAGAAGACTACACAGTAGATTGCCTTATTAGGATGATAATGGTTATTTAATATTCGCATTACATTGGTGGCTAGAGAACAGGTGAGACTGTCCAGACATACAATAAAGACACTATTCCTGCCCTGAAGAACTTGCAGTCTAAGTGGGATAACACCAAGCAAACACTTGTCTCCTCAGATATGACCATTCGCTGCTCATTTTTCCCTTTTACCCTGCGCACTGTAAGGGAGTGAGACTTACTGCTGTGCAGGTGTAGCCTCTGCTCACAGTTGTGCTATAGCATGCCGCCTTGTGTACTCTGCTGTTCAGAGCAAAAGGACTTGTAAGATCAAGACTTCAGTGTGAAGTGGCTATCACTCCCCTGTACAAATGCATACCAGAGTAGAGATGGTTGGTTTTTTTTTAAAGTTAGTGCACTGTGACCTTTCCTTCATTTTACTGTGGATAATTACTCCCGAGCCCCATTCTTCTTAGGGAAGTAGAAGGCCTAATAGGATTTCTCTTAAGAGTGACCACACCTTGCTTTGCCTCAGTGATCTGATTAATTAGGTCATGGCTCTTCTCTTAATTGTACAGCAGAGAACAGTGAATACAGCAGGATATCTAGTTTGATTTTTCTTTTTTAAAGAAGCATTCAGTGCTCTGCCGCATATATCACCTCATACGTTAGGTGATCTACCATGCATGCAATTCCTGCGTGATTTCAGTGTCTGAAAATTCTGAAAGGTTCTTTAACAGGTCCTTCTCATTTGTGGGGCATATGGGAAGATCTTCCATTTAGACAGGAGGGAGAGGAAAAGAGGTAAGACTCTTAGAGGCCCAGATTTTTAAGAGACGAATGATTTTGGGTATCTCAATTTTTGGGTGCTCAATTTGATACCCCTTAAAGGGTCTTGACTTTCTGTGGGTGTGTCCTCAGCACTTTCTGACAATCTGATCCCTCTGGTTTGTCTCAAATAGGCACCCAAAATGGAGGCACCAAAAATCATTAATCACTTCTGAAAATCTTGGCTGCTTATCCTATTTCTTTGCATAATGCTGGGATTTATCTAATGCTTTAATTTCTTTTTCTTTCTTAGGTACAGATTAATTCTGTATACTCTGCCTCTGTCATTGGCTTTGGAATTGGACGGTCCAATTACAACTAATTAGACCTGGGATTTGGAAACTACCACTGAGACCCAAAAAGTAAATTTCATGATGTTTTGTTGTTTTTTGAAGCCATCGTCCCATTTCATATAGTGGCAGATGCCCTTCCTGGAATAATTGCAAATCACCTGGATTCACTTTATCCCTCTCCATGCAAGAGGTCTACAGGTTATCTTTAATTTACAGATGGCATTGGTGTGTCACATCACGCTGAGCTATATTGTGTTGTTTTATGCTGTGTTATTTGCAGAATGATGTGTGTTCCAGGTCTGCCAGTTTATTCAGGTAGTGCTGCACAATACATTCAACCACTGCCATACACATTTGATTAATATAAGGCTCCTGGAGATATTTAGCTGCATGGTAAACTCCTGGCTTTCTGTCAGTCATTATTTACTTGTGTCACTATATCATAGCTAACTGTCTGATAGAAAAGATAATGGACAAAAAGGGGACAAAGATTTGCGTTTACATGAGGTGTATAAATACTCGCTGTCACTAACACCAGAAGAAACCATATCTGAATAAACAGAAAGAAAGTGTGATTTTAAAATAATTATTAGGCAGAGATCTGAGAAGTCACAGGAACTCAGACACTGATCCTAGAGGGGCTCACTGATCAGAAGGTAGGCTATGTATTTTGCACCAACTCAACAATTTTTATTTGGGATTATGTATGTTGTGGCACTAACCATGATATCTGAAAGGACTGGCTCTCCTGGAGAGTGGGCATCTCAGTTAAGAAGTACCAATTCTATAACCCCTTGAAATAGGATTTTTGGAAGTGCATGTCCATCACCATGTTCATCATATATGTGGCACCTTTTAGATGGTACCCAAAAAAGGCCAATACATTTTTGGTCTACAGAGACATCACATCATGAAGCAGGGAAGTATGACCTCCTGAGGTCCCTTCTAACCCTGATATTTATTCTATGAACAATCTATAGATCAAATATTATGTTAATTTTGGGGCACCTCATTACCAGAAAGATGAGAATTCAGAGAAAAGCAACAAAACTAGGAGTAGGGGCTGGAGAGAGTGATTTTTCCTTTTTAAGAAAAGATTAAAAATGTATTTGGCTGACTGACGACTAAGGGGGGAACATGCATTCAGCCTACAAATCTTTAGTGGGTGAATATAGGGAGGTAAAGAAGTTATTCGGCATGGTACAATAGAGGGATATAAGCAGGAATAATGGCTTCAAGTGATATAATAGACATTTTAAGCTGAAGATCAGAAAAAGCTTTCTGACAATGAGTTGTATTTGCCTTATCCGTAAAGTCCTAAGGACAATTTTGGGAGCTCTGTCACTTGTCACATTTAAAACAAAAGTGGACAAACACTCTTAAATATGCAATAGAGTTCAACCCTGCTCACCAGGGACATGGACTGCATGACTTAATAGATCATTTCCATCTTCTTTCATCATATTTATTAAGGGCTAGAGTGTGACTTTAGGCACAGCCCCAGGGGTTGTGTGTCAATGGCGCCACCCCACAAGTAGGCTAGCAAAACATTATGGTTCAGACACAGCAATAAGTAACTGTCCCTCTCTTCATTCGTCTTTGCTTCATAGTAGTAGTAATTCACCATTGGCCTACAGCAATATAAGCATAGGTCAGTGGTAAATTGCTGCCTCCTTCCACACAGGCTCAATTATTCTGGCCAATGAATGGAAGGGGCGGAGTTATGGCTCTTTCCATTCCTTGCCCCTTTTGTGCTGACCAGCTCTTGGAGGGGGCATGTGGATGATTAGACTGAATCATTTGTATGTGCCTGGACTCAAGGATCTGGTAGTCCTCACAGGGACCTAAATGGGGGTCTCTCTCCCATTTACCCCCTTCCCTGTCTAATATGAGTTAGGATCCTCACCCTAAATAACGGTCATTATTGCCAGGAGAGCAGAATTCCATCTGGTTGCCCCTCATTTAAGCCTTCAATTTGTTTTGACATTGTATTGTCCTTGTCCTGGCCTCACTCTTCTATTTCTCTGATGTGGTTTTATTTTGACATCATTGTCTCAATGGTGTATATATTTATTGACTTTTTTTTTAAACTCTTAATCTCATCAGCTCATGGTCTCCACACGGACTTGCACTGGCATCATGAAAACTTGGCGATATTGCCAAGTTGTGTTAAAATAAATGGCAAAATAATAATGGGCAGTGGACTTATACCAGGGATGAATTTAGCCCACTGTCAGTGTGTGTGTGTGTGTGTGTGTGTGTGTGTGTGTGTGTGTGTTTTAAGGCTACTATGTAATAGTTGTAGTTGATTTTTTAAAGTTTAAAACCAAGAGACTATTTAAAGGATAAAAATCCTTAGAAAACACCAGGGATTAGGGCTCATTACTGCATCTATTTTTTGAAAAAACAAACAAACAAACAAACAAGGATATAATATAAAATCTGTGAATGTGTTCCACCTTATCTGCTCCAGCTGTGAATTTCCATTGCATCTATAATTTGATTTCACAACTCGGTCATGCCTTTCATGTTAGTTTTTGGTGTGAAAATCCAGGCACCCAAACACCACAGTTATGCAAGAAATTTCACAGCATTGCTACAATGTGTCACTTCCACTAGTATAGGCTAAATATCTTAATGAAAGTCAACTAAATTACAAGAATAGAACTAATGAAACCTTTCTCCAAGTAGGATCATGAGAATGAAGATTTTAATTAAAATGGTACATTAAATCAATTTCTTTTTTTCATTGATTGAGTAAAGAAAAAGTAATTACTCTTGTGTTGGTAAAATATTTACTTAGCACAGAACTTGAAAGTGAGGGCGTGTATATGTAAAATGTCTGCATTGATTTAATAAATCTAGTAAAATCAGTCCAATCTGGTGCATTGTATATCGGAGATTCATCAGTATTTTCTTATACTTGGAATATTAAATAAATGTAACTGTTAATGGAATGACTAATGGAAACTCTAAATATACAAGTTTGAGAAGAACTTTAACTGTATGAAAAACGTGTTTAGTACTTCACAGGTTTCATGACACTGAAAATTTTGTAACCAGTTTCATGAAAATAAATGGTCATTAAACCAGTTTGAGTATTATTCATGTTTTTCATATAGTTAGAATTCTTCTAAAACATGCCTAATTAGAATAGTTGCCATTAAAAGGTCAGCATTTACCAACAGTTACCACATTTTTATTTCATATTCTAAGTATAGGGGAATAGTGCTTTCTCTCTTTTATCGGGATGTAGTAATTGCTGGTTCAGGCTGATTTTTATTTTAATGGCACCAACTGTAGAAGAAATCACAAATTTCATATTAGATTTAAGAATGAAATTAAAAAAAAATTTCATGTAACTGGTGAAGATAAATCTGAATGGAACAATGGAGTTTATTACAGATATTATGAATCATTTTATATTTTATGATATTAATGATCATCACTGTCTGTTACAGCTATCCCCCTATTCCATTTTGTTTCTTACAGCTGTCCCCATACTTCATTTTGTTTTTGTTCTCCTGTGGCCGCCCTTCCCTGGCTGTTAAGTTGTTTACCAGGGCCACTGCCCTTCTCAAAGGGAGGGCCCCTTAAGTTGTTTACCAAGAGCCATTGCCCTTCTCAAAGGGATGGCCACTTGTGCTGCGTGCTAAGTGGGACCACTGCCCTGTTCAAAGGGTTAGTCCTGTTATCACCTTGTTGAACCTGGGCTTGGTGTAGGGCAGGCAATGTCCAGAGCTGCAAGACCTATTATGTTTTTAAGATCCTGGGCATGAGTCATAGGCCTCATGTGCTTTTGAGTCACCTATTGCACAGGACTCTGCCCAGGCATGTCTCTGTGCTCACCTGCAGTTTTTTCCCTGTGCCTCCTCCCCTGTGACAGAGGGAGCCTATCAGGATTACTGGCGGGAAACTGCCTAAGTTTGCCTTTAAAAACAGACATTTTTGAAACAAACATCAGAAAGATTCCTGCATTGCTGCCTGGTCTGATCAGCCAGGGGTTTTGGGGGGTCCTTTCTCCACTCTTGTTTTATTTTTGAGCATACTCACGTTTTTTAAACCCCACCTCCACGAAGAACGAATTGCTGCCTGAGAGATCTCCTGATTATCAAGACCCTACCCAGCCCTCCTTGCTTCTTCTGATGCTGCTGCTTCTGCCTTTGCTGCTGCCTTGGGGACTGGTAAGAATCCCTCTGTGAAACTTTCCCTACTTTTATTTTATTACTTTAGCTGCTGGCTCTGTTTCCCTAGCACACAGACTCAAGCTAAACCTTGGTCTGTGTCTTAAAACCTCTCTTAAACTCCGGGCTCTTTGCTGCTAAAAATAAGCTTGTGCCGCTGCTAAGTTCTGCTCCCTGCTTTCAGCTGTATCCACTGCTGCAGCCACCATCCCTTGGCTTCCTTGGGGGCTGCATCCTGGGCACATACCACTCTGCCCTCTGTAACTTCCCCATAGCATAAGGTGCACTGTAGGTTTTGCTTTTTAGTTTAATAAGTCATACTTTGCTAAGATTGTACAGCTTGTAAGTTTCACCTGCCTTGTTATAGTTTGATGTTTTGTTGCTCTGTATAGTTGCTTGTTATAGTTTGCTTAGAATTGTGATATTTGTTGTTTTGCCTAGTGGTTGATTAAGATAGATTTAAAAAAGCCATCGCCTGGTTGTATTCTGTACCTGTTTTACTACTTTGTATAAGCTGCTTGTAATTTATATAAGTTTGATTAAGTTAGAGGATAGATAAGGTTTTTACTGCTTGAATTCGTCTTCCCGCTGTCCCAATCTCTCCCTGAACTTTCCTGTGTCTGTTTTTCCCCCGCTTCAATCTCCCCCTCTGTGTACTTCTCCGTGTCTCCCTGTTGTAACCCCTTGCTGCTTCCCCCCCTTGTGTAAATTCCCAAACACTTTGCCGCTTCTTTCCTTTTTTTTAGGGTGTCCCTCTAGCCCTTCTTTACACCTCTCTGCTGCCTCTCCCTGTATCCCCTGTGTTCGTGCCCCCGCTCCTCCGCTGCCCCTCCCCTACCGAAGATCACCATCACACTGCTCCGTTTGTCTTCACCCCTCTGCTCCGCAACTTCCCTGAAGTGCTCTCCGTTGCTGCAGCCTGTTTCTTCCCTGAAGTGCTCTCCGCTGCTGCAGCCTGTTTCTTCCCTCAGCCGTCTCCCCCATTCTCCACGTGCCTTCCCATCGCTTACACATTCAGCGCCCTCCCCTCTTGCTGCTCCCAGATTCCCCTTAAGTGTGCTCTTGTCTCCCGTACCTCAAGCCCGCAGGCTCCTGAAGACTGCTGCTCTGGGCTTCAGAGTCTCTCGCTGCTTGCAGCTGCACTCTCCTCTCGTCAGATACCACTAATCACTCACTCCCCTCCCCGCTCCTGTTTCTTGACCCAGCTTTTAGATACACTCTTGCTATCACAGCCTCACAAATTAAGTCAGTAATTTTCTACATTGCATAATTTCACTTATCACCCATATTGTATTATTGCACCATGACTCACATTTTACTTGTGGTTATAACACCCCATTAGTTGCCTCCATTTTTCTAATATACTTTGTATACCATTTTTATATAGAAGCTACCATTTTATTTTGCATTTTCTTTTGGGTACGTTTTGCATTCCACACTGTATCTAGAGTTGTTCCTATATAAAGTTAAGTTGCTTATTGACTGTATTGTATCCCATTGTGCTGAACCCCACTTACTGTACCCCACTGTTAGAACTCCCTACACTGTTCAATAAGAAGAACCCCCCCATCATTGTCTATTGTAAACACCCTATACACCCCACCCATCGTATTTCATTGTTAAATTCCCACCGCTTCCTTTTCCCTTTAATAAAGAAATTAATTGGCACCCCACTTGTGTGGTAATTGCTCCCCAAGATCCCATATACCTGCAGGCAGGGACAATCACAAATTGAGGAAAATATGATCAATAGAAATCATTAAAACACTAACATTTACCAACCGTTACCACACAGTTACTTCAGACATATTCTATTCTACGTTTAGGGGACAAATCTGATAATTTGGTAAATGGTAAGTTGACCACTAGAAGATGATGTCATAGTGTGAAATTTAAATTAATTTTAGGTTAAAAAGTAAAAAAAAAAGTGATGTTAAAAGATTGAAATGAAAACAAAGTATTTTGATTTTTATCCAATCCAATTTTTTACAATTTTTGGTTCACATTTTTTTTTTGAGATTTTGACTGCGTTTCCCATCTTGAATTAGGATGTTTTTTAAATATTGAAAAATCTTGTCGTGCCTGTTCTTGTCTAAATTCCTATATTTTGCTCATCACTGTAGTATCTGGTCTCTAATTATAAGTCACTAATCATTATAAGCCTAAAATTAAAAAGACTTAGCTTCTTTCTGCAGAAAATTTCTCATGTGTAATCCCTGTTCAGAGCATAAATGTTCTTGAACATTTGAGTTGAATCAGATCAGTTGGGTTTTATATATACAATTTTTAAGAATCTTGGCTTTTCACAACTTGAAATTTGTTCAACTTCTTAAAAGTCAACACAGAATTGAAAAGTGGCTTGATATTAAAACTCCCAGCCATATACATGAATTCCCATTGAGAACTAGCACAGAGGAGTTCTTTTACCTAGTTGGGCCCCAATCTCCACGCTGGATCCGTGTGGGCAGAGTCCCGTGTCTGTGAACAACCTCATAGACTTCAATGGGGTTCCATATCAGTGCAGGGCTTCATTACTGTGGATTGAACTGGAGGATCAGGGCCTTGCATGTTATAACTTCAGTTTAAGGCCTGGCAAATATTACAAGCTCCACTATTCCTAAATTCAGCTTTCATTAATTTTTTTAAAGTAGATATTTTGAGCACCTTGTGATTCAAAGATAGCCATTAAAATGTATACTCAGTCACTGCTATGAGCCTGATCCAATTCCCACTGAATCAATTGAATTATTTCCATTCACTTCACTTGGGGTAGGATTAGGCCTCAGTGACTCAGGCCTGATTCAGAAAAGCGCTTGAGCAAGTGTTTAGGCACATGCTTTGCTGGATTGCAGTCTCAATCCTGCTTTTATTGAAATTAATGGGATTTTGCAATTGATTTCAATGAGTGCAAGATGAGCCTTAGGGTTATACATTTGTCACAGTGAATTTTTCCTCCAATATATAATACAGAAGTCACAATTGTTTTCCCAGAGATTTTTAGGAAGAATTACTGGTATTCTCAGCTGTGCTTCTGCCTAACCCTTTTTCTCGCCATCCCTCCATTGGCCCCAGAACCAGAGGCACTGGAACAATATGTATAGGGGAGTGCTGAGAACCATTGAACCAAACTGCAAACCCTGCACATGATGGAAACCACTTCAAGCCAGGGGGTGGTGCTGTACCCTCAGCACACCTATGTCCAGAACTCCACTCTCAAACTATGCTCATGGCATCTTTACGAACGTATCCCACCTCATTATGGAGGAGATAAACAGTGGTGAAATCTTCACCTCTTTCCCTTATACATTCCCTTGGCATCTCTGCTCTCGGCTGCAGAATCTCTTTACATAGTAACACCATGGGACATATACAGCATTGCTCCAATTCAGCTATTAGGATATGTCTACTCAGCAACTAGGCACCCACAGCTGGCCTCTGTCAATCGACTTGTGCTCGGGATCTGGAGCTGCTTCATTGCTGTGTAGACTTCCATCTTGCAGGATCCTAAACCCAGCCCTCAGTCTAAGCCCAGAAGTCTATACAGCAATAAAACAGCCCCAAGGCCCAAGCTCTGTGACCCCGAGTTGGCTAGCAAAGGACAGCTGGGGTGTCTAGTTGCTGTGTAGCCATAACTTTAGAGATGGAACTCTTGTGACTAAGATGGTAGAAATTAAAGGGTGCCCTTCCTTTCTCTTCCTGGTAGGCTCTGTCTCTAAGGCATGTTTTTATCTGGTAGCTATCAGAAACAGCAGATATTTTGACTCTTGCTCATAAGAGAAAAAGTCAAACAACTTAGACTACTTTTCTTACACACAGTGCTAAGAAATAAATCACAGTTAGTAATGGTATTTGTTTTGGCTAAGGAATTAAATCCCATTTTAATCTACAGGGTGGAGGAGAAAAAGACAGCAGTATTTATTCTGAAATGTTCTACTGCTCTGTGTATGGCTGGGAACAAGCTGGAAGGTTTAATTCTTCAAAATAGTTTGCTCACTATATGAGATGTTATCGATATGAATTAAATTTGCAGAGTAGTTATAATCACAGCGCACTGCAGCCTAAAAAGTAATAGCCTTCTGCCAGTCTTCACTTTGTCTCCTGCTTGTGGATCAGAATGCAAGATGTCGCTCCCTCATCAAATGTACTAATGCAGAGCTTTTCACCTATAAATCACAAAGGAACAGGTTGTACTGGCTAATTTCCTATTTGACTTGTATACCTCTCTGACCATGAGATTTTGAGAGTTATGGGCTGTCACACAAATCAAGACCATAACCTTATTATGTCACCAGCATTAACAAACCCATCTGGAATGGCCCCTCCTTCTGACAGGGAACTACCATGACTCACCTCCACCCCCACAAGCAATGAGGACTTGACTAGAGAACACTGCATGAGGTTCTGGTATTGTTTCAATGTGAGTCTGTAGTCCAGTTCAAAGGACATAAACCACTGTTCCACAAATGCCAAAATGACATGACGGCTGCCTGTCTGCTTTCAGCATTACGTCTGGTTTGATGACTGGCCTGTTGAGATGTGTATAGAATAGAATTTAGCATTAAGTAATGTCTTGTTTATCCATGGCATATACTAAAGCACTCTGAGCCCATTGCCTGTGCCTCAGAAGGTGCCCTTCATAGAATCATAGGACTGGAAATGACCTCGAGAGATCATCTAGTCCAGTCCCCTGCACTAATGGCAGGACTAAGTATTATCTAGACCATTCCTGACAGGTGTTTCTCTAAGCTGCTTTTAAAAATCTTCAGTGATGCAGATGATTCATGATGATGATTGGCCCAAATTATTCTCTATCACCCACAGAAACCCTTAATCCATATAACTCTTAGCGGTAAGTGTTGTTAAACCCAGCCATGTTCCAGAGTGGTCACAAGTCTTCTTCCTTTCCCAGGAGTAGGGTAGCAGAGAGAGGGTAAGAATTCTGCAGTTCTGTTGCTGTTGCCATATTCAGACCTGCAGGTTAAAGCAATTGTATCTAAATTATCATTACAATGAGCCAAATTCAACCCTGGTTTAAATGAGGGAACTCCCATTTACCCTGCTTGTGCCAGGACTGAATTTAGTTCAACATCAGTAACAATGCTCTGTGACAGATGCTCTTTTAATAAAATAGTACATTGAATTTATTTCTTGTTTTATTTCCTCAACAGTGCAGGGAAAGTAATTATATTTTAAAGGAAAATCACTTAGCTGGCATACAAATTGTCATCCTGAATGCTATTTTGACTATAAATTGAATCTAGTTACAGTTGATTTTTTTTTTTGGCCAGACCTTAGTTTGAGTGTCACCTTGACTGCCTCATGCTCTAAATCCTTGAGGTTCCTACTCTGTCTCTATCTACCATGACCTTTCATGTGCCATATCTGGTTACCATGCTTCATATGACCAGATACAATTTACTTTGGACCCCTTTTTGCCATAGGCCCTGATCCTGCAAATAGTTATGCTCACTGAAATCAGTGGGAACTACTTGTATTTAAAGTTACTCACATACATAACTATTTGCACTATGGGCCACAGTGCTGATCAACACAAGGTATTCTTCTAAGTGTCTGAATGTACCATTGCTTGAAAGGTACCAGATCAGTTCCAAGAATCAAAGCCAGTTCTCCCGGGGATTTGTGTTTGGGTAAACAGAGGGTTAGCACAAGGCATTGGCACCTTTTAAGTTCTACACCATTCTGAGGGTCTTGTGCTGACCCTCTGCATAGGGGTGGATTTCACCTATTGTATGTTGATGGTACTATGTGTGGAGGTTTGCACAGAACAAACCTACGCTATGACTGGATCTAGCTAATGTTGTTAGTTCTTCATTTTCATGGGTTTTCAATTAAACGAGTGCTCAATATCACAACAAAGGGCATGGCATAAGAACCTGAATAGAGTAAATTCACATTTGTCTTTCTGTTTCAATTTCCTTCTATAGCAATCTGTTTCTCTGTGGTTTCGTTTTTAGTATATCAGTTTGTAAGACTGAGACCTTCTTAGCTAAGGTTGTATGGCCTGTGTTATGCAGAGGGTCAGACTAGATTATCAGAATGGTCCCTTCTGTCACTGAAGTGTTGAGTCCAATCCATGGCATGATGCTGATACCATATTGGTAGAGCTTATGGATGGTAGCAGAAAACTTTTAGTTTAACTAGACAGTTTCTTTAGCTCAGATCTTGCTGGAAAATGGGCTTTAAGCTTAGTGTACCTACTGAAGTGTACACCAACAAATAAATATTTGTGTTTGTAGATGCAACGTGTCCACTTGTTTTAGATGACTAAACAAGGTTATCTCAGTGGTGTGCAGTACTCCTGAGACATTCTTTCTACTTGATACTATACTGTAAAGAGTGAGACAAAGTTATCTAAAGCGAAATGGGACTGTCTTATAGAGCAGATAGGTGGTAGCCACTGGTAGTATCTCATCAACAGAGATGGGCACAAATCTTAACCAATCTCATACTACAGAAGAGCTCAGAGCTGGATGTAAACTCTGCAGCATGGGTCCCTCTTAGCCAGAGGTTTGAATGATTTGCCCAATCCTTTAACTGGTTTGAAGTTGGTGGGATATAGGATGTTTCTTACTGTTCTTTTTGTATATTGCTGTTTGAGATTCAGCATTTTTTAAAAGGAAATGTATATTTAGCTTGAATAAGCTAGACACAAATGTAGCATGTAAGGAGGTTGCCAGTAATTTTCTCTGTTGTGGGCTTAATAGTTTTCCCTATTCTATTTTTTTTATTGTTATGGATATAGGAATTTAAACTTACCTTCTGCCCTGACTACAATCTTTGTCACAGAATAAAAGAGGAGAGTAAAAAAAAATCAGAATTGGGTTTATTAAAGATGAATGAGAATTCTGTAATAACTCAGTCTTATACTAGACCAGGTGTAGAATACGTCAGTGGGTAGTGTCACAAAATATGACACTATTCATTGGAAGAATGGTCACCTGGCATGAGAACTGTCACCTCATCTTCTCTCAGTGACTGAGACTAAGAAACAAAAATGGCATAAGGTAAAACTGCACATTGTTAGCTCAGTTCAAGAACCAGTGGCTGGAAGAAAAGTCTAAAAATAATACAACACGGCTGACTACACTTTGGAAATGCTGCCAACTGAGAGTTGCTGAAAATGGTAGAAAACATAACCCAGCAGAAATGGGGTCACGTCGTGCAAAAATATTTGGTGAAGGTACAAGTCAACTTTTTCTTCCCCCCAGATGAATTGAATCGGTGGGTCAAATCTTAAAATCCTTTCTCACTTTTTACTCAAAACTCTCACTGAGTGTGCAGCCTGGCAAAGTCTTTCTGGTGAGTCAGCGCATGAGAAATGGCTTTTTACCCCTCTGTGGTTTCTGGGTGCTTTGGAGCGGCGAGTGGGGGAAAGGGCATACTGGAGGGTCCTTCTGGTCTCCCTGCTGGGGGGGGATGGGGCTTCTTTTGGAGGCTGTCACAGATACCAGGATCAATCAGCAAAAATGTCCAAAAGATTCCAACCATGTCAGAGAGATTTAGAGACTCCAAAAGCCTTATCAGGGGCTCCTGTTGCAGCCAGCCCCCTTGGTGAAATAGCTCTAACTGCTACCAGTGCAATTTCTGGCTTCCAGGTATCTCCTCATACTGTAGATGTCTGGGGCAAGAGTGGGGAGGATGGGGATGAAAGAGGCAGGGTGTCCTTTTCTGATATTTGAAGTGGCTACTAGGCCACTTTCAAAAACAAAGTTATTTATAACCCCTATTTAGTTAGTATCTCATGTTAGTTAATCCTTTCTTTGCACCCTATTTGTATTTTTTTTAAATATTGTATAGTGCCTTGCAGTACATACACCAAGGCACTATACAGAATGGAGCCGATATGTGTTACTCCAAATGCCATGGGAGATGGATGGCAGAAGTTCTGTCAACTCTTCTCTTCCATATAGCACCAGCAATCTAAACTCAAACACTACAGCAGTGCTGATACTGTAGTCTCACTGGGTCTTATTCCAGTGTAAATAATGAACGGAAGGGCACAAAAGTGCTGGCATTATCATAGCTACCAAATGCTATATGACTAAAAAATGCAATCACTTAAAAGAGAGGTATTGACATATGTTTAGCCAACTTAAACCAAAAGGATGAAAAAGGCAAGAGACCGGCTCCCATTTCCATTGAAGTCAATGGCAAAATATCCATGGACTTCAAGGAGACCAGGCTTTGGCCCAACCCTTGGTAAGTAACAAATAGTAGAGATACCAGCATAGCTAATCTATAAAACAATAAAGTGATTGGAAGACAAAAAAACAAATAGAGGGCTTGATTCCCCCCGTGTTACTCCTATTTTATGGTAGTGGAACTCCAATGAAATCAATGCAGTTTTACCACTGTAAAACTGAAGCAATACAGTGGTGCAGCAAACCTAGAATTTATTTGCACAGTTCAGTAGTTATAGGGGAACTAAAAACAACTAAGACAGGTAGATAATTCTACAGTGTATTTCCCCCTTAAAATAATTGACAATTAGCTTTAGTATGTTTTTTAAAAAAGTTATATATCTCTTTCAGCCATTATTCTTGTAATCCTTAGCCCAGTTGCTAATGAATAGATATTTACATCACAGGAAATAATATTCTGAGCTGAGGACTGAAAAATACTTAAGTCTCACAACGTCTCTATGAGGCAAACAGCTGGAACTGAAACTTGGTATCCTGACTTCAGTCCTTCATACTAACCATATTGAACAAAAGGTCCTCCCTCACAACTACTACCATCAAAATTAGGATCTTGGTTGGCAGTCTGAGCAAAGCAGTCAAGAACTGAATGGGTCAAGAGAGCAAACTATCCTCTCATTTCTAGAAGTGACTTGTCCAGAACTGGTATGAGGCTGATTAGCAGGTAAAATGTGGGAAGCTTTGTTCTGCCTTAGTCTATGCTGTACTTGTTCTGTATATAAAGAGAGATTATCTTCTCCAGGGCTGTCGGTCTGGCACCTTCCCCAGCATTAAATGTGATATAAAAAAAATCCCATTTGAATACAGAGTAAGGGGTTAATCTGACATGAGATGGAAGAAAGATGCAAGCTAACAATTAAAACAGATCATGATCCAGCTTCAATGAAACCTTGTTCTTCTCTCAAAATGTTGCTTGGATACTAAAGCTTAATATTTTATCTAATTAAGATAAGCCCAGTAATGTGAAACTATAATTGTCCTTTTATTCTTCTTTTCCATCTCACCAACTGTGCATTAATGCATGTGTATGGAGACCATAAATAGCCTCCAACTTCTCTTTGCCTTTGGTTTAATTAACTGATGCATGCGGATTTCATGTAAGGGGTAATGTACTCTACCTATCACCAAATAGACATAGGGTCATATTGTCTATTACTTGGAATTTCAAGCTCAAGGTTCTGTGTGTGGTTTGTGAGATGATGTTTGTAGAAGAAGAAAGGGGTCCAGCCCTGTAAACCAGTGGATGTGCTGAGATATGTGTGTATCTTGGAACAATCACAAAGACCCAGTGCCTCTGCACAGCTGCCCTGCTGATTCCCCCCACCATTAGCTGCTTTCCCCTGTTAGCTATGCCATGGAAGTAGAAACCTGGAAGGCACCCAGCAGGAGTTATTGCTGCTTGCAGGAGGATTAACTCTCCATCACAATTTCTATGTGAAATCCATGCTAAATACAGTTGTCAGCTGGTCCCTGTGGAGTGCCCATAGAGGGGTTACCGCATGATCAGGGCAGGTGGAGGGGGGTAGTGTGTCACGGACCCTGCATAGCCTGTCTTCCAATGCCTGTGGTTTTGATAGGTCTGGCATCCTTTTGCCCATGGAAGTGGCAAGGGAAATATGGTCCATAATAAGGCTTTAATTCAACTAAGGTTTTCTGATATAAACCACAATAGAGAATTTTGGGTGGTTTTTACATCTTACCACAGCCTCAGTGTAGTAAGAACAACACTGTGAATGAGCCAAGGGCCTGCATTGCTGGTTTAACCTGCCCCAGACCCTACCCCTCCTGGGAAAAGAGGCTGAGAATGAGCACTGAAAGAGCCCGCATATCTCCAGCAGAGAAAAGCAGGGAGTCATAGGTCAGAGCCACCTAGAGCCTTGGCTGGTACCTCTCACTGAACCTTTTTAGGTGAAAGGATTGTAATCTTAAAGAGTGGAGTTTTGTGTATTGTAGGGACTGGCTTGGATGATGTGGAGAAGGTAGGTAGGGAAGGGGCAGTTTGGGAGGAAGAAGAGATGAATATATTAAAGAGCTAATAGTACTCCAAATGACTAAGGAGCATGTCATAGAAAGTAAAATTGCGGGTTGTGTGGGTGAGATGATTTATGGATAGGAGCCATTTTGCCAGCTAGGGTGGAAAATCACCTGAGTAGCTGAACAAAAACCCTGCTGGCACGAGAGAGAGCTCTTTTCTGGGCCTCCTCAGGTCCTACTAGCAGCCAGGACTTGACTCTCAGCAGCAGGTTTAACTCCCTAGAATAGGAGTGAGGCAGGGCTGCTTAGGACAAGGAAGCCTCAGACAACAGCCAACTATTGTATTTTTTGGAAATGTGTTTAGTCACTTGAAGGAGGGATATATGATTGGGAAAGGAAAGCAGCTGCTGTGTATGTGAGAGACCCACAAGGGATCAGACACTGCAGTAAGAGACTCATTAATTGTTTTTGTAATCTTTATTATATATAATTCATAATTACTGCTATAAATATGCATAAATGCAATTTACAGTTAATTAATATACCAAATCATTATATCATTAACCAGGAGCCCATCAGAAAACGTTACTGAATTTCTTCCAGACTTATGCTCTGTAACTCTAGGAAACAACAATATTTAGACAAAAAAAATTAACTTCCAAGTATCCCCAATCAGAAGTAGACTGTGAGGCTGAGGGGAAAACAGCGATTTGAGATTTCAGGTATCTGGCTCCTATCAGACTCCTACAAAGTAGAATAATAGCACCTTTCCCTTGGGATTTTAAAATTGAATTCTAGTGTTGTTCTTGTGGTGCTTTGTGATAGGTGTCCAGACTGAAAGCTGTTACCAGTGTGAGTCAGATAATAAAGCAATTTCTGAACTGCAGCAGCACCCAGCCATGCCTTTTGTTACCTTCACCAGCTATTATAAAGTAGCATTAATAAGGCTCAACTTCTACCCTCAGTCTATTTTTAAAAAATCACCTTTAAAAAGAATTTGTAAGTCCTAAAGGGGCATCTTTCTCTCCCATCTCAGGAAAGCTCCTAACACTCTGAACAATAAAGAGCTTCCATCTTAAAACGCTAGTCTAAAGCTACAGACAAAGAAAATACATTGAGTAGATTTCTTGACCTCTTAATCTTCTAGCAGAGAAACTATTCTGAACATAAATGAACATCAAATTGTTATTGCTGTGATGGTGTATTACACTTGAGATGGCAACAGTCGCAGGATCTATAGGGTCAGGTAAACTAATGCGGGTTCCTTCAGTGTTTATTTTAAAGTTAAAACTTATCACGCTTGAAAAATGAAACTTTCATTTCTGAGGTTGTAGAACTGGAAATGCACATGGAAGCACTTGGACGACTCGTGAAATGTTCAAAATCTTTCAGATTTCATTTTCACCTCAGAACTGTCTAGTCCGCCACCAGGCCATAAAGAGGACCACGTAAGGCAGCGGGACTTTATGCAAGTGAAGCTCACAGTAAGAATAAGATAAAAAACTGAGGAAGCTAAATTAAAAGCCGGTGGAAAACAATAATAAAATGTGTATTGTTTTAAAGAGAAAATTTTTATGCATTCAATTGAATCATAATAGACAAAAATAACTTGCTAGTTCACCACCCCATTATTGGGGGAGGTTGAATAATATAGTGCTGCATATTATTGCCATAATTATTAAGACTGTATCATAATGCATACGCACAAGAGGCCAAATTAATATTGCACGGGCAACCTTAATTCTGGCAATTCCTAACTTTTCAGTGTTTGATTTTGCAACCCTAGCATTCTTTTAAAGTAATTTTTGGGATGTAATTTAATTTCTGTATCTATATATAATGAAAAAAACATGCACAAATGTATAGGGGTAGCTCAGGTTTTCAATTTTACTAAGCAGAATATGAAATACAGACACATGCTCTCAGCATGGTAACAAGTTCTTTTTTTCTCTCCTTGAAAAAGTAAGATACCCTCCCTAGATTTCTCTTGCATCACTTTGATGTTCTGTTTGCTTTCATCTTTGATCTCATCCAGCTTACTTCTGGGTTCAACTCTTTCATTAGATAGCCATCACTGTCCTCCCTCCCCTTCCTATGTCAGAGACAGTACTGCCAACTTCAAGAGATAAAAATCTTGAGTCAGATCCCCAAAAATCATCATTGTCCCCAAAATCATAAGATTTAAAAAAAAAAGTAATTTTTTTATGTCAGTCTCTTGATTTTTTTAAACTCCTCTGGCCCATCCCCAAGGTGTGCACATGTGAGAATTACTGTTGGTCACTGTCCCACATGTAATGGATAAGGGGATTTGGCCCCTGCTGCAGGAGCTCTCATCCTTTCATCTGCTGTCTCCTGTCCGCCAGTCTCCTATCAATTCTGTCCCCACCCAACCCCCTTAGTTCAGTCCCCCTCAGTTCAGTCCCTCAGCCCCCACCATCACGACACCATCAAGTCAGGCCACCATCCCATCAATCACCACTGCCCTTAGTTCATCCTTCCAGCACTCATCCCATCTGCTCAGAACCCCACCGTCAATACAGCCTCTCCACCCCATCAGTCCTCACTTTCATCATTTCAGCTCCCCTGCAGCCCTCAGGCTGTAGTTCAGCCCTCTCAGCCTCACTTCTGCTCCTCATAGGGTTCTTCACCCTCCCCAGGCCTGGGGAGAGGAGGACCTGCAGAAGGGTCCCTCTCTCACTTCCCAGGCTGGCAGGGGAGCAGCCAAATTTGTGAGTTGGCATGTCTGCAGAGATGATAATGACCCTCTGGGTGCTTGTGCTAAGAAAGAGTACCCAGCTGGAAAGGGAGCAGTGCAGGATAAATGTGTAAACAGTTTGAGAAAGCAAGCAGAAAAATGGGGAGCTGGGCTGTAATTAAAGTCCTTATTTCAATTCTAGTCTATATCTAGGGTAGGAAAAAATGAGCCATCTTTTCCTTTACATGTATTATTTAGGATCTCTGGCAGTGGAGAAGTGGATGCCTAGCATAACTACAGTTTACTTTTAAAATCAGTTGTGTGGAATTGGAATGAGTAATAGCTTGCCCCAGTAGTGTTTCTGTATATAACAAGTTACAGGCTATTCTTGTGTTCCGTTCTTCCAGCTTTTTGTTATTAAATTAGCTCAAGGCTGACTCTTCGTGTGCCTGATTTACATTGCAGCTTCTTCCTAAGAAAACCTATAGAAGCTATAAACTTGCGATGGGATGATATTGGGTTGTACTTAAATGTACGACTCCACGTAACTTCATGAATTCCTGGAATTTTGATGAAGTACAGTGTGGCCCACATTATTACTGTTAATCTGCTCTGTATTCTTTCAAAAAAGACCAAGAATTTAAAAATTGAGTTCTTAATATTAGGCCTCTACATCCATATTTAGGTACCTAAATAAGTGTCCTGACTTTCAAAAGTAAGCACCCTGCAGCTCCCATCGAAGCATCCGTTTTCTGTGTGTCATAAATATCTAAATAGCACAGATTTCCAGGGATTCCTAGCAATACTTGTTCTGTGGCTCTTTGCCATATTGCAGGAGCTGATGTTATCCCAAAAGGCAATTTATAAACTGAAAGAGTCCCTTATGAGTATTCAGTATGGGCAGTGCACAAGATTCGGAGCTCATCTCCATCTGTGAATGAACATAAGCTCAATCCAGCTTTGGGAGTGTCTACCCACCTGCTATTTAGCAAAATAACTTTTATGCATGGTGAAGGGGCATTCTCTGTGGTAAAAATGGGATTAATCTTTAATTTGAAATGACAACAAATCCTTACAATCCTGAATATACCAGATAGATCTGCTTTATTCTGTTGGCTGAATTAAACACAATGGCATTTATTATTACATTTATGTAGTATATGTCCTTCTTTATGGTAATTCCAACACAACTCCCTCTGGAAATGACCGTGTTCTGACTTATGATCTGTTTGACCAAAGATTTTAAAATTAAGTTGCTCAGGCCATGTCTACATCTAAAATTTTGCAGCGCTGGTTGTTACAGCTGTATTAGTACAGCTGTATAGGGCCAGCGCTGCAGAGTGGCCACACTTACAGCAACCAGCGCTGCAAGTGGTGTTAGATGTGGTCACACTGCAGCGCTGTTGGGCGGCTTCAAGGGGGGTTCGGGGAACGCGAGAGCAAACCGGGAAAGGAGACCAGCTTCGCCGCGGTTTGCTCTCGCGTTCCCCGAACCACCCTGCAAACCGCAGGGAAGGAGACCTGCTTGCTCGGGGGTTCGGGGAACGAGAGAGCAAACCGGGAAAGGAGACCAGCTTCGCCGCGGTTTGCTCTCGCGTTCCCCGAACCACCCTGCAAACCGCAGGGAAGGAGACCTGCTTGCTCGGGGGTTCAGGGAACGAGAGAGCAAACCGGGAAAGGAGACCAGCTTCGCCGCGGTTTGCTCTCGCGTTCCCCGAACCACCCTGCAAACCATAGGGAAGGAGACCTGCTTGTTCGGGGAACGCGATAGCAAACCGGGGAAGGAGACCAGCTTCGCCGCGGTTTGCTCTCGCGTTCCCGGAACCACCCAGCAAACCTCAGGGAAGGAGACCTGCTTACTCGGGGTTCGGGGAACGAGAGAGCAAGCTGGGGAAGGAGACCAGTTTGATTACCAGAGGCTTCCTCGGTGATGCTGGGATACCTGCTTATTCCACGGAGGTCAAGAAAAGCGCTGGTAAGTGTCTATACTTGATTACCAGCGCTGGATCACCAGCGCTGGATCCTCTACACCCGAGACAAAACGGGAGTACGGCCAGCGCTGCAAACAGGGAGTTGCAGCGCTGGTGGTGCCCTGCAGATGTGTACACCTCCTAAGTTGCAGCGCTGTAACTCCCTCACCAGCGCTGCAACTTTCTGATGTAGACGAGCCCTCAGTCAAATACTGGGCTAAACTGGCATTAATTTGGTCACTTTCACTCTGACTTTGGTTTGTTTTATCCATGTGTTTTACTGCAGTCTTCACTGATGGAGTAACATCTACAAGTTAGGAATAAGTAAGATGTTAGCATACAGTTCTCTGTGGCTTAATGTCTCAGACCCTTCACTAATGGAACTCTCAAGGCATCTTCCAGATTTGCCCCAGATTCACACTACTGGTTTAATGTCATCAGGTCTGTCATATTTATGGCTTTGCAGGCTGCTGAATCCATTTATAGTACCAGGAGGCAAATACCTTTATAAAATACCTCTTTTTTTTTTTGCTTCATTGGTGCTGTGGAGTGAGTGTAACAGTTGGTAGGTTTTTCTTCCAATAGACTCAAGAGTGTCTGTTACAATATTAGCACAACAAATGCTTCAGTCTTTCAGTATATGATTCACAGGCTTCATCCTTGGTTCTGACCATGACCCTTTGTGATCTTGGACAGGCCATTTAATGGCTCATTCATTTTGTGCACCTCAGCTTTTGGTTGCCCAACTTTAGATGTGTGGGGCCTGAATGTCCGAGGTGCTGAGCACCCGCAGACCTCAGTCAAAGCAGGGAGCTGTGGGAATGCAACATGTCTGACAATTACACTCTAGATGTCTATAGTAAGAATGAATAATAAATAAAGTGGGCATCCAAAACTAAAATGTGAGCCTTAATATCTGTGCCTCAATTTTTCCCATATTTAAAATGCGGATAACAAGGCTTCCTTACCTCACAGGTTTGTTGGGAGTGTTAATTAATGAATATTTTTAACATGCACTGAGGAAGAAATGAATGATGTAGGTACCAAGAATGACAGTTTTATGTTCAACAGGTTTTGAGATATTTTAACATTCACAGAAGTGCCATTCTTATAGGGCATAACAGGGTAGCTGGCCCATTCAATGAAAATGGGCTCAGCTCTCCTGTTCTAGTCCAGAGGTACCCAGCTGAGCCAATTAAGAGGGTGGGGCAGCACCTGGGGGCTATAAAAGGTCAGTTAGGAGTGAAAGCAGACAGATGAGGAGGTGTGTGATCAACCATATTGTAAAGATAGAAAAGAAAGAATGAAAAAATATGAGAACTAAAGAACTTATGATAGTAACTTTTCTGGATATTAGCAAAGGTTATGATGTGACATGGAGAGATAGGATTGACTTCATAAAGTGGCTACCATGGGTATAAACGGAAGAATGTATAGTTAGATAAGGGATTTCTTAAGTAAAAGAACTATGCAGAGTAGGGAAAGCCTACTCCAGTATATTTTCACTTACAAATGGCACACCACAGGAGAGTGTCATCAGTCCTACCTTATTCAACCTCATGATAAATGATCTTCCAAAAGGAATGAGTGCAGGATTAGGCATCACTTTATTTGCTGATGACTGTGCCACATGGGGCAAAAACAGAAACCCTGAAATAGCTGCTAAAACAGTAATTGAAGCCCTAACAAAGGATATAGAATAGGGAAACATCTGGGGCTTTAATTTCTCAATTGACAATACTAAGGGAATGATATTCACAAAAGGAAAATTTGTAAAGTTATAAATTGTATCTCTATGGCTCACCAATATGTATAGTTAAAAGTTTCAGGTATGATATTTGATAGCAAACTCACTTGGAAGGATCATATTGAAAATATTAGAGATGAGCGTAAATGCAGAATCAACAGACTTAAAAGTATTTCTGGAACTGCCTGGGTGTGGATCAGAAAGCAGTGGTAATGCCAGACAAAATGCTAAGAAGACCAGTTATTGAGTATGGGCGCCAGGCTTTCAGTTCAGCATCAGAAACAAATTTTGAGAAAGCTTGACTCAGTCCAAGTTCAGGTGTTGCGAATTGCATGTGGTGCCTTCATTGCAATGCTGTTGAGTGAACTGCAGATAGCTGAGGATGAAATGCTTGATTTAAGAATGAAGCTAAATTTTAGACTTAACCTTTGGGGCTAAAGTCACTGGAAACAGTGAAGATGGAAACACTAAGTTAATATATGATGAATGCCAGGAATCCAAGTGCCTCCTGTAAGTAAGCTTAAAGCATGGACAAAAGACCTTACTGAAAAGAAGGACCTAAAAGACCTTCTGAGATAGATATGGAAATGTGCAATAGAATTAAAAGATGAAGAGGAGCGTTAAATGTGCAAGATGTAGCAAATCCATATATTTATGATTAGTGAGATGCTACTGCCCAAAGTATACTGACAGCTCCAAAGACGTAAGAACAGGAAGAGTGGGAAGAGCATTTTGTGTTCCTTTGCTCGGAATCAAGGATACTGTAAGGCTATCAAATTTTGTCACCTTTTGACAGCTGAACTGGCAGGGCTAATGCTGGCATTAAACTGGGACAGAGATGTATGCCCCGTTGTTATGGTCATTGTGTCTGATTCCTTATCAGGATTACTAGCGATCAGAAATGGCATGTCACATAGCAGAAATGATGTATTTAGTAGGGCTGTCAATTAATTGCAGTTAATTCACACAATTAACTAAAAAAAATTAATCACGATTAATTGCAGTTTTAATCGCATATGCCCCTTTATGCTTCGGCCACCATTCCAGAGAACATGCTTCCATGCTGATGACGCTCATTAAAAAAATGTGTTAATTAAATTTGTGACTTAACTCCTTGGGGGAGAATTGTATGTCTCCAGCTCTATTTTATCCACATGCTGCCATATATTTCATGTTATAACAGTCTCAAATGATGACTCAGCACCAAAAGAGGGTTGAGAGGGGTTATGATTGCTCTTTGTAAATATATCAAAGGGATAAATATTAGGGAGGGAGAGGAATTATTTAAGCTTAGTACCAATATGGACACAAGAATAAATGGATATAACCTGGACACTAAGAAGTTTAGACTTGAAATTAGACGAAGGTTTCTAATCAATAGAGGAGTGAAATTCTGGAACAGCCTTCCAAGGGAAGTAGTGGGGGCAAAAGACATATCTGGCTTTAAGAATAAGCTTGATAAGTTTATGGAAGGGATGGTATGATGGGATAGCCTAATTTTGGCAATTAATTTGGCAACTGATCTTTGATTATCAGCAGGTCAGTATGCCCAGTGGTCTGTGATGGGATGTTAGATGAGGTGGGATCTGAGTTACTACAGGGAATTCTTTCCTAGATGCTGGCTGGTGAGTCTTGCCCACATGCTCAGGGTCTAACTGATCGCCATAGTTGGGGTCGAGAAGGAATTTTCCTCCAGGGCAGATTGGCAGAGGCCCTAGAGGTTTTTCACCTTCCTCTGTAGCATGGGGCACGGGTCACTTGCTGGAGGATTCTCTGCAGCTTGAGGTCTTCAAACCACAATTTGAGGACTTCAATAACTCAGACATAGGTTAGGAGTTTGTTATAGGAGTGGGTGAGTGAGATTCTGTGGCCTGCATTGTGCAGGAGGTCAGACTAGATGATCATAATGGTCCCTTCTGATCTTAGAGTCTATGAGTCTATGTTGTTCATTTTAAGAACACTTTTGCTGCAAATTTGACAAAATGCCAAGAAGGTACCAATGTGAAATAGCTACAGCACTCGACCCAAGGTTGAAGAATCTGAAGTGCCTCCCAAAATCTGAGAGGGATGAGGTGTGGAGCATGCTTTCAGAAGTCTTAAAAGAGCAACACTCCGATGCAGAAACTGCAGAATCCAAACCACCAAAAAAGAAAATTAAGTTTCTGCTGGTGGCATCTGACTCAGACGATGAAAATGAACATGCATTGGTTCATACTGCCTTGGATTATTATTGAGCAGAACCCACCATCAGCCTGGATTCATGTCCTCTAGAATGGTCGTTGAAGCATGAAGGGATACATGAATCTTTAGAGCATCTGGCATGTAAATATCTTGTGATGCTGGCTACAATAGTGCCATAACACCTGTTCTGACTTTCAGATGGCATTGTGAAAATGAAGCAGGCAGCATTATCTCCTGAAAATGTAAACAAACTTGTTTGTCTTAGCGATTGGCTGAACTATAAGTAGGACTGAAAGTTTTACATTTTTGAATGCAGTTATTTTTGTACATAATTCTACATTTGTAAGTTCAGCTTTCATGATAAAGAGCTTGCACTACAGTACTTGTATTAGGTGAATTGAAGAATACTATTTCTTTTGTTTTTACAGTGCAAGTATTTGTAATAAAAAATAAAGTGAGCACTAGACACTTTGTATTCTGTGTTATAATTGAAATCAATATATTTGAAAATGTAGAAAACATCCAAAATATTTAAATAATTGGTATTCTATTATTGTTTAACAATGCGATTAATCATGATTAACTTTTAATTGCTTGACAGCCTTATATTTAATGAAATATTACTGTTAACAAGAGAACTGATGCAGTTGGGTGTAATCAGAGTAATAGCATGGATGCCCGGGCACACAGGGGTAGTGGGGAATAAGCTGGCAGACAAAGTGGCAAAATATGCAAGTTGATTTAGAGATCCCGTTAAGTAAAGTGGAGTTTAAAAATCCAATTAAAAATGAGTTAAGAGAAGAATGGCAGGAAATATGGGCAAAAGAAACAAAGGGGAAAAGATTTTATGATATATGCCCAAGAGGCAAAAATGCTGATATAATCCAAAACCCTGAGAGAAAGAAGGATGTGGCTTTAGCATTTTAACTGGCCATTATGGCTTGAAGAGTAGTTTGTTTCTAATAAACAGACATATAGATGGACTATGTGGGATGTGCAAGGTCCAGAAAACCATTGATCATCTTCTGTGGGAGTGCAAAGAGTGTACCATTGAAAGGGAGTATTTATATGACAAATGTAGGAGCCTTAAAGTATCAAAACTGTTGCTGCAACACCTCGTAAAAGTGTCCAGAAAATGGGGGCCTGTAAAAAGGAAACAATGTTAAAATTCTGTAAGAATATTGGGAAAGGTGAAAGACTCTAATTCTTGAATTATATATGGTGTCCAGTGCTTGATTGTCAGAGACTCAGCAAGTGAGTCTACTTCACCATAAAATACAAGAGGAAGATGAAGAGCAGACTGAGTTAGTCAGGAGCGGGGTAGGAGATGGGAGCTGCCAGAGACAGAAGGTGGTTCCTAGGAGAAGTTTAAAGTAGGGGAGCAGTAAGAGGGATTTGCTGGCTGATGTCTCTGAGCCAGGGCTGGAGAGGGCTAAAGGCAGGAGGAAGAGGAGGAGCAGCAGAGGGAGTTATTTGCTTGCTTTAAGCCCAGAGACAGAGCCAAGGACCAAAGAGGGCTGTAGAAAGGGGGAGAAGAGGAGTGGAAGAGCTGGAGCCCAAGGAACAGTGAGAAGGCGAGGGGGAATAAGGGATGCTCCCCTGGCAAAGATGCTACCAGGAGAAAGACTGTGGGAATTCCTGCTGGGAAAGAGCGGTGTTGCACCCTGGAAGGCAGGGCTATCCTGACAGAAGGAGAGAAGAGGACTGGTAAGGAGCCTAGTTATGGCAGAGGACACTAGGCTTTAGTGAGAACAAGAACTATATACACTGGGATGTTTGGGGACTTTTGTTATAAACCATTTGCACAAGGTTTGGGTAATAAACTGTTTCCCAGGATTGGGAGGGGGTGTTTAAATAAGAGCCAGAAGTGGAGTCCTTTAGGTTACCCCAGAGGAAAACTGAGGTGAGGGGCCACTTGCAGGGCTGCCCCGAGGCCATGAGGGGGTGCCTGGGAGGAGGTCACTGATTTACAAACAGTGATGGTAGGGCTGGCTTTTTAAGGGAATTATATAAAATATGACAGCGTTCATTCTCTTCTGCTAGTATCCAGCAGTCAAATGATCAATGAAGAACCAAATATCTATTCATTCAAAGACCTATGCACCGCAGATCCTGGCTAGATAGTATAATTAAATATACATATAGTTCTGCAAACGTACCTGACATTTTACACAACACAGCAAATAATTTGTAGTGTTGGACCATATTTTAAGCCGTAAGTACAAGGAAGCATAATTAAAGTTGAGCTTTTAACCCTATTGCCATGTTTCTTGACTTAAGTGTTTGATTTCTCATCTTTAATCTTGCATTAATGATAGTTTAATAGGGTTTTTTTTGCATGGAATATGGAATTCATAAACTCATTTTCAAGATTAATAGCTATTAGCATCAGACCTTTATTCTATTTTATAAACAATTTTAAAGTGAATGTAGTGCTTGGGAAAGCTCCCAGAGTAGCAGCTTTGCAAACTGAGCTCTTCTCTTTCCCCACAGAACAATTCCAGTAGCAGAAACAGGTTCCTCCCATTGTTTCATAAGTGTTCCTCAGTCCTGAGCTTCATGGATCACCTCTAGGGGCAACAGGGTAGGTCAATCTCCTTGACTGACTAATCAATGTGTAGAAGACATTTTGATGATAACAAGTTCTATCTAATTATACAGTAAGTGTAGAATATTATTATGCCCATGTCCAGAAGTGCCAGAGAGCGGGCTTATTAGTGCTAGATTCAGGCCATCTGTTCCCAGGGCTTGAGCATGACTGGGCCTGAGCTCTTGAAGTTCTCAGGAATTGGAAACAAAGAGAGCTGCATCTCCTAGGTTTCCAGCACCTCCTAGGTTCAGTAAAGCACTGTGAAGATCACATGGTCTGGGGATTTAAAAATAAACGAACAATATTAGATAGCAAGTATTAACCAGGGTGCTGTTCATTCCCTCTTCTTGGAACACCACCAAGAACCAGAGATGTAATATTCATAAAGGCAATTTTTAACTAGCCATCACTCATAGTATAGTCATTAATTCAGACTGGATTGTATTAAATATTAGCCTACCAAATAAAATCCATACACAGGCCCAGATTAACCCATATCACAATAAAATTTGTGAGAGAGTTCAGGGAACTTAATCTCGGTGAGGCCCCATCCCAGAGATTCCCCACATCATCCCACCAGGGAAGGTTTGCCCTCCTGCAGAAAAGGCAATGGGGCCTGCCTCAAACCTGGTGTTTTCATGGCCATTTGTCCAGAGTCCTCATATCTCCATACTGGCTCTGACACTTGGAAAGACTCCTAAGCTCCTTAGCAACATGGCCCCAATGGCTTTTCCCTGGCCACAGTTGTCCCTTGGGCTCTGGGAGGGTGTGGCACAGGGTTTATTACCAGATCATGCTTCTGGTCAGCTATGTATGGCAGGGGCCAATAGTTGATAAATCAGAGAAGGGATAAATTACCCCCATATTATAACTAGCTAAAAGTGGAATATTATATATATGAGGGGGGAAATATCCTTCAAGGATTAAGAACAATACATAGTGTGTCTCCTTTTGTAAAAATCAAATTTGGAAAAATCAACAGGTTGGTGTTATTACAATGGAAAATTAGCTAGCATATATTGCAATCTTCATGCTTCAGAGTGTAAAATCAGCTGATCACCAGGAATATGCCACCCTAGTATAGTAACACATAACTAGTACAGCTGATCCTGAAATGTTTTTGTTCCTATGAAAAATCTCAATCAATAACAAAGTTTTAACTTTTGTTGAAAAATTCTTTTCTTCAAAAGTTTCCAGGTTTTCATCCAAGAATTGCAAACCAAAACACTTTTGCTAAAAACCAAAAATGTTTCTGGCTTTGGTCAAATATTTTCACTGATAAACCAAAAAATGTTCAGTTTCTGGATTTTTGTAAAATTTCCTCAAAACAGGACATTTTTGATGGAAATTTCCATTTTGATGAAAAAGCTATTTTCAAGGAAAAAATTTCAACCAGCTCTAACAGTGATGTGTACAGCTGAACACAGTGTAATGCCTTCCTCAGAAGACTTGAGCATTGACCGTTGATGGAGGCACGATGTTAGATTAGCTGGACTGTGACTGTGTTCTGGCAAGGCAATTCCTACTGTGATCGTGCTCAGAGACTTTAAGCAATTGATCACTTGCCTTTTGGAAATGATTTCACTATATTTAACTCTCAGATGAATATGACTAGCTCATTGTAATGGTACGGTTGGTGTTGTCTGACCATATGGCACACTGTTGGCACAATCTTGTTTAATGAAGGGGTAGCTGTTTCTGAGAGGCTTCTTGCATGCTTGTCTCTGCACTGAAGGCTTAGTCAGTACCTACCAATAATATTACACACACTAAGTCTGCTAGCAAGAAAATCCCTACACTAGCTGAGTCAAAACAAGATGTTGGTTAGGCAGCACATTTGTGTACAGAAGAAATGAAAGGGCAGAGGGTTAATGAATCTCCTTAATAACCATGTCTCAGGGATGCTTAAAAATACAAATTAAAGGGACAAATTCTGAAGGATACTGAGCACCTGCAGCTCCTTTTGAAATCAAGTACAAATGTCAAACAAATCAATAGAAAGGGCCTTAACTGCATTACGTAGGTCTAGTTGCATTTATCAGCACAGTGATGGTACAGGTCTTCTAATGTTGATTTAGGAATCACAACTTTTCATTGACTGGGTAGCAGCTTAGAGTGCCCAAAGCTTCTCAAAAAATCTAATAATCTGGAAAATCCTTCTCAGTCTCATTTTGCTTTCATTAATCCTTTTTAAAGTACCATCTCATCAGCAGAGACCAAGGCAAATGTAGCTTGCTTCGGTAGCAGTGCTACTAATATTGGGAAATCAAGCACAGTCAGGAGAGATGTCCTTGATGCAGTGCAGCCTCCATGAGTACTGTATTTTTTTCACCAAGAAATGCTAACGCCACTGTGGTCCTGTGGATTACAAAGAAACAAACATGTAAGGATTAACCATGGAGAAAATTTACGTCTGGCTTCACTCATTTTTCCATGGTTGAAAAATTTCCGCCAGCACTTTTTGGAATGAAAAATTGGGGTTTTTGGTGAAATGATAAATTTCATAGAAAGCATCTATTTTCCAGAAAAAATTCATTTTGATTGGTTCAACTCTTCTCCCCTCAGCTGAATGTTTTTGGCTGAAAACTGAATCTTTTGGGGTGGATTTTTTTTGGCAGTGTCAGGTTTAAAATATTTTGGCTTTTGGAAATGTTTTGAAATTTTTTTGGTGTAAAAATTTTAATTTTCAGGTTTCCAGTTTCTCCAACGAAAAGTCGAAAGTTTCTGCAAGACACTTCTCTCTCCCCTACCCCATTTTCTGGCCAGCTCTAATGGTGAGGCTAGCATCACTCCTGGAGAGGAACATAGATAATCTGATCTGAAATATAGGTCATGATAGAGCTGCATGGGCTTGAAGATTAAAGGAAGTTTAAAGTTGATATGGGGGCCAAGGGAAAGCCAGTGTAGAGATTCAAAGTGGAGACTGACAAGCTCTGATCAACAGGCGAGAGCAATAATTTTAGCAGCCATGTTTTGACTGGTCTGGTGGAAGCAATGTGGGTATTAGTACAGTCAGAGACAGGGAGATTGGAGATAGCCAGGGCAAGTATTAGAACTGAGAACAAATGTGGATGACCTCAGACCATGTGGTGCTTTATTAATATGCTAGTCTATTATATGCATACTGTTAAAATACAATATATAGAGAACATCCTCATGCTTCAGTGTGTACGTTCAGCTGACAGCAGAGAAATCCTCCTTTTGTATAGTAATATGTGGCTAGATGTTATTGTTCACTGCTGGAGCCAAGATATCTGATTGGATGGAGTGCAGGTCCTGCTACCAAGTTGCTCCTTCCTAGAAGGCATGTAGGAAAAGAAAGGACAGGGAGGGGTTAGGTGCTGGCAAAGCCATGGCTCTGTTCCTCCCTTCTGCTTACAGCAGGCAGCAATGTTGGCTTGCCACAGTGAGGAGGAATATGCTGCACTCCTTAAAGGGTTAAAGTAAATCACCACCCACCCTGCTTCATCGCAATCAAAGGGCTCTGGGAGGCATTGTATCTTGGAGATTTTGCCACCCTTACCACACTGAGCAACACCTTGCTCCTAGAATAGTCCCACTGGAATCAGTGGGATTTTTCATAGAGGAAGAAATGACAGGGTTGCTTGTGATGGCACGGGGCAGGGTTCACTTCCAATTTATGTCTTATGTTGTTAACACTGGATTTCAAAAGGCCAAGTCAGGAGTCAGGAAGGCATTCCTCTCTCACCTCCCAGTGTATTCTGGGAGGGTATTCTTAAAAATCTCCTTCTACTGAAGCGTCAGAGATGGCTACGGCTGGTGATGGGGCACTGGATGGATTTGGCCATGGCTCTGAAGTGGCACTGAGCATTCTCTCTCTCTCTCTCAGGTGCATGGCTGGTTGGCTGTTGCTCACAGGCTCAGGGTCTAACTGATTGCCTTATGTGCGGCTGGGAAGGAATTTCCACCCAGGTCAGATTGGTGGTGACCTTGGGTTTATTTTTGCCTTCATTTGCAGTATGTGGGTGCAGGTCAGTTGCCAGGATTAACTGTGTATCTCTCACTTAAGCATTTCCCTGCCATTGCAGAGTCCTTGAACACTGGTGCACTTTGGTCTCATCTGTTCTCTGTCTGTGGCACAAATAGTTTAGTCTTCTGCGGGCTGTAATATTTTGGTCTCATTTCAGTTGTTGGGTTTAGTGTGCGGATGCTGGGTGGTGTTGGTTGTCTGGACATACAGGAAGTCACACTAGATGATCTAGTGGTCCTTCCTGGCCTTACACTCTGATTCCATAACTAGAATGATCCTGTCCTTGCACTTTACAGATAGCTGTTGCTGTCTGTGAATGGTGTTGAATGAAGGTAATGTTTGGAATGTTGTATACCATAGGGTGTTATCGAGATCTCTAATTTTATGTTTTTATGAAAGACTCTCAGATTTATACAAAGCTGTTCAACAGAGAAAATCCGGAAGTTTCTTGTTGGCTACCTTAAATGTCTTGCCCTGGGGGGCATTTATGATTAAATAGCTCTGTTGGTTCTATGCTGAGCGCTCAAAGTGATTTTGGCAAGCTTTGCTGTGCATTCATAGGAATGCAGGGGATCCGGTGAGTATTCAGCAGTGAGTCATTTCATGTTACAGCTCTGCTTTAGGAAGCCATTTTCTTTAGTTACTGCTCCATATCCTCAAACTTAAGTAATAATATTAGTAGCACTGCTGGGAGATCTAGGATAAACAAAGTGCCCATTACTTATCGGTATGTCACCTAACTGTACTCAGTGTAAATCTAGGTAATATGATGGCAAACACACTGCCAACCATGAGCAACTGGTCTATAGTGGAACTCTGACCATTGCTGCCACTGGTGGTTGCACTTGTGATAGTACAAATATGGGAACTTTAAAGAAGACACTCGATCCGAAGGAAAACACTTCTCGCTCATCTCACATACTTGGACACTAAAGACTAAAGGCCATGTCCTCAAGTACAATATGGCCCCATTGCATCACTCAGGTGGCAAAAGGTTATAAATTCTGGTTATAAATGACTTCTCTTGAGGGGGAAAGCTATTTACTGCCCCAGATCCCCTGGAAGTGGCTTCAGTACAGAGGGCATCCCAGGAGAGGATGTGTCAGGGACTCGTGGAACTTGAGGATGCCAGATCTTCACTGGTGTGAGTTAGAGCAGCACCTAGACTGCTCTAATTGATGCTGCGGCTGGACCAGTGAAGAATCAGGGAGCTGTAGCTAGCTCCCTGATGGCCCCACCACACCTTGGGGAACTGAGATCCAATTATATGATTCTTCCTGACTGTGCCCACATGTGCAAGCACATTCATGTAAACATGCAAAATCGATACTTGCATGCAACAATTTTGCATATATAAATTGTTTAGTTAGCTCTTCTACCATACAGCTGTATTTGCTTGCAAATGCTGGACTTTACATATGCAGTCAGATGTAGCTATGACTATTGTGGATGGATTTAAAGAGGCCTTTTGAAAATTTGGCCTTCAGGAGTCTTCTTGTAAAAATAACTACTGGCAGGTAAAATGTCAAATCACTGCTTCTTTGTCACTTTGCCCACTCCTTTCCCAGTGCTCTGAAATGCAATTTTTACCCATAAATCTTTAAAGTTTACAGATGGGTTAACAATGCTACACTAAAGTTCTTGATAGATGTTTAAATCCAGCATCACTTTTGTCTTTGTTATCCTGTGCCTGCTGCCTGAGCAGAAACACAGACAAAACTATTGGAATTCTACCCATTGCATTCCCAAGAGAACCCATTACCATGGATGAAAGCATCCTGTGGCGAGAAGAAGAGTGCTGAGGCCAGCGGGATTTTGTGAGAAGCAGAGAGAAGTCAATATAAACAGGGAAGAACAAGTAAAATAAAAAAACAAACCTAGAAATCATAGTCTTACTGGTTTTGAGTAATTTATTTATAATTAAATATGGCTGAAGGATTTGCCCCTTTGGATGTCCCCAATAAATAGCTGGTAATTTACTTTCTAGTATTTATTATTTATTCATTAAATAAAAAGTCAATGACTCTACGTGACAGCATCTGGACATAAAACAGCACTACAGAGTTTGTTTAAAGTAAGCGAAATGCCCATCTTTTGCCAGGAATATGAGCAAGGTCTGCTTGTTTCATTCTTTTTATTGAAAGTTGAAAAACTACATTTAAAAAAATATTTTTTACTTAGTTTTGTTTCTAACACTGTCAAAGATTTCTTGAAACAGAAAGATTGTGAATTTTGGACCAAGCATATTGTTTGCTTTCTTGCATTTCTCTCATTGTGGATTGTGAAACCAAGTTAGTATGTGGATAGGCACTGACTCAGCGAAGCAAATCACTTGCTTAAGTCTGTCCTATTTGGCAAAATACTAAAGCACATGTTTAAATATTCTTCACTCGTTGTTTATTTTCTACCACCATACAAACAGTCAAAAATGCATATGCTTAAGCCACAGTAAAGTCAGTGGAGTCAGTACTTAAGTGGTTTTCTTAACTGACCCTTGAATCAGTTTCACTTATTCTAATAGCCTAGCACAACATTGCAAACTTCAGGTTGCAAACACTGGAGTAAAGTCTATTTTAAGGCTAAATCCAGCAGCTTGTCAAGAATCCTCACCTCCCATTAATTTCAGCAATGAAAGCTGAGGATGCTTCATACTTCTAGGAGGTACTCAGCACCTTGAAGGGTTAGGCCCATTATCAAAAAAAAATCCAAGTAAAATTTTAAACATATTTTAAAACTGCATATTAGTAAATTTAAAAATCATAAAAACTAAACATTGCCCTAACCACAGGAAACTCACTAATTGTCACATGGATGACAGCTGGGAGCATGCTTATTTCCTAAGTGTCAGGTTTTGAAGTGCTCTGCCTGACATTTCACAGGTGCAATCTTACCTCAGTTTAGAATGTTTCTATACATTTGAGGCCATTGGGATCATGGGTTTGAAATAAAAATCAGCAGGAGTCAAAGCATATGAGTAGTGAGCAACTAAGCTGAATTTAATTTTGGTTCATTATATTTCCAGACTGTTTCAGCTAGAAACTCTACATTTGATTTAAGTTGTTGATGTTTGAGACATGCTGTATTTGACTAGCTTTGAGGGGTTGTGTGTATCAGGATAATTTAGTTATTATAAGCAGTTTCCATTACTTTATACAGTCCTTGTGTCAAAAAGTCATACTTTTTCTGAGCTCCTTCATGCAACAATGGATCTGGGTCGGGGCAGCGGGAGAAGTCAGAATCTTCATCCCCGCAAGTTTGTTTTAAAACTGTATATTTTGAGGACAACTAGAAGATGGCGAAATTGGAGAAATATAGATTTTTTTCCAAAACAAGTTCCGGAATAAATACAAACAAGTAGCCTTCAGTACATCTCTACTTCTGGACAGATTTGCAAATAGAGTCCCATATACCTTAGGAATGCCTCCCCTAGGAATTATATTCAGATTTTGTTGGTAGAGTTGTGAATCTTCTAGTCTCTTTCTTTCATATGACTTTCTTTAGAAAAATCAAGATCAGACTATCACTGTATTTCTTATGTCCACAAGTCCCTTCCCCTTGAGGCAGAGAGAATTCCATTGCAAACATCTGCTTTATATTTTATCACATTTCACAGTCTTAGGTCCCACCAGTGCAGATGACATCAGTTGAATTCCTATGGCTCATCTTCTCATTATGCTGCACCTGCAAAACTTTCTAGTGGGGACCACCTAGGGCTCTTGTTCCACTGTACTGCAGTGGTAACAAATAGTGACCCTCTTCACTCCCCAATTTGCACAGTATTCTCATGTCATTACCTCACCTCACTAGCAAGTTACACTGATTATGATGAAAACTCTCTCTCGAGCTGATTTCCCTCCTCTCTGCCAATCTCCCAGTGTATAGTGGACCGCTGCTATAATCCCTTTTAACTCCCTATTGGCATATATTAGCTGGGGCTAGCAAGAAATAGCCTTGCATGTGTTAATGCATCTCTCATCTATACAATCCTGCATCATCTCTCCTCCCTTCAGCACTTCAGATGGAATGTACTCATCTGGCAGGCAGCGTGTGACAATTTCATGACATGTTGATGTTAAGCCAGTTGGTTTGAATCTTCTCTCCTAAAACGACTTACAGTTTTCAAAATAGAATGTTTTTCAGTTCTTCATTTCTGCATTCCTAACTAGGTCCCTTCTGTGAAAAGGGAAAACAATTTAATCTAACACAGCACACGGCCAATGTTTCTTACTTAGTAAAGGCTCTTTAAAATGGCTTAAGATGTAACACGAATATCATGGACAGCTGGAAACAGCCTGCTTTAAAAGAAAAAAAAAGGTAAGGAATGAACAAATTAGAGATGATGGCCAATTCTGTAATGGAAATCAGTGAATTAATTTTAACAAAAATAATTAGAATGAAAAGAAGATCACAAATTTCAGAGAGATACTGACTGTGTCCATTTAGGGACTATGACAAGAGTGATATTTTTGCTGAGAGACAGGCTGTAATGAATAGAACGATACTCAATTGCCTCTACTGCCCTTCATAACCTCTCAACACCCCTCCCTCATGCACAATTTAAATTGTCCCACTTAAATTCAAGCACCATAAATTTTAGGCCAATCTTGGCAAAAAGAATGTTGCCTGAAATAGCTGCTTTACTGGGATTTGCTGCAGCAGAGGATATAGACACATAGAATGGTATTTAGCTAGAGGGCATCAAAGGACATAGAATCTTTTTTTTTTGCTAGCATTTCCCTGAAAGATGAGATATCGAGTCTTTTGAGAAGCTCTGAATGAGCAAAGCAAAGATTAAAAATGAGAAGTAACACATTTGCTTGCAAAGTAGGTAGCAAAGATTGCATATGTTAATAGGCAGTGTTTAAAAACATTCTGACTTTATTGCTGCTATTATTATGCATATTTTCCTACCATGACAGTTTTCATTGTTATCTTTCCAGTGCGTTCATCTGTGATTTCAAATATCATTAAGATTTTCACGGTAAATTAACTTCCGATTATATCTAGTTTGTTCAGGGCAATAAAGGACAGTAGTCACATCATACATGATGGAACAGAGCACTCGTAGCACACTCCCTGATGGTAGTATAATGCAAGTTGCCAAAGACACGTTAGCTATTAGAATCTGTAGAATTCTTTAACTAACTGTAATTAGCAGTAAGAATTACTTTGCTTTCATTTTTAAAGCCCTGATAGGGTTATTGTTGAGAGTAAGTTAGAGATTTTTTCCCCCCATAGTTTTCTAAGAGGCTGAGCACACTGAAGTGCCTCTAACATAAACAACAGCTCATTTCCCAACAAAACAGCCTTCCCCATAGGAACAGAAGTAATTCTTTAATACACAGATGAAAGGGCAGGACACTGCTGACATTTCAGTGCCCTGATATTTCTTAGAGCCTCTTGTTCATCCCAGAGCCACACTGCAGTAAAATTAAGAAGCACCTGCCCTTATCAGCTGCATGATATCAGAATGTGCCTATCCCTAGAACCATCAAGAGAACTAATCAGACATTTAAAACTGCTCTGCCTGTACTTGACCAGGCTCCGAACCTGCCACTATGGAAGTTTTGCTGTGCAGTGGAGCTGCTGCCATTACTTCCTACATTCCACTTGGAAATGGCTATACATCTTGAGGTGGAAACAGCAGGTCAACAGAAACAAAAATATTTCACAATGGAATGATATTGAATTTGATGTTGAGGTTCTGATACTTTCACAGGCAGGTGGCCTGTGGTTTTGCCCATATTATCTCACAAACAGGCAGTTAGGGCTTGATCCTGCAAGGTGTCATTTGCCCCAACTGATTTGAATGGGAACAGGATCGGGCTCAGAGTCGATGGGAATTGATGTGCTGGCTTTGCGCCTTGTGGGATTGTGCTCCTAATGAAATATTGTGACTGGGGACATTCACCTTTCATGAATGCCTCCTATCGGCTGAGTGTGGTGCTGCAATCTTTTTTTTCTCCTCGAACCTCCTAGAGGTTGTCGATCTTGTTAGGCAGGTCTTCAGTGGCTCAGTTCTCAAGCTAAAACATACAATCAGAGTTGAATGAACCCCTACAAGGGGTAGCAAAGAGTTCAACAAAACTGTCTGCCCTCACTAGGGTCTTCAGCCCTGTCTCTGGGCCCTTTCAGTCTAGTATCTTTTCTTGGGCTTTTTAAACTAGCCACGTCCCCTTTCCAGAGCTTAGACTACTCCAGCACTGGCTGGGGGTGGGGAGTGGGGGGGACCCTATACACAGCAGCTACATACTGCTCCCTCCAGTTCACTGCTGCTGTTCCCCTGGCATTTTCCCACATAGCCCCCTTCTCTCCACCCTTACCTCAGGACTGAAGTTCCCAAATGCTCTTCCTCCTTGCTGAATGCAAAATATCACTAGAACACATCTTCTGGTTCTCCCTTGAGCTCCTGTGACAGGCAAGGAGCACCCTTCCCTGCTCCTTCAGTCCCAGCCAGAAACTGACCTGCTCAGGCCCTGCTGCTGCTTTTATCTGAGCCTGCTGGGATCTGGCTGGATGCTTAGATGGTAACCAATAAAACAGAATTTGGCCATTTTTATGTTTAAACTTATCTAGGGCTGAAGTTTGCTAAACATATTACTTGAGGGGGAGGAAAGAAGAGCACCTTATTAACAAAATAGCCTCTGACTTCATTGGGACTATTTGTGGAATAAGGTACTGTTGAACATGAGTAAAGTAGTCAGAATCTACCCTCATTTAGTAACTGAAGTCTAATTCATCAATGTGCAGAAGATTAAGGGGCGTGCTCTACAATTCAGTGCAACATACAGAACAAGATGCTTTCAAAAAGTTCAGGAAAGCAGGCATCAGTGATGTAATGTTCTTCATCTGCACATTCTCAATTTATTGCTGTTAATAGTGAGATGGTTTACATTTTTTGTTTGGTTAGCTGGCTCTTAATCTGAGAGAAATGTATAGGTTTTTCCTGCTTGTGTATGTTTGATTAAATTGTTATGGGTTCAGTTTCTCATGATGATTGGGCTGATAATGATAGCACCTCTGCATTTTGCAAGTACCGAATATATATTTGAAGCAAGGGGCTTGTCCTGATCTAGATATTTTCATAGTAACTTGAAATAAACAAAGCCAATATTAGAAGACAGTGAAGACAGTTGTGCTGATCTCATAATATATATTTGATAAAAGGATACTGTCTTTAAAATATAGTGTATATATTATACCTCTACCCTGATATAACGCTGTCCTCGGGAGCCAAAAATCTTACCATGTTATAGGTGAAACCGTGTAATATCGAACTTGTTTTGATCCAAGGGAGTGTGCAGCCTTCCCCCTACCCCGAGCATTATATCCAAATTAGTGTTATATCAGGTCACATTATATTGTGGTAGAGGTGTAATATTTAAAAAACATATCTTTGTAGCTACAAATACCTTATGTTGTAGTCTGTGTTGACTCACCAGCTCTCCCAATGGTATTAGATGTTGATTAGTATGGAGAGGTAGCTGAGCCTTGCAGAACTCAGGTGTGAGGTATAGGTGGAGGAACAGTTTCTCATCATAACCTCCTGTTGCAGGTCATCTGAGAGCCAAGCAATCTGTGTGCATAGTGAGGTGGGTCAAGGCACTTCATCAAAGGCTGGTTAGAGTGATTCACTAATGCTTCTACTCTTTCACTTCTTCGTACAATAGAATTTTCTAGAAGTAATTTTTAGAATTTGGCCAGGTCAAAGAGGTGTGTTTGTTTGTTTGTATGTTTGTTTATTTGTTTGTTTTGAGGCAGACCATGGTGATGGCTTCCACGTGCCTTGCAGTGTGGGGGATTTTGGATGGTGGAGCAGAAACTGGTCTGACCAGGATAGAAGTATGTTGTTGTTGCTGCATTTGTGTCCACAGCCACTCTGAAGATCCAATAGAGGGTATGCCTAACTGTGTGTAAGGTGCCTGTAAGGAAACCTAATGAAGAAATTTCACATAGGAGATTCTGCTCTGTTGTATCATTTACATGGATACTGAAGTCTCCCAGGACAATGAGTCTTATGAACTCCATTACCCGGTCAGATAACATCCGTATTACTTCCTCCAAGAAGTCTTTGATGTCTGGGGGTTTATAGATTAGAAGGATGCTCAGGTCATGTTTGTCTCTGGACTCAGATTAAATTGGTGCACTCAAAGGATATTGCTTTTTACTTGAGTTTTTTTGATTCTGTAAGGGAATAGAATGGTTATGCCATACACACAAAACTAAATAAAGCTTGGCAATTTTGGAAAGTAATATAAATATTTAAGGCGTAGTCCTGAAGCTTCCTCTCATGACAATAAATAGTCAAGACAATAGGGACTACTTGTGTGAGTAAGAAGTACTTGATTAAGGCTTTGCAGAATTGGGTCCTTCATTTTCACATTATCTATGATTACCTAATGGGCCTTCTATATATACCAGATATGCCCTTACTAATAGACAAAAGAGGAATCCAGCCAGGTCATCATCTTGGAACAACAGATTCTGAATCATAATTCAGTTGGGTAAACTCAACCATGCCATAAATCAGAAAGACTTGAAAACACTATTGATTGGTGGGAAAGCGGAGCAGGGAGAATATGCTACTGTTGCTACAAGCTCAGAAATTCCTAATCTGTAATAGTTAATAATATTTTAGTGTTATTATTATAAATAGCTTCCCCAGGATGCTATGTAGCCTTTGTTCAGATGTTTTGGGCAAACTACAATTGCGCTGGGAGTGTTTTGATAGGAAATATTGGCATCTAGGAAAACTGAAGTCTCCCATAGTTTTCATGTTATTTTCTTTGGATTGCTGATATATGGTGGAATCAGACAAGTAAAGAGAGTAATTTACTACAGACCTGGGTGGAAATTTTCAAAATGTTGGTAAAACAAGTATGTTGTGAACATTTTTGTAAAAAAATTTGAATCTTGAGCTCGCCTAAATCAGCATAGCTTTGTTGAAGTAAACTGAACTATGCTGACTTACACCAGCAAAGGATCAGCCCCAATGTTGTATAAATTGTCTTCACTGCAAAGTTGCTTCTAACTTAAGCCTCATATCTGACAGATACTAGGGACACATGGAATATTCGAAGACTACTGTGTCAACTTTATGAATGTAGCACATATTTTATGGGTTAGGGATTGTATTTTGCCTCGATGGGGGGATTATAGAGTTTCTTGAAGGAACTGAAACTACTGGGGGGTAAATAATGCAAATCCCTAGACTGGTGACAAGTCTGGAGACTCCTCACACCCTGGTGAAACTGCATAGACTGGTTGACCTTGTTAATGATGCTGAACAAATGAACTGAAAAGCATATAAACTGACCAGCCTGATATAGGGAAAAAGGCCCTGAGAGAGGCTCTGAAGAAGAATTTGAAACCTCCCAGGGCTTCCATGTGGAAGATGGGTTATACCTGGAAAGCTAGACATGCATGTAAGCTCTTCACTGATTTCAAGATATGTTTTCCTTGTGATGCTTTTGTTCTGAATAAATAATACTTTACTTTTGAAGGTTTGTTACTGGTTAACACTGTCATTGCCCCTGAGAAAACAGGACCGCAGGTGCTGAACTGTTGTCAGACTTGCTGAGGTGATCACAGTGAATTGTAAGAGGAATTGCAACCTACATCCTCAGTGCAGAAGGAGAAAGTCACAGGATTCCACTTTGAGAAGGGTGAGAACAAAAGGCCTGACACTCAAGTGGAGTACTTTAAAGGAGGTCACAAAGGGGTCAGAGGTGCAGTTACCTTGGGAACTGTGACACACAAAAACCCCCTTAACTCAAGTAGTGCTTCTAACTTAAGTTGACTTGTGTGTTAGTGGCTATAGGCTAAAGTTTGAGTTACCATAACTCATCAGCTGCTAACACGACTGTTGTGTAGTATGAATATTGGCTACTGCCATTTGAATACCATCAAGCTTCCAATACTTTCCCACAATTTCCCCTGTGGGTCCAGAAAGGGCAGACAAGTTCTCCCACAACTCACTGGGAAAAAAATCTATAGAGTGACTCAGCTTACTGGCACATTAAGGATGGTGGGATGTGCCCTCACAAGTCTTAGCACCACACAAAAGTGAGTGAAGTACCAGGTTGGACTAGGTAGCTTGAATGTTATTTTGCTGTTGGGGCGGTCTCACTTGAGCTAGGCTAACTCGAGAGAAGTAACCTGAGTGTAGCTAACTAGAGTTAACTCTGCAGTGAAAAAGTGTACCTTAAATAAACATGAAATTAGACCTAATTCCCCATTGCCTGGCACCGTGTGGAGACATTAGGCTGCGTCTTTACTAAGGAAAAAAAAGATGAGTTCTTAACTCAAGGTAAAATCCTAGTGAAGACAAGGCAGTTGGTAGTTTTCACATACATTAACTCCACTTGTCAATTCCTATGAAAACCAACTCACTCTCTTGTCTTCACTAGGATTTTACCTTCAGTAACACACCTTTTTTTTTCTCTTGGTGAAGACAAGGCCTTACTTCAGTGTGAAGTAGGGAAAATGCTATCTCTCATTTAGTAGCATTTAATACCCACCTAACACTTATGTAAATGATTACAAAGTGCAGGACTACAGAGAATCAGACTCATGGTGTTTTAACTCCTATCTGCTGTCCCACATCAATAAGATTCTTAGTAGCTGGATGATTAAGATGATACATTAGGGACAAATCCCTGTTCCTGAGGCTTTTTGAAGATTGGGTGGTACTTGAAATGTATACTAGTATAATTACATTGGTCCTAGTGTGAAAAAACCACACTCCGATCAACACAGTTGTGTCAACAAAACTTCCAGTGCAGATGTAACTAAGCTGATGGAAGAGTGCTTCTGTTGGCATAACTAATGTCATTTCCAGAGATGGTGATCGTACACTGGCAGAAAAACTCCTCTGTTGGGTATGCTGTGTTTACTCTAGGGCACTGTGCTGGCAAAGGCTCTATAATGTAGACATAGCCTATATCTTTCAAATTTCTTTCATAAGATTGTACATATCTACTTTAATAAGTCTTTGAAACAGGAATTCTCACGTTCAAAATTAAAATTCCCATTTTTATATGTCCTTTTTTTAAAATCTCATCTCATATCGTTCAGGCCTATGTATTTCCAATATTCAGAACATAATACTATATACTATGTGAACTCTGAAATCCAAGTACAGTAGAAGATTTGCTTAGAAGGAGAGTATATGGGGGATATAAATAAATCAGATTAGACAAGAGCCCTAAATCTGGTCTTCAAAGAAAATTCAAAAGAAATAAGAGCTATGGGAATAATTAAACCATTAATGTTACTGAGAAAATGATCCATCTCCTAGGCCAGTACCATAAATTAACCTTCCTAGCCTCCATTGAGCTTTACATTTATAAAGAGAATTGAAATCTCTAACATCATAAACCCATCACTGCAGCGAAAGAGTCAATACATCTGTTATATATGCAAATCTACAGTAATGCATCACTAAGACTTCATAGACAGAAGAGAAAGTTGGGAAATGCAAAAAGTAAAGTTCCCACAGCAACACTAATCCAGCCCAGTTGCAGGTATAGATTGTTTTACAGTTTCTTGTTCTTCTTAACTGAGTGTTATTTCCTTACTGCTAAGTTTTATTTAATGTATTCTAGTATGATATGTTGTATGCCATAAAATATACCAGCTATGCAAGGTGGGCAGTGTAACGATGTTGTTTGGATCATTATCTTTTGCATTTGCAGCCTTTTTCTCTTAACAAGAGCAACCTCATATTTGCATTAATGTAACACCGGTCTACAATTTTTGAGAAGTCATCTGCTTCAGAGATAAAATGTGATATTTATTATGTATTTTGATGTGCTGAATTCAAATATGACAATTAAAACAACTGATTGGCTACTGTTTCTAAGATATTTAAGTTTTTACATTTTATGTCTATGTATATTGTGTAGATAGTAGAGTTTTAATCATAAATTGTAAACCTAGGTCTTTTCATGTGTTTATGGTTGCTTTACATGATAATATTTCACCTGTCCTGTTTATGTAACACTTGAAAAATCAGCAAAAGGGTTATCTAAATAAAATTTATTATGAAACAACAGGCAAAAAACTATTATGTACATAGTTTAGTCCTATTCAGTGTCTACTCGGCGCTTCTTGGCTTGTCTCTTGTATTCATTACATGGAACATCTCTTGTCACTGTCCAGCAATAGTCTGCAAGCATTGATGGGCTCCATTTGCCCTGATAGCCTGCCAGGAGATTCCACTGCTGTAGTCTGGAGCCCAACATCTCTGCCTTACTCTTGGGTAGTTCCAAATCCCTGACAAGGTCATTCAGTTCACCTTGTGTTACGAGGTGTGGTTCAGAGGAGGAGTATGGGAGAAAATGTGGGTCCTGTGACATTGATGGTTCAGGACCAGAAGTTTCATCCTCTTCCTCTTCCTCATCTGACTCAAGTGAGAATGATTCTGGTGCATAAGGAACCGGCAGTCCTTCTCCGTGGAGTACTGGCATATAGCTGATGGAATGTTTGGATAATGCACAGTCCACTTTTTCTTCTTTGACACACCTTTCCCAACTGGAGGCACCATGCAGAAGTAACAGTTGCTGGTATGATCTGTTGGCTCTCTCCAAATCATTGGCACTGCAAAAGGCATAGATTTCCTTTTTCTGTTCAACCACTGGCGAAGATTTGTTGCACAAGTGTTGCAGCATATGTGTGGGGCCCACTTCTTGTCCTGATCTCCAATTTTGCAGCCAAAAGAAAGGTGATAGGCTTTCTTAACCATCGTGGTTATACTGTGCTTTTGTGATGCAAAAGTCACTTCACCACAAACATAGCAGAAGTTATCTGCACTCTTCACACAAGTACGAGGCATCTCTGCTCACTTTGGCTAAACAGAAATGTGTCCCTTTGCAAAATCAAACACCGACAAATAAGAGAGTATGATACTGTATGATTTCTGGAGCTGATATAGGGCAATTTGTTCAGCAGAGTGATGTAAGCTTCGTTATGATTGCATCATCCATGACTTCTAGGAATAACATGCAGATCATGTATGACGCAATACCAGCTTCAGATTGCAGCATTTATTGTTTTGCCTAAAAAGCAAGTACTGTCCAAACCCAGTCATAGATTTATTCATAGATCCAGTCAAAGATGTATTTTAGTCATTTCTGGTTTAAATTGAGATCCCTTCCCTTTATAACTCACTTATCCTCCGCCAGTCAAGGGTCGTATATACTGACCCAATAGCATATCTTGAAAACTAGAGCCAATCAACAATTTTAAGTATCATTTTCGTTCTCAGTGACCCAGAATTAGTAAAGTTGGACTACATTTATTTCAGAAGCATTTTGGTTGTAGAGCAGTGATAATTGCTAAAGACAGAGAAGAACTACAAGCCCTGTTTTTCAATATTTGAAAGTCATTTTCAAAGATTAAAATTATAGCTAAGACTTTTGGATTTTCTATAAACCCTCATGATTCATGGCATAAGCCAACCTCTGACTCATGAGACCTGGGAGGAAACATTCCCTGTGGGTAGATTATTCTGTAACTACCTTCTGAAGGATTTCTTGTCCCTCCTTCTGAAGCAGCAGGTCCTGTCTACTGACAGAGGTAGGATATTCGACTGGATGGATTGTTCTCTACTCTCGTGTTGCAATTCCTGTTTCAAGCAGGCATAGAATTTCCAGGTGTCTCACAGGAATCAGTGAGGTTTGCTACAGAATTTAGGTTCAGTGTGCTGAAGAATGAGTGGATGGTCTCTCTCACTGCCTCACTCTGTAGCCTCTCCATGTTTTTTTTCCCCTTTCCTATTAGCTAGGAGAGGATTGGAAATGGAAACCTCCTTAACTACTTGTTTTGTGGGTTTTCCCTCACCAATTGGTTTATAAAGACTGAATCCCAGAGGGCAGTAACAGTACGTTTTGCAGCAGAGAATATTGAAACATACCATTTTATGAATACAGGTAAGGGGGTAACAACAGGTGTGCACCAGAGAATAAGCTCAGGAAATGTTTGCCATTTTGACCTTACTGTTGTGTTTGTGGCAGCCATCTCTGGTTTGAAACATTGCAAATATATTTCCTATAACACATAAAATCCGTGAACTCTATGGTCAGTAGAAAAATAAAGAGAATTTTTAAGCCAGCTGCAGAAAGAACACGACTTCTCACATAACCTCCCAGGCATTAGCTATTGTTTTCCCCTTCTGATCCATTGGAACTCTCTAATATTAATGTTTGAGAGGAACAAACTCGTTTTTTACATGGAAGAGAAAAGTGTTTTCTAAATTCTTTAGAATCCCGAGGACAACCCAGTTTTGACCCTCTTTGTTTGCTTCACCTCAAGACCCCATATAAGAGTGGTTGCCCTTCCAGCCAAGATAGGCTGCTTCATTGGAGCCCATTCAGTACTGCTCCTGAAGAGGTCCAAGGGATTATTCTTTGTCCCCAAGAGGGACCTGAGTGTTCTGTTTCCATAGTGATCCCAGCCTCTGTCAGGCAGTGCAAACACAAGACAGACAGACAAATACGCAATATAAGCTCCAGACATTTCCCAAGCACTGTATGTATAAATACTGCTTAATAGCCTGGAGTCTTGACATGCCAGACAGCAAAATAGCTATGTTCAGCTTCCAGACCTTTGAGCAGACAGGAAAATAATTCCTACTCAGTGTCACTATGGATGACAGAGTATCTATTACCAAAGACAAAAGCTAAAATGATTTCACAAGGCAAATTCCTTTTTACTTCACTAAATTCTTATTGCTGTCTTCTGTGGCTGAATAAGCATTGATTGGACTGAAGATGTCCAATACAAAAAGTCCAATAGAAAAGTCCTTCATGTGCTGAGCCTTCTATTATAATTTGCTTTGACTTGGAAATTAAAGTAAATGTTAGTAGAGTCAATGGAATCAAACCCATTTAGAGACTACTGGGATCATTCTTGGTAGAAATTACTGCTCTCATAACACAACACTATTTTTGTCTAAAAAGCCCAGAGAAGTGGGATATTATCACCTTTTTGAAAAATTGATGTTTAGATGTTTTGAATGTTACTTTTAAATGCAAATGTGCTAAATACACACAGTACACAAACTGAACTGTTCAAACATCACAATGACCAGGGCCCCATTTGCCACAGAATCCATCCTTTGCTGCAGAACTGTGCTTCAGAAAAAGTTTCTTGCCTAATGATTACAAATAATACCTTATAAAAGTGAACTGAGTGTAAACCAGTGCTGTGCCATCTGTTTGAGTTTACACATAGACTATGGTCCCAATCCTGCCAACACTTACACAGTGCTTAATTTTAAGCACGTGAGTATTCCAACTGAAGTCAGTGTCAAAGTTAAATGTGTTTGTGTTTCAAGGATACAGACTAAAACTATAACTCTGAAAAAGGAGTGAGTGATGGGGTGTACCAAGCCCTGAGGCCCCTTGCTGTAGGCCTCAAGGCCCTACCGTGCCCCACCCCAGGAAAGAGCAGTAGAGGTGAGTCCTCCAGGCTGCCTAGAGACATTGCAGAGAAACAGCCAATCAGAGTCCAACAGGCTCATATAAATGGAACTGCTGGACAGAGCACGTTCAGTTGCTGGCTGGAATCAGGGGAGCAAGCAAGGTGCTCCTGGGTGGCTGTATGGACACAAGCAGGACTTCAGCCCTGGGGTAAAGGTGCTGGGGCTGTGGGAAAGTGGCCTAGGGGACAGTAGTGGTAGCAACAGAGTAAAAAGGGATGCAGCAGGTGGCTGCTGTTTTTAGGGTCCCTGGTTTGGGACCTGGAGTAGTGAGTGGGCCTAAGTTGTCCCCCTCCCACCCCCAGCCACTAGGGAAGTGGCTTAAGCCCAAAGAAGGGAGTTTAATGAAACCATGAGAAAGGGGATTTACACAGACTCAGGGAAAGGGCAGAAAGCCCAGAAGAGGGTCAGTGTTTGTGGAACTGTGTTAACCCTGGAAGAGTTTAACTTTAAAGAGTGACTCAGCTGGAGAGCTGGGGCAACTGGCAAAGAGTCTCCAGGGATGAAGCTCTGGGTGTATTGCTCCATACCAAAGCAGGGGCTGAGAGAAACTGCAGTAAGAGACCAACTGAGGGTACTGTGATAAGCCTTGTTGAAATTATGCCCCAGAAGGGGTTTGTTTTGTTTAAATATGGACTGTGTGTGACTTGGCTGGAAGGCTGAGTGACCAAAGATCCACCTGACGAGGGCAGTGCCTGATGGGAAGCACCATAAGCAGCACAAAGCGGAAAGAGTGCAGGCATACGCATACCCGATGGAGGGTGCTTATGAGAGATGAGTAGACCCCATCACAGATTGACTTGCCCCAGTCAACAGAATGGGGTGTTAGCTTTAAAATGTAATTAAATGCCAATACTGTGTTATTTCACTACTGATTATTTAGAAACCATATAATATACTTAATTCTACACATCCAAACTGCCTCCCACACCAGTAGGTGTGAAAAGGTCCAACTCTCTCCTACTCAGTTTTCAAAACAGCCAGTTTTCCCCTTGTCAAATTCCATAATACAGTATAAAATTCTGCAGCAAACTGTGAACATTAAAAATGTAGGAGCGGTGTAAAATAAACAGAAAATAATATCAAATTAAATAACACAAGAGATACTGTACTGATCGTAGTATTCATTTCATTTTCATGTTTAATTTAGTAAAACCCTCCTTTTTAAAATGTATCTGATGCTGCCTTGGAATCTCTAGTCTGCTAACCTGGAGTTCTATACACAGAGGATTTAGATCAATCTTGCAACTGAGAACATGGCGCCTCGACCATGGCAAAGTTCATTTTTCTGTGAAGTGGTTTTGATTTATCCTGTTGACATTTTTGTAATAATCCTTCAAATGAAACCAAATACTGAGGCATTTGGTCATTTTCTTTTTAACAGGTGTCATTTCAGGACTAACTAGAAACTGCAATGAACACTCTTATCTTGGATCCCTTAAGATGGACTGAATCCTGCTATGCTCAACTGAGTAGTTCCACTGATTTCAAAGCGATTGACCTTATGCATTGCCACCTTCAAGCACATATTGGGATGTAAGATGTTGGTACTGGAAAATCTGTCATTCGAGACACAAAAATGGCAAAGAATATAAATATCTTGAGCTTTATTACTTTCCAGTGAGATGGCCTGACTTTCCTTTATGATGAATTTTCTTTTCAACTTAGTATTTGTTACTAAATTATATCTATAAGGTCAAAATTGGACTTGGAGTAAGCACATGGTACTCTGTTTCACTGGAATTTAAAATTCAGGTCTGAATTTGTCCCATTGTTTTGGAGGAAGTACAATTTTATTTGTATTATGTATATATAACCCTGTGGCCTGAAGTTCCAAAGGGTAAGGAGCTCTCTGCTCCCATCTGTTGGTGAACAGGGGGAAGAACAGCCACAGTGTTTCTATATCTGCACAAACCATTTACCAAGAACTCCAGATGAACAGATACTACAGAAGTGAAGGCACTCTCTATCTTTTGGTGATCAGGATCAGTATGGCTTCAGAGAGCTTCATTTGCATAATTTTTCTCCCCAGAATTTCTCTAGTGACACTTTGGGCATCACCATAACTGTACACAAACTCTCAGAATTGGCTGGGCAGTGGAACTGAAATAAGAGAGAAGAGGATAAGAGTGCCTATTTTATTGGAGAGACTCTTCTCAAGTCTCCAATGGGAGGCCTTTTTAATAGGAGAGACTGTAGAAAGGTAGCCCTTTGCTAAAGCCACAGATCACAGCAGTGGAGCTGAGTCCACTGTAGTTGACTTAAGCGATGGAGCCTCAGAATGGGAACAGGCAACATTTGCCAAGTGTACGCAACTCAGAAGCTCTGAAACTGATACCTGTGACACCAAACCGTGAGTGGGGCTTAGTGGAGGGGGAAGGGACATGGGCAGAGAAAATTTGCCTGTTGGACATTCACAATGATGGTGAGGAGCCGAGTTAATGGACTACTGTCAAAGTTATCATGGGGAAGTGTTTTTCTTAACATTCATATAGCTACATTGTTGCTGTAGTTTTTCATACTGTTCTTTTCCACTAATAATGTTTTCCTTGTTTCATTCGCAGATTCAGTGCTTGCCAGAGGGGATATAGTATTTATTAAGGACACTCAAGGTTGATATTTAGTGATCTCAGAAATTCTGGGTGTAGGCTTGAGCTGATGGTGTTTCTTAGCCTTAAGATGGACCTCTATTTGAACCCAGCTCTTGTTGCTGCTGACAACACTTAGCCAAAGGGTTACACACACAAAATAAATGAACTCACACATGATTTCACATGATGTAAAAATAAGCTTTTAAAAATGTGTCTCGATGAGTGGTTTGTTTGATGCTGACTTTGTTTTTATCAGTGTTCCATCCTGATGTTTAGGCTTTTGGGTATCTGTTCCACTGCCCTCAACAGAAATCAGATCTGTTGGTGACTCTCTCATTCTTAAGTGGATGACATACAGAGAGGCAAACAAATCCTAATCTTAATTGAGGCTAATAAACATTCCTTTTTAGTGCCAGTAGTAATGGTCTGAATTTTTGGAACAGAAGGTCAAGTTCTGTTCAATCTGTATGTGAGATTAAAAACTGGTTAAATGATAGGGGATTTTTTTTTTTTAATGAATAGTTGTTCTTCAGAGTGGAAAGAGGTTAATTAGCCAAGGACTGGCATAAGCACCAGTGATATTTTATATATTAATGATTTGCAGAAAGTGAATGTGTCAATAACCAGTCCAATTCCAGTAGAGAGCCAAACTCATAACCTTAGAAAAATAAACTGTTGGTGAAGTTTGATGACAAAGTTATTTCAGGCACTAAAAGGTCTGGGTTGTGAATATTTCTAAGCAGATTTAAGCACACTGGGCAGTATAATAGCAGATGAGGTTTAGTGTCTATTAAATATTGAATATTGTTATTGCATATTGACAAACAGCAAAAACTGTCTATATATACTTGTGTGTTATAACTTGTTGGTTACCTAAGGAAAAAGAATTTTTCAATAAGAAGTCTCCTGGTATGTGGCAGAATGAAATAGGATACCAGGAGACATTTAAAAAGGAACAAAATAGTTAGTCTTAATGAGCAATATCCTACTCACTTTACTATACAGTGCTGTCTCCAAAGACCGAGATGTCATTAATCCAAGTTGAAAGTATTTATAAATAGACACAGAACAATGGTTACCAGGAAAAAGTCAATATTTACCAACAGTTTCAAGATCACATGGTCAGAGTCATGGCAGGTGTTACTTATTCTAAGTAGAGGGCTATTCTGTGTTATGTAAGATGTATCAAAGTGTAAACATTAATAAATATTAGTTATTTTTTAATGGTGACCTTTTATTGATTGATTGATTGTGTTAATGATGGTGTTATGCTGCCCCAAATGAACTCTCATGACATGAGTCAACTCCCTTGCTGAAGGGGAATAGCATTAGACATCCGGGTTGAATGTATAGTTCATCCATCTGTTAAGTATGCAGTATGCTCTGCTTGAACCTTTTCTGAGGGTAGAGGCCTGGAGTAGAGTGGAGAAGACTTCTTAGAGAAATTGGATAGTGCCTTCTCAACAGTGGGGGAGATGGAGAAGAGAAAAGAAAACAGGAGGATGGCCAAGGGTGAGGCAGAGGGAGAAAACTCCAGCAGGGAGGATAGGTTATAGATATAAAAAGTATGAAGCAAATAACAGAAACTAAACCATTTGCAATTGTTTTCCCAATTCATTAATCAATCCTTGAATCTCCAGCAATCTCTCCAATACAGCAAAGTAACCCTAATTTACCTTCTGTAACTATGACCAATTCAGGACAGTAGTGAACATATGATTATGACTCTGAGTAGATACCCTTGGCTTATGTGTGGAGTTAAACATTTGTACTTAACCTTTTCTAGTCATATAGAGCTTCCTAGCACTGCATTGCTGCTTATCAACAAAAAACTTGTCGGTTTGAGGTTTATGGGGTTTGGAGGTTATTTGGGGTATCTTTGTCTTAGCCTTTTAATTTAATGATTATGATTTTCAGTAAAACAAAAGCATCCCAAGATGTATTCACCACTGGAATGTTATTATGCAGATGCGTTTTGTACAAGGATAATGTATGTTTAAGCACAAGCGGGTCATGGATCTGGCTTGAAGAAAATTTTGCAATTCTGAAAGCTTTCCAGAAATCTTACTACTTTCCATATGCAGAAAAATAGCTGAGGAAGGATCCACAGACATTTAGAACGGAAACTTCCTGCCTTCCCCAGACATGTGACATAGATTGACTTGTTTGTTGTCAACCTAAGTGTGTATTACTGTGACTTTAGAAAAAATTATTGTAGTGGAAACAATAGTCTGGTACATGCAATGTTGAATGTAAAACTTTTGAAAAACCTGTGAATGTAGGTCACAGGTCTGCCAACCTTGATAACATCCCTTTTTAATCCTAAAATTTTCTGTTAGTATAATGTGCCCCTTCCACTGTTTCAGACTGTTTTACTTGATTGAGTCTTAACCATCATGGCCCCACGCTGAATTCTATTCATTGTGTTTGTGACCACATGAAGGCTTAGTGGCACCACCTGTAGCATAATAAATTGTAGGCAAGATAACCACAAGGTAGAGATAAGACTTTGTCACTCTTACTATTTGAGGAGTTCATTGGAATCATGCATCACATGTCTTTTCTCTGAGAGGACTCACTTTTTATGGTGGATAGAAATACTGTACTAATTAAAAACAATTAGCAGATGAAATATATCCATCCATTTCATAGGAAAAAGATAGTTATTCTGCAGACTATAAGGACACACTTGAAATGAAAGGGAATAAAACATTTGGAAGTAATTAATGTCACAATTATTTTTCTTGGAGTTTCCCCCCTTGCAAGATAATTATTGCAAGTATAATAGTTAATGAATTCTTTGCCCTTTAAACTTTAAAGGCAACAGAAAGTAGGAGTTGAACTCCATTTATGCCTTTGAAAATGTCCCCTAAATAAATCTTAAGTAGAGATTAAAGAAGAGACAAACAGTAGGACATCTAAGATGAGGTAAGCGCTGAACAACATTTTGATTTTAAAGTCTTCCCAGTTTTGTAATACTCAAGCAGACATTTTTCAATGAGATGAGCTCATTATCTCAGGAGCGAAGAGATGCTTTTCATTTGGTTTCAAAGTGATTTGCCCTTTGACAATACAGACCTCTTCAAAGTAAAATATTGCTATTGAAGGGGTGAACACCTATGTACTATAAGCTCTGCTCAGATAAAAAATTATTGCAATTAATTAAAAGTATTCAAAGGATGTGAGTAAAATATATGGGAGTAAAATGTAGATTATTTCAGTGGAAAGGTCTTGTCTTTTATTATGAAATTGGTATTTAAAGCGAGTATTCAAAAGGCAGAAAACGACTATTTAAAAGAGAGGTTAAAAAAGTGTTTAAGCTGTATTTTTCTCATTTTACACTGTAAAGTATCGAGGGCTCTCAATCCAACTTACACTGAAAGACTTCCATTGGCTTCAGGCCCCAGGGCTATAAAGAAGAAAACCCTGAAATACACAGTCCAACAGGCCAAGAATTAATTAGTCTCTTTCAGTGTGATGCAGAGGAAAGTAATTTATATCCTTTTGGCAGTGCATTTAATTTAAATACAGTATGATTTAGTTAAATAAAGCACATCCAGAACAATGCCATTGCTCTAACAAAAGCTATTACTAACCACCTGTGGGAGAAACTCCTTGGTGTGATCTGATGACTAAATCATACTGGAACCAAGTGTGACAAAGTGGGAACTTTCTGTACTATTTTAATGAATGAGATGTGTGGCAGTGACTTACTTGATTAGGGTTTGCTGGTCAAAATGATGAAAAGATTAAAATGCTTCTGGGACAAAGCAAGAGACATGAAGTGTTTTAGGCCATGTAACTGTCTAGGGTGGTATGAATGGATTGTTAGGGACTGTGGAAACTGACCCATGTCAGTGGAGGATTCAGAAAGATGGTGGCAAGCCCAATGGCCAGGACATTTGAACTAGCAACCAATAGCCAAGAGGAAGGAGACTTTCCCCTTGCCTCCCTGCAGGGGAGCAGAGCAAAGGCCTTGAGCAGGAGAAGAAAGGGGAAAGGTGTCAGATGGCTTTGTTAAGAGCTGGACTTTAGAGAGATAAAAGTGCTCAGTTTGGACCAGCACTCTGACAGAGAGAGAGAGAAGCCAAAATGGATTCCACAGCAGCTTGGCTGGTTGGAGCTCTGATGCTGGCCAGTCTGAACTGTCTTAGGTTAGCATAGAGAAGCAAAGGTTAAGGACTTTCAGGTGCCAGGTGACTAATAAATTGTGACCTTGTAATTGAAAAGGCTGCCTGGTATCACTGCACATACTTACTGAGAGCATTGTGCTCTGAAGGTGTACAGTACAAGCCTCCCACAGAAGTCTGGCTCAGCAGGATTTGCTGCAGCATGAAAGGATATAGGGATCACTGGTGCCCGAAGGCCCAGTTTCAGAGCCATGGAGACCATGAGCCTGCCCCTGTGGAACTGTGTTGACCTTTGGGTTTGACACATTAAAGGGGTCATTCCCAAGAGACTGGTTACAGGCTGGAGCATAGATCAGACCCTGTTTGTTCATGACACCAAGTACCTGAAAAGACAAGAAAAAGAGGAAATGATGCTAGCATTTGACTAGCAATGACATCATTAGGAGTCTGAATGTATTTTGCTATTCTTCTGCCTGTGAAAACCCAAAAAGGAATCTGGTTCTCTAGGTAAACCTATTATCTCTAAATATTAGAGGCCTAGATTGTTCCCCTGTATGGAAAAACCCATGTAGAGGATAGGAAACTCTAGGATATCTCCGAATTTCCACCAGTGACTTATGTGGGAAGGGGAAAGTCAGAAATGAGGTTTGCCATATCCAAATGGAGTCCCTGTGCCTCAGTGTTTTCTCCCAGTCCCCTGTAGCAATCCTCAGGCCTGTCAATGTGTCTGGTGGCCTTCTAACCAAGACTCCCCTCCCCGGCGTGGCTCACTGTCTCTTTATGCACAGATCCACATCCATGCCAAGAATCCTGTGATTTGAAGTCGGGGAGACAATGCCACAGAGGCAACTGCCCCGTGCCAATACTCATCCACATACTTCCATGACCTGACCAGGAATCTGCCCATGGGGGACATAGTGGTGGCTATGCAATTAAGAGTAATGAAGTGTGTTGTATTTATTTAGATGGAACAAATGGGCCAACTATTTTAACATAATCCAGTCACTGTCCAGCATTAACAGTATAAATAAGATCTGGGTTTGGTATATAGAGATCTCAGCCTTCTTAGTACCATGGTAAACACATCATTACAAAGCCTTTTATTAAAATTACAGAAAAGCAGGAAAAAACAGTTAAAGCATTTGAAATATAAAGTATTAAGTCAGGCCTTCATTGTAACAACATTTCTTGTTCCCTTTCCCTCCATCTACAGAATTTTAGAAAGAAAACCCCTCTTGTTTGACAGTCTTTTAGACGGTAATAACTGTCCTTTTGGGTAAAAGAGAAGAAGTCAGCTGAAATGCGTTGGCGCTGCTGCTGGAGCTAATAGGGGTGGTAGTATCTTCTGGATCCCTCTCTCTGGCACAATCTGGTCAGGACATCTCTCAGAATCACATTGACGAAGGCCTGAGGTCCCCGGAGATGGTGGGGATGGCAACCATTATGGTGAAGCTTGCTTCAGTCTATTCTTTCTCTTTCTATTCGTTCTGTCCCTTGCCCCCAAGTCTTTCTTTAAGGACTGATAAAGGGAATGGTGAATAAAATATCCCATCTCATTATTTTGTCCACCAATTAGGCCTAATATCCAACACACCAATTTTGGTTCATTGATTTGTGGCTCCACATCTGCTCTTAATAAGCATAGTTTCAACATTCCTTGATTACATGAACATGTTCTTTTTGGTTAGACTAATTTAGTTTCTCTGTCAGTTCTCCTGAGCCTGTTTATAACATTCTTTACTGAAAATAACTTGACCTACTTTCCATGGTAAATTCCAAAGCAGGCAAAAGTTATGGATCAATTGTCACAACAGATGTGCAAGGTATAATATGTTGTATCAAGCCTTAGGTGAATCCAAAAAAGCCTAACGGGGTTACTAATTTTAAAGGATAAGGTTGAAAAAAAACCAAACCATGGCTTGTGATTAAAATCAACCGTGTCACGTCAATAGTTTTACACCAAGTAGTACCTTACTCTGTAAGTAACTCCACTGAAATCAATAGGACTACAGAGATAGTAGGTTGCTACTCAGCAAGAGTAGGAGTATCAGAATCTGGCCTAAAATGTCTAATGATCTGTGTAAGGCCATGTTGGCAAATGGAACAAAGGAAATTACATAAATGAGCATATCTGAGAAGACGAAAAGGAATTGTTGTAGAGAGAAAAAGGTTTTAATTAATTTTTGAAGAGTAAGTGTTCAAGTTAAAAACAAAGAAGGCCCGAAGAGCCAAAGATGAAAAGTAGTAATTGGTCAAAAATTCAATAGAGGGATAGCATTTTAATGGGATAATTGAGACAGGAAAGGGACAGAGTGTGTTCTACAACATAGAAGAGCCAATCCCATTAGGGCCGGATACAGAGAGGATCATGATGGGGAGGTCTAATAAACGAGGTGAAAAGCTCACAAAAAGAAAAGGAGAAGTGCTCCTGAAGGGGAAGATTTACCTCAATACAATCACAATGCAAATTGGTTAAAAGAAGAGCTGGTTTAATTATTCACTGTGAATAATATTTGTTGTGAATTTAGCCCTTTGTTCTGTTCATGAATGAGTCCTGAGTTTTACAAGTGTATGTTATTATTCATTAATCTTTGCCAAATGGCTTATAAGGAGAAAGAAGTCAACCCATGGCTGTTTGAGAGCTGTTCTTTCCGAGCATTTGCTGTTGATGTACAAGTGACTATCTAAGTTTCAAAGTAATGTTTTCTGTCTCCTGGTGGGGACGTTTTTAAACAGGAAAAAAAACCAAAAACTTGAAATGAAAATTCTACAATCAGGTGGCCAGTATCAGAATACTCAGGAACAACGAATATGATGTTAGCACAAATTAATGTGAACTGAAATTGTCTCCTATTGAAAATATAAGTGAGTCACTTTGTATTTGGGGAACTCTAGGTCAGAGTCTGAATGCAAAAAGGCCGGGAGGGCTATCACTTATAGGCGTGATTGTCAATTACAAATCAGTACAGTAACTCCTTACTTAAAGTCGTCCCGCTTAACGTTGTTTCGTTGTTACATTGCTGATCAATTAGGGAGCATACTCATTTAAAGTGATGCAATGCTCCACTATTATGTTGTTTGGCTGCCTGCTTTCTCCACAGCTGGCAGCCTCCCTACAGCTCCCTCCCCCCAGCGCCTCCCACCTGCCAGCAGATTCTGTGGATCAGCGCCTTCCTCCTCCTCCCCCCTCCTCCTCTCCATGGCAATCAGCTGGCTTGCAGCATTTTGGAGGCAGGAGGGAGTGGAGAGGAGAGAGGACTCGGCATGCAGGCTCCCCATCCCTCTCCTGCCTCCTGAACATGGCAAGCCAGCTGATTGCCCCAGGTAGAAGGGAGGGGGGAGGAGCGAGGACTCGGTGCGCAGGCTCCCCCTCCCTCCCCTACGTGGCAATCAGTTGGCTTGGCATTTAGAAGGAGGGGAGGGAGAGGGGAGGTGCCAGGATGCAGCGAGTGAAGTAAAGGGGTAGGAGGTGGGGAGGAGAAGAGGTGGGTCAAGGGTGAGGGCTTGAGGGAAGGAGTGGAAGTGGGCGGGCTGAAGGTTGAACCCCCTACCTCTGGTGCTTGCAGAGTAGGGGAAGCTGCCCTGGAACCTACCCCGCCCCACATTTACATTAATTCTGATGGGGAAATTGGATTTGCTTAACATCATTTCACGTAAAGTTGCATTTTTCAGGAACACAACTACAACATTAAGTGAGGAGTTACTGTAGTTACAAATGCTTATTTATACATTGAAATTGTCTCCACATTATGGCTGTTCTGTGGTCTAAGTGAAATGCATGGGTGGTTTCATTTCAGTTCCTATTGGTAGCTAATTCATGTCACATAACAAAACCTGACTTCATTTGCACCCTTGTAGCCATGTAGAGGTGCCAGGAATTGACTGAGCATGGAGACTGAATTACCCCCTTGAGATGGCCCTTCTTAGTGAAGCCTCAGGCACCTTAGCAATGCAGTGTAGTGAAACTTGTACTGCTGCTCTGATTTGTAACTGTTCTGTTGATAAGAGAAGATTTCAGTCTCCATGGCTGTTAATCTGGCATCTTCCCAAACACTAAGGCCTAAATTTCAAAAAGCAACTAATGATTTTTGGATGCCTCAAGTTTTGGGCTCCACTTCGAGATACTCAGAATGATGTGGGGTTTTTGGGTTTTTTTTTCACCCCAGAAAGTTTTAAACATTCACACTCTGAAAATCAGACCCACCAGGGTGTCTTAAGTAACACCATATCTACACTTATGGCAACGTTTAGGTACTACATGTATAGCTACACACCACAGTGAAAGACAGGCTGCGTCCACACTTGTCATCGTGGTGTGTAGTTACATATGGCAGGGAAAGGCACGTGTAGTGGGGAGGCAGCAGGGAGAGGCCACAGGGAAAAGCTCTGGCAGTTCCCCCTGCTGGAGTCTTTCCCTGCTGCCTCCTCCCTTCCAGAGCCTTTCACCACTGCCAAAACCTTTCCCTGCAACTGGGAAAGATTCCGTCACTGGGACACTACATTGTTAAAAATAGCCGTGTAGATGTGGGAGTCACTGGTTGGACATACAGAGAGCTGTGTAGGATATATACCATGGGGGTTCAGGTGTGTAGGGCACTCTATCTACTCTACTTGCCTAAGCTATGTTTCCCTGTCTATACTGCTATTTATATGCATGCAAGATGGGTGTACAGAGTCTGTACTCTATACACTGCTGTAAGTGCAGATGTGGCCCAAAAAATGGAGTCACTGCAAATTACTGAAAAATGTAGGTCTTCGTTCTTTTTATGGGTGTCAGATCTATATTGGTAAAAGGGGATTATGTGAAGAGTAATAGAAAACCAAAAAATGCCAGTTTCCACTCCAACATGATATGACCTGCAGTTTTCCCACCCAAAAGCGTAGGTTAAAAAGGGGGTTATACAGTTGAACTTTCATAGTTCTGTAAATAAGAATGTCTTTTCATCGTGAAAGTTTGCTATACAGGAACAGCTTTAGGCTGCACATCTGTTCAGGTACAGCAATGGCTAGAACTTTGAGCAGTCCAGTTCCACAGATAAGTGTTGCTATTATATGTTTTTAACACTTAGCTTCTGCCTTTTGATAATCCTATAAAACTGGCACTCTTTTGTCAAGGAATCATCCAGCCACCTGACTGAATAACAAGGGAGAAAGGATTTACCTGTGGAGGATCAGAAATATTACCACTACCATATACATCACGCAACTTCAGTCCCTAGGCTTTTACCAACTTTTACAGCAGCTGCCAAAGGATTGACACACTTGATACCTTCTTCTTTTAAAAGATAAAAAGCGTTAGGGTAGTTTGTGTTGTAGCATGATTAGTTGTTAAGTAATTTGTGCTTGATTTGTTTTAAATTTTGTAACTTCCCAAATCACTGATTTAAAAACCAAAACACCGGTCTTCAATGTTCCCTTGGTGCATTATTTATAGGATTTCTACTTTTCAGGATTTATTAATTTAATGTTGGGGGACTTTAAAGCAATTTTTTAGTCTTATGTGAATGTCCAAAAATCAGGAGGTGTTGGGGCTTCTCTTTTTATATGCTGTAATGAATAATGTATATATTATACACTATTATATACATTTTATACATTACTCATCACAGTCATATATACTGTGTGAGTTACCCTCTTTTGTAATGTTTCCTAGTGCATTTTCACATGTGCTGTTTCAAAACGCACTATGTTAGCGGAGCCTGAAATGCTCACCAGCAGGATCTAGGTGGACCAATTAATGTGAAACACATTTATGCACTTTCAAAATCACACCCCTGACATCTGCATTACTGATCCACGTAGACAAGCAACCATTTCTGTGTTTTCAAGTGTTTATTGCATAAACACAGATTTCCTCTTTTTTTATATGAAGGGTGTTTTATTAGTGTTTATTGGCTAAAACCTAAAATCAGACACCCTAACTATTTAGCGATGTCATAAACTGGTATTTTGCAGCAACTCGTTGGTCAAAGCTGCATGGTAGGCTTTGAAATAACTTCACAAACAGAGCCACTTCTTGTTTATTCATTTAAAAATGTGCAGATTACAGCCAAAGTAAAAACACAACAGATTAACCTGTGGGGCCTTTGAAGTTGATGAAGACATTACGACTGGAATTGAAGGAGTCTTGTTGTTGACTTTAATGAAGGGCCCTGTGCTTTGGAACAGGCATCCTTTAAACAGGAAAAGAGATTAGGGTTGAATCCTGGCCTCACTGAGGCATGGGAGTTTTGCCATTGACTTCACTGGGTCAGGATTTCACCTTAGGGAATACATTGAACATCTAGTGGCAATATTCAGCTGATTGTGAATAACTGGAAATTGCACATGCTTTAAACTAAACTAGAAGCCAAGTACTGGGTAGAGAATGAATGAGTCATATGTTTGATTAGCTAGTTTATTTCTGCAGCGTAATAATAAGCAAGCCAACACCAATACTTAGCCAACCTCATAAGCTTGGAATTCAGAACCTATTAGTTAGCAACCACACTTCCTGGTATTTTGTATGAATAACTTAATATATAATAGGAAAAAATGAATCTATATTTTGCTTTTTAACTTTGCCCTGCATTAAAAATATGGATAGGCTAGCAGGAGTTCCCAGAGGTATTCCAGCTGACTCGGTCAGAATTTCTTGGGGGCTTCTAGGAAATTCCACTGATTTTTGAAGGCTGTTTTGTGTGTTCTCCATTCCACCCCAAAAGCTAGCTCAACTTTCCTGGCCTGTATATAAGTAGTAGAAGCCTATGTCCCTCTTCATAGGGTTTGTCTTCACTACTGTGTGCTATGTTGACATAATTACAACACCTCAATGAGAGGCGGAAGCCATGTTGGTGCAGAGTGTCTCATGCCAGCATAGCGTGGTGTAAACACTGCTTTAAATTGATGTAATTTATGTCAGTCAGGGGTGGCTTTTTCACACCCTGAGCAACACAAGTACATTGACATAAGCGGTAATGTAGACAAGCCCATCGATTCAAAGGCAGAAGGGACTATTATGAACATATAGGTTGAACTCCTGCATAACACAGGCCATAGGACTTCCCTAAATTAATTCCTGCTTTAGGGCCAACAGCTGTGGTTGAACTAGAGCATTTTGTTTAGGATGACATCTAATCCTGATTTAAAATTGTCAGTGATGGAGAATCCACCACAACCCGTAGTAAACCATTCCAATGATTAATTACCATCACGGTTAAAAATTTGCACCTGATTTCTAGCCTGAATTTGTCAGCTTCCACTTCAGCTTCCAGCCATTGGATCTAGTTATAACTCTGTCTGCTAGACTTGGGAGATCTAGTACCAGTGCTGATGCTAGACTTATAGGATAACAACCTTTAATCATGACTAGGAGCTTGATTCTGAAATTGGTGCATGAAGCCTTCCTTACTACGTATTCTGGAGCCATGGCCAGCCAAATGCCAAACTTTTGCTTGGAAGGAACAGGCCATTAATCATAATTAACATTAATCTTCCATAATGATATTATGGCAATTAAATCTGTTCTGACAAAAATGACCTTTTGAATAAATGAATAGTTTGGGGGTTTCTGAAAACACTGGAAAGGTTAATATGTTACCATACATGCTCTTTTACCTACACTATAGAAATAGAGGGTTCAGATGAAAATGCCCCTCATGATATGACTCAGCTCTGATTCTTCTAAGTAAAGCTTGTTGGCAGTGGAAAAATAATAAACACGTTTGGCAAAAGTGAGAGCAGAAAAAAGTGGCCATGGAAAGAGCAAGTCATAGACAGAAGGGGAGAGGTTGTTATCTGGTAGAAAAAGAGTCTTGATGGAAATGCAAAGGGAACATTCCCTACTTGCCTTACAAAATGTGTCATTACAACACAAAACGTGTTGTCGGGAACAGCTGGTAATTCAAGGGGCAGATCCTCAGCTGATGTAAATTGTCATCGCTCCATTGACTTCCATGAACAATGACAATTTACCCTAGTCGAGGTTCTGCGGTCAGGTTCCTTCCGTCCTTAAAGCAAGACTGTCAGCCTCATTTAATGTGCCTAGAAACAAATGTGACATCTACTGTAGAGTCACCATGAAATCTACCATTAGGAGACTTAAAGCAATTAGAAAATAAGGAAAGTTCAGACTGTTCTCTCTGAACTTCTGTAGATAAATGCTTTTTTTTTTTTTTAGGAATGTGTCAATCAAATGGTGATATTGTGTGTGTGTTAGGGGGGAGGGTTTCTTATAAAATATCTGTGTAGGATAGCTTGTTTAGTGACACTAGCATTTCACCTCTGAAGTCTTGTTCAGGTTAATAACTGGGTAAGATAACAAGTGCAATAAATGTAGAGTTTTCATTTAGGGATGATCTCTGAAAGTCATTTTGTATATAAATACCCAACCAACAAAAAACAATAACAACCACCACCCCACAAACAAATTAGACTCAGTTTGGCTCATGGGAATAGTCTTTGCTCACATAACTAAAAGACTACCTATCTTTGGATTACTTATGGTATTCTACGTACTTTATCATAGTTGGAAAAGCTAATAGCGTTACAGCTTGCCAACATACAGTATGTTTCACCCTTCTTGTTCTGAAAATTTACGATGTTTTCTTTGAAAGGTTTAACAAACAATTCTAAACATAATACCAACAAGGAAAGGGGTTATTAAAGCACCTCCATCAATACTGATTCAGGTAAATGTTGCACAGAGCAGAAATGCCTTTATAGTTTGAACTCTAAAAGAAAATTACTGGGTTGCATACAGCAAATGACCTTTAAATGCTCATCAAATAGTTCTAGTGAAAGGCACAGCTTATGTTAAAAAAGTTAACTGAAAGCTTTCTATTTAAGCAATATAATTTAAATAAAGTCATTGAGGTAGGCTTTTGGGTGCAGCTGACCTCATCCCAAACTTAATGAATGGAGTTCAAACCCAAGTATAGGTGCCAGAAGTACTCCTCTTCAAAGTGCAAGCTTTTGCACTGGCAGGCTATACTAAACTTTACTGAGTCACGTCTACCGAGAACATGCCTCCAGGGAATTCTGCTTCACAGTTGTTTTGTGGTATAAGCAGATCTGTGCTTAGAGCCTGATTCTATAAAGACTTATGTACATGTTTTATTTTAAACAGAGTAATTCCACTGATCTCCTGTTAAGCACATGTATAAGTACTAGGGGCTTAATAGGATAAGATACTTCATTCCTATCCTATGGGATGCCATACAGGGAGCAGGTGTAGGTAGGAGGGGAAGGCACATGCCAATCTCTCTCCTCTCCCTGAGCAGTGGGTGGAAGTGCTAGGAGCTATTCCTCTCTACTACCCTGATGCATGTGGAAAAGGATGGCTCTGCATGCACCTTATGTGGGGAAGAGAGATGGGAGGAGTGTGCCTTTGATTCCAGAAGCCTTTGTTAGCCTTTGATTCCAGAAGAGCCAAAATCTTGGAATTTAATCACTATTCCTCTGTGCTAAGGTTTATGAGACTTCTAATCAGTCTTCCAAATGCCCACTATGCTGTTTGTGATTAAAAATCAGCATCTCTCCCTCCATTTCCAGTTCATGATCTACAGTATAATCTCTCCCAATAGTAGGAATTTTGTTGGTTTTTTTTTTACTGTCCAGGCAAGTTACGTTGTCAATAAGTCACAAGTGAAAATGTGGTTGGCCATGGTTTGTGATAACAGTTCTTTGCCCATAATGCATATGACTTAATAAGTAAATTTACTGTTTGTTCCATTTTTTTGCATTTTTATATATACTTCTACTTTCACTGCTAGCTAGAACCAGTATCAAAATACCATGAGAAAAACTATAATTCCTGACCCACCTGGGACAGGGAAGTGCTCGAAATTGTGTGTGAGAGTGTGTCTCTATACTTCGAATAATAGCGAGTTTCTGGTCTTTCTAGATTTGCACATAATTAATTTGCATTATCCTATAGTCACTTGTCCTGTTCCTGTTGGCAAAACACCCATTGACTTCAACAGTGAAGGATGAGCCTTTAATTAGGGACTGTTAACAGAGCTTGATTGTAATTAGAGTTGGTTGACAGAGTTGGGTTTTTTTTACAGAAAATGATGTTTCTGCAAAATCAAAATTTTCCCACAGAAAATTTTGATTCCCCCGCCCACCCCGCCCAATTGTTTTTTTTTCCTATCAGGAAAATCAAAATGTAATAGTTGATTTGGCATCATTCCAACATTAAATCAATATATTTTGTTTTGTCAACCTGAATCAAAACCATCATTTCAGGTCAGTTTGACATTAATTTGTGTTTACCTGAGGTTCTGTGTCGCCTCATCAGATTTGTACTTTAGGTGCTTTATGCCCCTATTTTCTTTTATAGGATGGGCTTTCCCACTGGACTACATCCCCATGAAGCATGGCAGTCTCCCTTCTGCTTGAACCACAGTGGTGCATCCCCAGACTTCTTGTCTGGCTCAAGAGCCCAGCCCATAGAGGAGACTGCAGTCATGAGGCACCTAAATTACAACTACCCTATGCCATTCTGGCAGCTCAAGGAGACAGAGATTATTGTTGAACCAAGCTAATATGCTGACATTTCTGAATCAATATTTTTCAGAAGTTTCTGTGCCATGAAAAATACAAATCTTTCAACATTTCCTCCTGATTTGCGATGACAAGAAATTTTCAGCAAGCTCTAATGGCAACAAATCTGACACCTGAGACTGATCATCAGTGTGACAGATCCATGCAGGTATAGGACCTGGCAGTATTATTGTATCGTGACTAAGCAATACAGAATTCCATCTGTAGACAGGTAACAGCTAATAAAGAAATATCTTTACATTCCCACAGTCTGGTTACAGATACAGGCTCTGTTTTGTTTCCATTTGGGCAAAACCAGCCACTATTTCCTGACATTATAAGAATAAACATTGCTCCTTTGATTGCGATCACCCATATGCTTGTCTTTCATGCTGTCTTTTCTTTAACAGTGCCCATTTGTATTAAGTGCGTAAATCCAGAATGGAATAGTGTGTTTTATGGGGGGTTTATTACTATTTTGTTTCTCGTCTCTTTTCCCTTCTCATCCCTAATGAAGCTATATGTACTTGCCAGACATATTCTTCTTTTTTATCATCTTCGTTTTATATCTGTCCATCTACTTAAAACTCCCTGCCATTTATGAGCCCTTAAATGATCAAAACCTTTCTGTGTCTGCTTTATTTTTCCTTAGTTACCCATTCTTCCAGCATTCTATCATTCATACTTTATGTGGCTGTTTTCCACCCCATGACCTTCCTGGTGCTTCCTGCAACTCTACTTTACATTTTCTAGGCCAGCTTTCCACGCATTGCATGATTCCCACCCCTCAGACTTTGTCATTAACCTTGGATGTGGATCTTTGTCAAAAACGCTTTCTGAAGTGAAAACAACTTTGTTATGACAAAAAGGAATGTGTAGATGCTTCCTGAAACATCTCATCTTTTAATCTTCAAGGTCATAACGGTCCTGATCTGTAACTATTAGCTTTCTGGGAAAAAACTGCAACTGTTAGGGAAATAGGATTTGTAGGGGTGTGTGTGTGTTTGTGTTTAGACTGAGGACAGTGTTTGTACCCCCAGAGGAAAGGTATTTTTCGTGTTACGCTGACCGCTATTAGCAGAAGAGGAATGCCGCCATGTTTATTGTGCCATTCTTCAAAGAGCCATGTAACAAAAGTAGTAGTATTATGGGTGTCTCTATATTCCATCCCTGGAGAAATGAGGAAAACATCAGCTTCTTTACCAAAAGACCATTGCTTACCTGCACTTATTGCAGGGATCTGCAAATGAATGTTTAGAGGCTGGGCTATCTCAGCTGTGAAAGGAGTTGGTGGCTCTCTCCAGAGAAAGTGGACAAAATGGAAGTGAAGGAGGTTACTGGGCTGCAATCCCAGTATAAACATACATTTAAAGATATATGGGCAATACATAAACTAATTTATGACTTATACTAGTACTTCCAGTTCTTTTTAACTGGCATCCCTGAGGCTTGGTGGGGTAAATCTCATGACTGGAATACTGGTATAGAAGAGTATAGCTTGTGCATGAAAGACAGGAGGGAAGATGGGGGAAAAAGGGAGAAGCTGAATTATACATTGAGAATACATATATTTGTTTTGAGGTCCAGAAGAAGGTGAGAGGCAGAGCAAATGAAAGTCCCTGGGGAAACAGGTTCAATGTTATGGTAGACTCTACTATAGACCACCAAATGAGGTGGTGGATAAGCCATTTCTAAAATAAATAGCAAAAACACAAGACCTGGTGGTAATGGGGGACTTTCCCCTGATATCTGTTGCAAAAATAATATGACAAAACACAAAATGTCCAATAAGTTCTTGGAATGTGTTGGGGACAACTTCTTGTTTCAGAAGGTCAAGGAAGTAACCAAGAGGAAAGCCATTTTAGATTTAATTCTGACTAACAGGGAAGAACTGGTTGCAAATCTGAAGGTTGAAGGCAATTCGGGGGAAAGAAAGAAGTGAGAGCAACAGAATAATGACAATGGACTTCAAAAAAGACAACTTTAACAAATTGAGAGAACTGGTAGGTAAGTTACCAGGGGAAGTAAATCTAAGGAAAAAAGGTCTTCAGGACATCTGGCAGTTTCTCAAAGAGACCATATTAAAGGTGCAACAGCAAAGTGAAGGACAGATGGGAAGAATAGTAAGATGTCAATATGGCTCCATCAGGAGCTCTTTAATGACCTGAAAATCAAACAGATATCCTACTAAAAGTAGAAATATGGATAAACAACTAAAGATGAGTACAAAAGAATAGCACAGGCATGTAGAGATAAAATCAGAAAGGCGAAGGCTAACAAAATGAGTTGCACATAGCAAGAGACATAAAAGGCAATAAGAGGTTCCATAATGACATTAGGAGCAAAAGAAAGATGAAGGAAGGTACAGGTCCACAAATTAGCAGGAAGGAGAACTAATAACAGATGACATCAAGAAGGCTGGGGTGCCTAATGCCTGTTTTGCTTCAGCCTTCACTAAAATCGTAAATTGTTATCCAGATACTTAACACATTTAATATTATAAACTAGGGGAAAGAATACAAGTCAGAATAGGGGAAGAACAGGTTAAAGAATATTTAGATAAATCAGATGTTTTCAAGTTGACAAGATCTAATCAAATGCACCCTGAAGCAATCTTGGAACTGTTAGCAATTGTCTTCGAGAACACATGCAGGACAGTAAGATTCCCTGAGGACTAGAAGAGAGCAAGCATAGTACCTACCTTTAAAAATGGAGACAGAAAGGACTCAGGGAATTATAGACCATTCAGCCTAACTTTGATACCTGGAAAGATAATGGAACAAATTAGTGAACCATCGATTTGTGAGCTCCTACAAGATATTAGGGTAAGAAGTAATAGCTAACATGGATTTGTCAAGGATAAATCATGCCAACCCAACTTAATTTCCTTCTATGACAGGGTTCCTGAGTTAATGGATAGTGGGAAGCAGTAGACCTGATTTCTCTTCATATTAGTAACATTTTTTACATGGTTCCATGGGACACTTTCATAAGGAAACTAGGGAAATGTGGTCTAGACGAAATTACTAAAAGGTGGGTGCACAACTAGTTGAAAAACCATACTCAGAGTAGCTATCAATGGGGAGGGGGGATGTATTTAATGGAGTTCTACAGGAGTTTGTCCTGAGTCTGGTACTAGTCAATATTGTCATTAATGACTTGTTTAATGGAGTGAAGAGTATGCTTATTAAATTTGCGTATGACCAAACAGGAAGAAGTTGTAAGAACTTGGGAGGACAGGATTATTCAAAAGGACTTTTAGAAATTGGAGAAATGGTCTGAAATCAACAAGACGAAAGTCAATAAAGACAAGTGCAAAGTACTAAACTTAAGAAGGAAAAATCAAATGCACAAATATAAAGTAAGGAACAACTGGCTGGGCAGTAGTGCTGTAGAAGAGGATCTGGGGATTGTAGTCAGGGCTGGCGCTTCCATTTAGGCAACCTAGGCAGTCACCTAGGGCGCCAGGATTTGAGAGGGTGGCAGACTGGTCTGGTGGACCTCCTGCAGGCATGCCTGCGGAGGGGCCGCTGGCACCGTGGCTCCAGGGAAGCATCTGCAGGCATGCCTGTGGCAGGTCCACCAGAGCTGCGGGACCAGTGGACCGTCCGCAGGAATGCCTGCGGGAGGTCCACCGGAGCCGCGGGACCGGTGAGCTGGCCCTGCACCTAGGGCGCCAAAAACCCTGGTGCCGCGCCTGATTGTAGTAGATCACAAATTGAACATGAACTGTCAATGTCATGCAATTGCAAAAAAGGCTGTCATTCTGGGATGTGTTAACAGACATGTCACATGTAAGACACGGGAGGTACTTGTCCTGCTCTGCTTGGCACTGGTGCGGCCTCAGCTGGAGTACTGTATCCAGTTTTTGGTGCCACATTTTAACAAAGATGTGGACAAATTGAAGGGAGTCCAGAGGAGAGCAACAAAAATGATAAAAGATTTAAAAAACCTGACCTATGAGGAAAGGTTAAAAAACCTGGGTATGTTTAGTCTTGAGAAAAGAAGACTGATGGGGGAACTGGTAAGTCTTCAAATATGCTAAGGGGAGTTATAAAGAGGATGGTGATCAATTGTTCTCCATGTCCACTGAAGGTAGGACAAGTAACGGGCTTAATTTGTGTCAAGGGAGATATAGATTAGATTTTAGGAAAAACTTTCTAATGATAGTTAAGCTCTGGAATAGGTTACCAAAGGAGGTTGTGAAATCCCCAACATTGGACGTTTTTTTTAAGAACAGGTAGACAAACACTTGTCAGGGATGATCTAGGTTTACTTGGTCCTGCCTCAGTGCAGGGGGCTGGTCTAGATGACCTCTCAGGGTCCCTTCCAGCCCAATGTTTGTTTCTATAATCCCTAAAATGGAGTGAGGTCTAATGTTGCTGGGCAGGCTCAGGTGAGCCTAGCTAATTTTCCTTTTTGTATCTACCCCCACTGGGAAGGGCTTGGTTAGTTTGCCTGACTTAGCCTTTATAGAGCTAGAACACTGTGTGTGTTTTGTTAGTTACTCCTGCCTTGAAACCCTGGTCCAGTTTTATGTTTTATTTCATGTCCCCACATGTCCAGGTATGTCTAAGAAGGATGATCTTTAGCTTTTAAAGTGCCCTGCTCAAAACATAGAGGTGCCCCTATGCAGCAATGGATGCAGCCAGATCTAGAGTTCATACAAACCTTTCTATTTCAAACTGCTTAAGTTTGTCTATTCAATTTTTATTTGAACTTTCTAACTCTTATGAATCACTATAACATTTAGCACATTTTATCAATTTTACCTGTTTCCTAGTACAAAGGACCCTGACTGTTATTTCTTTGGACTTTCCAGGCAATTTCATGACAATAATTGCTTTTACCTTTTGCTTTCTTCCCTTGCATAACACTGCCTGAGACTTGCTATAATTGACCAGAAATGTTTAAATAGTATCGCTGATTCACTGACTTGTGCCAGAGTTAAACTTTATTCCTCTCTCTGTCTCTCTATCTCAGGATATGTCTACTCTCTCTCAGGAGATGCTGACCACCCTTGACTCCCATTGACCAAAATGGGAATACAGATGGGGACATGCTTCGCAGAACAAGTAGACAAATGGGTGCTTGCTCAGCTTGAGTTAGTGTGCTAAAAATAGGAGTGTGGTAGCCACCTGAGTATGTACTCGGGGTGTCAGGAGGGTTGGTACTTGGGGGGCTAGCACATGCTGTCATCCATGTTGTCATGGCCATGCTGCTATATTTAGTATGCTAGCTCAAGCAAGCCTCATGCACATGTCTACACACTTTGGGACGCGTGCTCTCAGCTGAAGTGTAGACATACCCTTAATGTCTGATCATGCAAGATACTGAACACCTGTATTCCTATTCTGATTAATGGGAGTCAAGGGTGGTCAGCTTGATACTTAAGAAAGGGGATCAGTTGTCAGCTAGATACTTAAGAAATATTTAATTGAATTATACTTACAGGAAGTTTATGCATTACATTGACATTTTTCAAGTTAATTGAATAGGTAAATGTATTTTTAGTAGAAGATAAGAGAAGATGAGAGTCGTTGTCACCTCAAGATTAGATTACTATAATGTACTCTAATTAGGGTTAAACTTTAGGACCATTTAGGACCTAAAGCCAGCCCAGCAGCCCATCTGATAAGTAGCCCTTTTCCTGGGGAGCAAATAATACTGGAGCTGTGCTAGTAGAACTGACTGCCTGGGAGTTTCCAGGTGGAGCTGGAGATGACTGTTTGACTTGTAGAGTCCAGAGACACTACTTTTCATCTCATTTCATGCTGCTGGAGTTGGGATCCACTTGGAGCTCCCTGGAAAAGAAAGGGAGTTGCCAGAGGGGCATCCTCCAGAATGTTGCTCAATTCTATATACAGATGCTCCCTGGGTTACGCAAACCCAACTTACACAAATCCGCACTTTCAGAAAAAGTTCCCTAAGTTCCGTAAGCTGCTTCTTTTTTTTTTTTTTTGCGTAATTGTCGGGTATACGTTCCCAACTTACAGAAAATTTGACCTATGCAAGGTGTTCCAGAACGGAACACTTGCATAAGTTGGGGAACGTCTGTAGTACTTATTGATACCTATGTTTTACTTTGATTGCAGTTATATCAGGAATATGCTTTCCACCTGGGTCTGAAAAAGTTCCTATTATTGATTTGGACATGCTGCAAAGCTCTGTTTTGCAGATGTTTGCGGGAGGTGGGAACAGAATAAAGGGTAGGAGGAGTTATTGTGGTGTCATGAAGTTCTGAGCTGGGAATTAATAATGATTATATGCATGGGTCAATAGTAGATTTTAGAGGTAATTATTGATTATTGTGCATTAAATATTGGAAGAGGCACTTGGAATATGGGATGAGCATTCCTAGTATGTATGTTTTTAAAAAGTAAAGAAAATAACAGATAAATAAGACTAAGCTATAGATCTCTGTCCCACGCAGACTATGCGAGACAAGGTAGCTAAGATAATATCTTTTATTAGACCAACTTCTGTTGGTGAAACAGGCAAACTTTTGAGCTTACACTGAGCTCTGGGAAAGGCACTAACTGCTGGTCATCACTGGGAACATACATTGGAATCTCTATGCCCTGATCTATACTACAGTTAGGTCAATGCAAAGCAGCTTACATCAAGCTAACTGTAAGTGTCTAGATTAAAATTTCGCTGTTGCCGACATAATTCACCCACTATGCTGACATAATAACTCCATCTCTGTGAGGGGCACAGACTCAGTGTTGATGTAGTTAAGTTGACACAGTGTCAGTGTAGATGTGGTGTTGATAACCTCGACTGTTGCTGATTTTCAGAAGTCGTCCCACAATGGCTCACATCGACGGTTCAACTGGTGCAAGCGCTCCTGGTGAGGACATGCACCACTGACACAAGGAGCAAAGTGTAGACACGCATAAGCGGTGTAATTACTGTGGCATCTGTATACTGACATAGGTTTGGTTGACTTAATTTTGTAGTGTAGACATGCCCTATGTGAGAGATTTGGCTTGGCTCACCTAATCCCTGGTGTATGCAGTGCTAGGTTCTACAGAAGAATTCTTCTGCTGACCTGGCTACTGCCTGGTGGGGAGATGGATTATCTATGCCAACAGGAGAACCTCTCCTGCCAGTATAGACAGTGTATATGCTGAAGTGCTGCAGCTGTGTAGCTGCAGTGCTGAAGCTTTGCCACTGTAGCAGTTTAACTGTAGATATACCCTCAGCGTGTCACAGCTAAATACAAGGTAGAACAGATTGTTAGGCGTTAACTTACATTGCAAGAAACCATTTAAGGTGAAATGGGGAGTTAGCACCTCAGAAGATGTAAGACATAACTCAAAAGCTTGTCTCTTTCTCCATCAGAATTTGGGCCAATAAAATATGACCTCACCCACCTGTTCATTCTTATATCCTGGGACCAACACAGCTACAACAACATGGCAAAAGACTAATAGAAACCATAGCATTTGTGTGAGTAGTCCTGTTAAAGTCATGACATTTTTGTCCCTTTACATATTTTATTTGTAATAATAGTAGATGTAACTGATTTATACTGTTTATCCACTTGTCATCTTAATTACAGTATCTCCATTAACATACACATGTCCAGATGCACGTGTGGATCTATATTAGTGTGCATGGTTAAGAAGTGAAATGGTTAAAAACAGCATAGAGGCAAAGTTCATAATGACTCTGTAACGTACCATATTCCAAATCACATTGCCATGTGATTAATTGCAGATGTATATGATTAATAGCATTTATGATTCACCTTTGACCTCCACTCTGTCCATGAATCCATCTCTCTCAGGACCACTGCTAACATTCCAATCCCCTGATTCAAAAGCTCACAATTAAAAAAAAATAGAACAAAGAAATATTTCTTCTTCCCTACGCCTCTTCTCCTTCTCTGAAATTACACTGCTGTGAAGTACAGGATAAGCAGTATTCACTCTTAGATTTGGGGCAGGCTTAAGGTCTGATATCTTATGAGAACTAGAAATATGACCTTTGTACCACTGGAAAAAATCTTCATCTGTTTGAGTTTAAGGCAGTAGAAGTTTAAGGCAGGATGATAATAATAATCCAAGTAATAGAGAGGCAATCATGAAACTCGAGAAGGTACTTACTGGGTTAGAAATTAACTGTAGCAGCTCTAGCCAAAGAACTCATGAAAACCTCTCTGCTCAATGTGTTTCGGCAGTTGCAAAATGTTCAGATGCATAAAGAATAGGATGGCAAATACTGAAACTATTAGAATGCTATTATCTAAATCAACAGAATACTGTGTGCAGTTCTGGACCTGGCCGTGGAAAGGCTTTAACAGAAATAGAGGTCATTCAGAGAGGGCAACAGTCATGATTAGAGGCATGAAAAACTTCCATCGGAAAAGAGAGCTTGAAAAGATTGGAACTGTTCAGAGGAGATGAAAAAGAGGAAACAATGTTAGTGGGATACAGATACTGAACAGCAGAAAAAGGTAGATTAGGTGTTCTCTTTTATCTTTCTGATACAGAACGAAGGGCATTATCCAAAGAAACTGAAAGGCTGAAAACTTAAAAATGATCAAAGGATTTTTTCTTTGGTTAAACAATGCAGGGACTCACTGCCACAAGATATTAAAGAGCACGAGCTGTCTGTATTCAAAAACTGATTGGATTGTTGTATGGATGATGAGAACATCCACATTTTAATTAGATAGGACTAAAAAACCTCCAAAGATTAGGAGAAAAATAACCTCTCATGCTTTGGTCCCGTTCAGGAAAGCATCCTCTATTCAGGACAAGAGTTAAGTATGTGCTTAAGTGCTGCTTTGAATAGAGATAGACTTAAGTGCGTGCTTAAATGTTTTCCTGCATGTTTCAAACATAAACCAGACTGTAAGTGATAGGGGCTTGGGAATAAACTCCCCCCCCCCATGAGCAGGCTATCTCCTAGTTGCCCACTTTGGGGTTTCTTGCACCTTTATCTGGATCAGCTGTTGCTGGTCATAGGCACAGATAGGATCCTGGACTAGATCTAAAATGGAGCACTGGTCTAATCTGGTATGGCAATTCTATGTTTGGTAAATCCACTGGAAGACTATTGGTGTTCTTTCTTGAGTAAACAAGAGTTTTGATTTCTGTTTCTTATGTCAGTGGAGTAATGTGGGTCCATCCTCAGTGATATAATGCCTGATTGCTAGTTTGTAAAATAGACAAAAAGAAGGCTTTATTTTGAAATGGATTTAATTTTTATTTGATTATTTTAAATGAAGACTTTGTTGAATTAATAATATCACCATGGGTTCAGCCTAATCACCTTTCTAATGCCAGAATGTCTCTTATCTGATGATTTTTTATGAGTACATTAAAAAATGAAGGTGTTAGGTTTGAATAAGTCTGTGTGGTTTCCCAAAGGAGGAAAGGCAAGGAAGAGTGAGGGATTAGAAACCTGATTAGTGCATAATGAGGAACTTTTCTTTCTAAAATCAAATCAGGTTAATTATAAAGTGACATATTCACACACCAGTGTACTGACTTCACCAAGGTTGTCATAGTGCCAGAGTTCATAAATATGTGGAATTACCATAAATTGTGACATTATAACAAGTTTAGTGGGCTGAAATATTCATCTGCATCTTGTGCTCTGAAGTAGTAAGCAAACTCTTTTCCTAACACATTTCATTGAGTACAAAAGGATACATTCACCTCTGATATAAGCAAGATCAACTTCATTGTCTTGAATGGAGTTCTGCCCACTCACCCCAGTGAAGTGTTTAGCCAAAGATGTTGTAAAAGGACTATTCCTTGCTATTAATTTGACTACAGGCACAGCCTGATGAATGTCCAATAAGCTTTCTCTTTCTTCTCAGTCCCTACTGCCCACCAGACTCTCTCTGTCTATTCTCTAAATTCTGTTACTTTTTCTGAGGATGTACAGACCGACCACTGTGTATGATTGGACCGCAAATATCAAATTTATTTTATGTTGGTACACTGCCTAGCACAACGGGGTTCTGGTCCACGACTGGAGATCCTAGGAGTTACAATAGTACAAGTAAAGAACAACAATAATAATAATGCCCACCCGTGGTACAGGTAGGCACCTTGCTTAGAGACTGCATTCTGAAAAGCCATGTGTGATGAACCGTCCTCTGCTGTACTGTGCTGCAATGGAGGGGCAAGAGCTTCTTCAACAACAATGCATTTTGCTGTAATCTTTACTTCCCACGCACTGTAACTTGCATCATATCTGTCTCCAGCATGCTCTCTTAGGGTCTGATCCAACAATGGCTGAAGTAAATAGATTCCCATTGACTTCGGTGGGAGCTGGATCAGAGCTCTCATAGGCATGCAAAATATGAAAGGTCAGAAATATAGGCTATAAAAATCTCTAGACATGAGAAAGTTAAAGGGAAATGATTGATTATTAACCATGCTGTCTAGATAAACAGCCTTTTTCTCTCAATAAAAACAAGTTTAAATGGTCAGGACTGTGTGTAGCCTCTTGCTGAGTGTATTGTAACTACTGTATTTGCTCACACCAATATGTAACTATTTAAAAAAAACTTTGAATATAAAAAAAAGACTAAGTTCGATGCTATTCTATTCTGTGGGCCTTCAGTGCAAACTTTTTACATGGGTATTTCATTACTATTGCTAAGCTACTCCTTTGTTTGACACCCAAAACTTTTTCAAATCCATTGTATCTTATTCAAAACATCTTTATCACCCAAAAAGAGCAGTGCTGGAACTTAGCAGGGTTTTTGCCAGACAAATAAGAAATGTATAAAGCTGGTTTATAATGAAATTTTGGGTCATTCTTCAAGTGCTGTAAACACTATTATTGCAGGAACATAAAAGAACTTGCCTGTGGAAGGAAGGGAATCATTATAATGATGCATCATGTGCACATACAAAGGCAGAATAGTAACAAGAGGCCAAGATTTTGTTGGTAAAATTATCTTTGAAAGTATTGGACCACCAACTGATTTTTAATAATATCTATGCAAAGTGGGCTGCAGACGACCACCGCACAGCTGATCCTCAGGCACTCTGGTGGGAAACATTAAACAAGTAAGAGAGAATGATTCCTCACTCTCCTTCTGACACTAAATCTTATATCCTCACATCATTTCAGTCTTCATGGCAATTAGCTCTTACCCCCAGTACATCTTCCCAAACAGAAGATTGAGACAGGAAGTGGTGAATTATCCAAAAAACATTTAAGGCAAAAAGGGTGATCAGTTCTTTACATGTTCAAAGCACAGCTGCTTCTCCTTATTGGTCACTGTTGTGCTGTTAGCAGTACAATGAATATTTGGCAACATGAGCCAGATTGTGCGCCATCCTGTGCAATCCACTCAATTATAGCCCCTCACTGCACTGACTCAGGTATCTGCACAGAGTTGGAAAGCAGCCTCCTCAGAGTTGCTACTCATCTTCCCATACAGCTGGACTGGAGTGGAGCCAGTGCTGCTCTGGCTGTGCCAGGGGACAGACAGTGTGTTAGGCTGGGGCTGGTTTAGGACACCAGTACGTAGCTTGTGATCCAGACATCAGAATCTATTTCCTGGGCTGCTCCAAGACAGCTGAACTAAGTGCTGCTCCATTATATGGGTTTGGTGGCAAAGCCACAGCTTAGCCAAGTGGTCCCCAACCTTTTTGTGACCAGTAGCATATTCATGTTTTCAGAAGAGCGTGGTGGGTGCCAACAATTTTTCTAGGCTTATTTTGTATTTGTACATTAAATAATACAAAAAATCCCATATTTAATATTACATAATATATGAATCCAGAGAGAAGAGAGAAACCAGAGAAAAGCCACGAGGACAGAGAACACTAGTGCCCGCAGCCCTGGAGTACTCTGTCCCCAGCAGGTGCGGGGCCCCAGATTCTCTTCTCTGCTGGGCAGTAGGTGGGCCCCGCACCTGCCAGGGACTGAGAACACCAGCATCTGCAGCCCCAGAGTTCTCTGTCCCCAGCAGGCGAGGGGCCGCAGCTTCTCTCCCTTGCTGGGAACCAGGACCGGCGCTAGGGTTTTGAGCGCCCTAGGCAGAGGGCAATTTCGCTGCCCCGTGCGCTGGTCCCACGGCTCCGGTGGAGCTGCCACAGTGGTGTCTGCGGGAGGTCCACCGGAGCCACGCAAGCTGCGGACCGTCCGCAGGCACGACTGCGGCAGCTCTACGGGAGCTGCCTGCCGCCCCCTTCGGACACCCTGGACTGCCGGCTGCCGCAGCAGCGCCCTGACCCAGGGTCAGTGTGCCTCCGTGGCAGCCGGCAGTCCAGGGTGTCCCTTGGGTCAGGGCACCTCTGCAGCAGCTGGCTGCCCAGGGTTTCCCTGGGCCAGGGGACCCCCGCCCCTGGGCTGACAGTGCGACGCCCTGACCCAGAGGACACCCTGGACTGCCGGCTGCCGTGGCGGCGCCCTGACCCAGGGGACACCCTGGACTGCGGTCTGCCGCGGCGGCGCCCTGACCCAGGGGACACCCTGGACTGCAGGCTGCCACGGCGGCGCCCTGACCCAGGGGACACCCTGGACTGCGGTCTGCTGCGGCGGCGCCCTGACCCAGGGGACACCCTGGACTGCGGTCTGCTGCAGTGGTGCCCTGACCCAGGGGACACCCTGGGCTGCCGGCTGCCGTGGAGGCGCCCTGACCCGGGGCACAGACTCCCTCTCTGTCCCAGCAGCAGCGGCTGCTCAACCATTTAAAAAAAATTGGGGGGTGCTTTTTGGCACCCTCAAATCTCGGCGCCCTAGGCAACCGCCTAGTCCACCTAAATGGTTGCACCGGCCCTGCTGGGAACTAGGCAGGCCCCCCACCTGCTGGGAACAGAGAACACCGCGCCCACAGCCTGAGTTCTCTGTCCCCGGCAGGTCCCCTGCTGGGCACTAGGAGGGCATACATAAATGCCCCGGCGGGTGCTATGACGCCCACGGTCACCACACTGGAGACCACTGGCTTAGCCCATAGTAAGGTGCCATTCAGTGTGAGTAAAGCTGTTATTCTCTGACGTTTAAGAAAGGATGAATAGAGACAGGCAGTGTGAATCCATGTTGTGCCTTCTAGTTCGCAAACTAAGGCCCGGATTGTAAATCCCTTACTCACATTGGTAAACGGTTCTTCACATGACTAGTCTCAGTGAGCCAGTTTTGTAAGTAAGGAATTCTCAATCCAGTCCTAAACCTTGGTCACAGGAGCTGCTTTCCCAGTGCTGATAGTGTTGACTAATCCTGACTCGTGATCCCCAAAATGGGGAAAATTGTGAAAGTTATTTTAGTTTATAGACAATCTCAGAATTTTCAGACCTAGCTTAGCTTATGCTGCTGTGTAGCGTGAAAGAGTTTTCCCTAATAAATACTCAGATCTATTCACAACATCATTACTGAGTAACTCATGGACTAGTGGCACTGAAGCTTAGACTGTAATGCAATTGATAGGCTGCTTAAATAGTTCTCAAAGAGACACTTTTTTCACAACTTTTCTTTTTAATCCATTATTATATAAAATATGTCAATAAATTATGCAGCAAATTTGGGACCAAAGGTGTTCTTTTTTAGAAGAAAAAAGTCTCCAAGGCTTTTTGTTGTAAAAATGTATCCAGATTTTAGAACAAATTCTGCCCTTTGGTTTTATTTGCTCTGTATGTGTGTTTCTAGCTAGAGGAAGGCTAAAAAGGTCCAAAGGTGCCTCTTCCAAAGGATCTTACTTTTTTTATGTCTAGCCCATCTCCCCTAAAGGCTGAGCTGCTGGCAGCATCAGGATCACAGAAGATCATTGACTATCTGTCAAGAGACTCACCAGCCTAGCACACACTAGCCTCTGGCTTCTAGATACAATTGCTCCAATGATGTCTGGGGACATGGGGAGACAGCCCATTGTCCTTGCTGCCCTTTTTTGAGCCACTATTGTGTGGCTATTTTCCAGGAGGGGATGGTGCTTTGAGGTTTGTAGGAAGTGTTTTTGGCTGGTTTACAATGGTCAATTTATATCTATCAACCAACCTGAATGATTTTCCTTAGGGTACCCTAAGTACAATGTCTGTCAGGCAGCCAGTCACTTAAGAACTTTCCTGCAACAACTTCAGCTGCAGTCAAGGCTGGTGTGGTCTCTAGATATGTCGAGTTTCAAATCCTATGCACCACTCATGTCCCCACTTGTCATGTTATCCCATGCTGATTAATGATTAATCCATAATTATGTCCACACAAATGCCAAAACAAGATATTGCAGGCAGCACCACGATGGTGCGGTTGTCAGAGTCACAACTAATGCTGGTAGTGACAGCACTGGAAACAACGATTCAAAAAGGAACCCATGTTGCTGCAATAAAGCGTGGGAGATTGTAACAAACAACTTGGCAAACATCTCCACAAAATTACGTGACCCTCCCTGAACCTCTGTCAGCTCTGTGTGATGAAGCTCTGGCCTCGTTGTAGGGGAGATGGCTGAGCTTTTTAGCTACTCCCACTGAATGCTCCATGTTCAGCTGTTATCCACATATCTGATGGTATGGAACTGCTACGGCACTTCTCACTTACTATACATGTTAATAGTTCTCTGTGCCACCCTTTTGTGACAAGTGACCAGCACAGCGAACTGAGGCATGTGTTGTCTTAATATAATTCTAGACTGGGACTTTAACATAAAACACATCCTGGACTGGTGCTTCCAGCTTATAAGATCATGGAAGGAATGTCTCCTTGTGCAGGTTCAGAGTCCAGCTCAAGGATAGCTGGGAAAGGAGATGGCTTACCCTCTTCCCACCCAGTACTGAGGGCTGCTACAGGCTGATTTTGCCCCTGGTGCAAGTGAAGAAAGCCGTGTATACTGCCCTAACTTGCAGCCAGGCTGGCACAGTCTCTATAGGCCTTGAAGCATTCATTGTATAGGATAGGATGCCCTGCCCACACCCCCTTCCAGCTATCTCAAAGTCAATATTTCGCCTGTGTTGGCGCACCTATGTGTGGGGAGGGGAGAAGGGTTAGAGGTGACAGAACTGGCTTTGCACTTGTTGGAGAGGCCCCCCTGGGTTTAGGGTTGCTTTGCAGACTCTTTATGTTGGCAGCAACACTGAACCTGGCCCAGTGTGTGCAAAGCAGCAGATAGTATGCAAACCCTCCTGAAAGTTATGGTTTTGCACAGTAAGTATTTTTGTACTCGAATTTGTGTTATTTCAGTTCTGGGGTCTAAATGGATCTGGACTTAATATGGTTTAAGAGGATTTGTCTGGATGAGCTTGAATTACACCCCTTTAGTGAGGAACAAATCCATGTAACTAAATGAGCTTTGGTTGCTACAGGCCTGCCCTTTGCATTCATTACCCTAGTATTTGATCCTTGCTGACAGTTGTCTAGCTTCTTAGACATTTGTGTCAGGTTTGCTTTTCTTTATATATAGGTTTATCTGCTAATACACTCATCCATTATTTCAAGAGTCTGCTTAATCAATTTATGGGCTTCAGTGTGCCTTTGTATTACTCAGCTCATCAGAGAGCTAAAGTAAATAAGTTTCCCTTGCTTAGCTTACTCAGGTCCTGGTCTGGTGCAACAAGGTGAAGCCTCTGCTCTCTGGGTACCATCTACATCTGTGACGTGATGGAGAAAGGTGTGGAAGGAGCAGAGCCCTGGCTATGCTCCCCTATCATCCACTTGCAGGCCAGAGTATGAGGGGGAAGGGGAGAAAGTAAATTACACCCTATCAAGGGCTGTTGTAATCTATTTCCTCCCTAGTTTCCCCCAGAGGCAGAGGGAAGCAGAGGAGTCAAAATTCCTTCCTAGTTGCTCCATCCCAGGACAAACTGTGTGTGTGCCACCGTCTATCCAGGGCTGAGCTTAAAGACTCTATTTGTTACATGTCATTGTTCAGTAGAGGGTCTGTGTGGCTAAGAATTATATATAACCTCTCTGCTCCCATCACATTTTGAAAATAAAAGGACAGCTATGCAGAGAGGAAATATGGGACTAAGTTACCTTAATTCTTTTATTTGCCTGCTCAGTAGGTTGTGCCTATATAAGGGTGCACACAAAATTAGAGGCTAGTGGAAGAATCAGTCAGGGGCATGAACAAACTGCTGCTGAAGCCTGTCTGTTAATATAACATCAGTGGACTTTTTCCCATGTCTGTGCCTAGATTTATTTCCCACCAGGGTGTACATGTCCATACCCTTAATGAGTTAAAAAACAAAACCCAGGAAACAGTTGTTATGAAGAAGTTGGTACAATAATACTGAATAGAACTGCCTGATTAACAAGACCATGAAGTAATTGGAGTAAATGAGCAGAAACAATTAACTTGCTCTACATCAAAATACACATCACAGTGCTGTAAAGGAAATGTATGATTTTCATCTTTGATTGCTTGAAAGAACTTATGGGACCTGAGATTTAGATTGGTTTCCCCAGATCCCTCAAAAGCAAATGGATGTTCTATTGTTTTCACATTTTAGAATATGATGGCTGGAATTTAAAGTGCTTTTTCAGGTCTTTTGCTTCAAGGACTCTGGGCAAATTCCAATATTGCTTTGAGGGCCCTTGGCCGTACATTAGTATAATATATTCCTTTCCCCCATACCTAAGCCTGTGTAATCCAAGGAGAAACAGAAAACAATGAGGTATTTGAACCAGTTCCCAGATGCTCTGAACACAATACAAAAGAGGTACCTCCAAAAAGACTGCTACAGGACGTGACAAATACAGTTACCAAAAGAATGTGAGTTGTGAAACCCCACTAACCCTATGAGTGTTTGGTATCTATGGGAAAAGTGAACCATGTAAACAGATATATACTGACTAGAATGGTTCTAATCGAGAGCCAACATAAATTACGATAGGAGCATAAGTTAGTTAGTCATTAAACCCTGTCTAGGTGTGCATAGGGACGTGAATGTTAGCAGGGTGGTGAGTGTAGTAACTCTCCCCCAGGCACTAACGTCTGCTGCAGATGTGATGCAGCAGTGTAGAATGCTGTCCGGTGGGGAGAGCCAATGGGAAGGGGCTCAGAATCCACTCAAAGGGGGAAGCTGGAAAAAGCTGTTAGGGAAGGAGCGGGATCTAGGTGCTGAGGTAGCAGATGAACAAGAGCTGGCGTAAGAGGTGAAGGGATAAAATTAAAAGAACAGGAGAATAAAAGTAGGGGACTGGGAAGTGAGGAGGAGGAGGAAAGAAGGAAAATAGGAAAGGTTCCAGGTCAGGAGAAACAGAAAAAAAACATGTATGTGAACAGACACTATTAGAGAAGGGAAGTAGCAGGAAATAAAATCTATAGATGTACCAGAGAGTGAGTATCAAGGACAAAACGGAAAGGAAATATAACTGGTGGAAAAGAGAATTGATCAAAAAGCTGTTAGATGAAAACAGATCCTGAAAATAATAGATGAGAAGCCTACCCCAAAAGGATCAGTTCAAAGGTGCCTAATGGACAAGTGAGGGCCCACCAGGTGAAGAAGCCCTGTTTGCGGGTAAACTTGGTGGAAAAGAAGTACAGCCACAGGAACATCAAATCTAAGGAGCACGTCAAGCTGAAAAGAAGCAAAGAACAGGACAGCACAAGTGGACTTGGACTTACAGCCAAGGAGAGGAGAAGTTGATTCTCCTCTGAAGTGACACAGTATATTGCTGACTAATCCCTTTTGTTCTTGCTAGTAACAATGCGTTTGGTACTAACTGCCCACGGTCAGGAAGAGTAGCATGTACAGGCTCGCAAAGATTAATGAGGCGGAAAGCTCTAGTTTATTATTGTAAGTGATGAATCTTTGGCAATGTTCAATATTATTTATGCTCTGGGTACAATCTGGGTTTTTTCCCTTATAAAGTCCTAAACATTTAAAATGATCTCCCCTTTTTTTTTCTTGGTTTGCCTCTGCCTTTCTTCAGCATTAATGTAACCTAGCCTGACTGGTGGTTTTTTAATTCCTCCTGAAAGCACATGCAAAAATGGCACTTTTTTGAGAATGTGAAGGTTGAGGGAAAGATCACAGCCTGTTGCTGATGAAGTGAAGCAAATTTTAGGTCTGAATGTCAAATGAAGTGGGTGTGAGACCGGTAAAAGCTGTTGCTGGGAGAGGAAACACCAAGCTCCAATGATTGGTTGGTTGTTTAAATCCACACTTGAAGCTTCCTCAGATCCATAGCTGAAACAGTGTTAATTAAAAGATTTATTTTTCTGCGCTAGAGCAACACAGTATACACAGACAAAGCCCATTACCATTACACATTAATTAGTTCATAAATTTGTAGTGCCACACTGAGATTTAATACACTACTCCTCTGGTATCATAAACTGTTCCTGCTCAGGCTTCATGATGATTATGAGCGATAAGATATGACAGTGCTACAGTGTTGTTTGATAGTATTTTCCCAACTTGAAATTCCAAGTAGATTATAAATACAGGAGACACTTGCGGAACAATGAAAAAGTCTGTTTTGATCAGACAGACACTCAATCACTTTAAAACTCTCTTGGTTTGAGTCATCTTTCTTTGCATCCACAATAGAATAATAGCAAAATATTCAGCAGCTCCTCTTTACATAATTCCACTGCAGTACTAAGTAGATTTCTCTTGGAAACCAAATTTGTGCCAAAGCTTAACCATTTAAGTAATCAAATTTAAGTCTAGAATAGGCATGAACTAATCCAGAGAAATATCCTCCAGTAGTCTATTGTTTAAACAAATTGTGATTAGCACTAAAGAAGTGTATATTAAGAAACATGGGTTGGAATTTTTAAACTCACATATCAGTAAGCAAATAAAAGTGTCTGCTTCTGCACCGATGGCCTGGTTAAGAGTACAGCAAAACCTATTCTTCAATGGACTAGTATGTTCAAGATCCATCGAAAGAGGGATTAACTGCATGATGGCTATAGCTGGAAGAACTATGCCTTCTTCTGCCTTAATGTAAATGTGTCAGAGAAAATGCTGGTGTGGGTCACATTAGGCAGAATTTGTGCATTTGTAGATTTGGAACTTTTTCTAAGAGTTAATTTGTTGGTATGAGTAAAGAGTTGGACATGCCCTATTTACTATTTAGGTTATGTACCTCTCAGGAAAGGAATAAAGAAAAGCCTGTTTCTCCTTATTTGAATATCCCTACAGAGGCTTTGGGAGCTGGGATTCATCACTTGCACATGAATGAGTGGTTAATAATTGCATTGTACCACCAGACGGTCCGTCTAATGTAAGGTTCCATGTGCAATAGAGTACAGGTGCCATAGAAAAGAAATGTGTGTGCCTTGGATAAGAGCTTGTTCATTTTCCTTTCTCTATTGATAATAAAAGCTTTATAGTGCATTGAGCTACTGTATAGTTTGAAAATACCAAATTGTGTAAATTCTGCTGTCTGAGTTCCTTCTGTAACAGTAGTGTACTTTAAAAGATAAAAAGTTGGCATTTCATTTCCTTTTTGTCAGGATGGAGGAAGGATGAGGGAGTATTTCTTCCTCTGTCTCTCTCTATTTCCTGCTTCACATTAAACAGTGACCCTATTAGTGACTTAAGAAATCAGCTCTGGGTAAACTTGCTTCTGTGTTCTGTCATAAAGCTTCAGAATCATGACTCCTGATGACATGATCTGCTACTAAAAATTATACTTGTCATTCTCCTCTATGCAATGTCATGTCATGTTATGTGTCAAGGGCCAAATCATGGGCCTACTGAATCAATGAAAGTCATGAACAATTGGGAGTCACAGAGTTAACGGACTTCACTGGGAGCAGGATTTGGCCATAAGTAACAGAATCTGATTTAGTCTGTTTTACAGGCTGAATCATTTAACAAGTTTTCATGGTTTTCTCCTCCTGATAAGTACTGCTGCGACAATAGAGAGATGGAGAAAATCACTGTATGGGCAGGGCAGGAATGCCTAGCTTTTAAATACAAAAAAGCTTGATTTGAAATAATGTTCCAGTTGTAATATTCCACCAACATAGAACAGAATCATTATATGCTCATGGAAATTACTAAGTAATTGTCCTTGAAGTTACTATTAGCGATGGATGAAGGAAGGTAGACAGACCCCAAATGCACACTTTGAACTCTTGGTGAAGTTAGATAATGCTTGATTAACTTTCTTTTTAGTATATTTCATTTTGTGCTCCCCTGCACTTCTGTGTGCTGGCTGAGAGTAAAAGCAGAAGTGCTGAAATGATGCGGGAAGGCCTATTTTCTGCAGGAAGCAGAAAGAAAGTTCTGGAAATTGGAGTTGGTTTGGAATTTTCCATTAAAATGTTTTGTTTTTTTTTAATGGAAAATTTGGTTTCCACATTAAATTTTGCTGAATTTTTTCAAATTTTCATTAGAAAACTGAAATGAAATATTGTCTTAGGTGGGGTAACCCCACATGAAAATATTTCAGTTTGTTGAACTGAATTGAAAATTATGTTTTGAGACAATTCAACATTAATCTGTCTCTGTCTGAGCTGCTATGAAGCCTCATGCTCCTCTTTTTCTTTGAGTCCGCTCCCTACATCTCCCATAATGCATTAGATCTTGCTTCTGGCGGAACTGCTGCAGGGCATCAAAGGAATCCCATGACTGTAATGCAGAGGGCAAAATGGGGGCATGAGATACCTGAACTACAATGCCCATCAGTCACCATGGCAGCTTAGGTGGACACAGATCAATGATGTTTTGATTCAGTTTGGCAAACCTCAATAAAACACTTTGACTTTCCAAAGCAAAATATTTTTGTAGTATTCGTCAGATTTCAATATTTGGATTGTTTTGTTCCACGTTGGGATTAAAACAAATGCCAAATTATTGGATTTTTGGGATGGATTTTTTTTTAAATCGCTCTACTGAAAGACACAAGAGTGTTTGTTTTCATGAGGCTTCATGGGCTGTTTAGACCCAAAAGGTTCAGCTAAACTTTGTTCAAGCATGGAAGCATTTGGTTGCTTACCTTATTTGAGGTTACCGTGTAGTTCAGAAGGTAAACTAATGATTGATGATTGTTCTTGGTTTTTTAATCTATTGTGAAGCTCTAGTTTAGAAATGGGAAACAGCCCTGTGAGTATGTTAGAGAAATTTACATGACCTATATTTAGTTGAGGAAGAACAAAGCTGTTTTTGCAGTGTAACCTACAAAGCAACTGGACAATCTGCTTCCTAAGGAAAACACCATTTGCAGAATGTAAGTGCCATGTGAAATGATTATTGAGGAAAACCTTTCAAATGATTGTTCTCTTTGAAGAAAGCAACTGAGAGAGATAAAAAGAGCAACTTTTTATTGAATATTTCAAATACTCCCACTGAAAGCTTCCTGAAAGTATCTTTTCACATAATCAGTGAAGGCCAAAAGTAGATCCCAGCTTTAATAAGCTAAAAGAGATAAAATTGGACAGTTACTTGTCATTGTTAATCTTTTTCACCAGGAGGAAGTAGCTTTGTATCAGATCAGATTTTCAAGTGTTTTTCAAGATACTTAGTGCATGGGAGGGAGAGTGGGGTAGGTAACATAATTCCCAGGGAGAGCTTTCATCACTTTCTTCATTTGCATTCTGATGAGATCTGATTACTTAACTTATGAAGGTATTCAAGTGGATATAAGTACTTCACTAAGCCCCTGTGCACGGGTAACTGCATAAACAGTTTGGCAGTGAGTAATGAGCAAGGCTTTCAGGAACTGTCGGATTCCTATAACTGCATCAATTTGTAGCTCGGCATCAGTTAAAGAAAGATTTGCATGGTGCTTCAGCAATGGATTTTCCATTGCTCACAACCCTGCTTCTGGGTTCAAGATTTCAATTTTTTTGGAGAACTTTAGTTCTAGTAGGAGTTTGATTGACTAGCAGAGTTTAGTGAATTACTTTAGGAGGACAGAGGTAGTTTCTGAAAGGTGATTTAGCATCGGCAACTTGGAGCTCAGTCCCAATGGTAGCATAACTGACTCTTGTACAAGCTCCTTTGATTCTTCTGGATTAAGGTTTCATTCAGAGGCTTTCTCTGAGTTAGAGAAACATGACTAATTTTTTGAGTCATCTGAGGTTTTTAGGTTTCCTTTCAGCTGGAGCCTCTTTCCTTTAGTTTTATGATGTATGTGTTTAGACTCAAATCCTGGGCTTACAGGGGTTTCCTTAACACTTTACTACAGGGCTCTTTTGATGAGCTACTGGAGCATCCATTGATGCTACCTGAGTATAATCCTAATGAGCATATGGAGATTGTATTGTGAATATCAGACAGCACAGTGGTTTGATGCCATTGTGAAGCAGAGGATGAAATACCCAATAAACTCTGTTTGGAGCAACTCTCTTATGACTCCTTACTCCAGATTTGGTCCTTGCCTTTAATGGACTGTTTTTTTAATGAGTTGCCTCAAGACTTGAATTTTTCGTAGTGCACCTCCTGGTCCCCCACCTTACAGATTCTTTCTTACAGGATTTTGGTATCCTGTCCCCTTTCTTCTCTTTGTTGTTTTGTCTGATGAAGGAACTTTTCTTAGAGGTCAGTACTAAACATAAATGTTTTCAGGGTCCTACAAGGCAAATTAATATATAGTTCACTTGGTAATTTCTAGGAAGTAAAGAAAAGAGCTGCTCTTGTCAGTCACTGCAGTACAGAGTAGAAATCAAAGTGTTAGGAGGAGGATTTGAGGAGAAAAGATATAAATACAGCAAATACAAGGCAAAAAGACTAGTCCAAACCTCAAAAACATATCCATGCTTGCAAAATGCCCATATCATCTTCTCCTCAAAGTGTTAAATGCACCAGTCACTTGTTTAGGACTCAGACTCAAGCCAATGTTTACATATTTTGTTTTTAGTTACTAGAGTGTTTATCATTGCAACAACTTGTTTACAAAATTAAAACACAAGTTAGCTAAGGTTATCCAATATGTCTGGTATTTAAGAACTATGCCTGCTACACTCAGAAATGCTAGCCGCCATGTTGCCAGGGGGAAAAAAAGACAAAATGAGATTTAAAAAAAGAAAAAAGACTTCAGGCTATGAGGTGAGGTACATTTGTTTTTTCCTATCTAGATCAGGTTCTGGAAACTTTATTAGGGCAGCAAGTTTCTAAGTTTTCAGCCATTTCCTGAGAGGTATGTCTGCCATTCTTGGAAGGATACATTTCAGGCATTGCTGTGCTGTGCCTCCCAGGTGAATCGACTACTAGAATAGTGCATCTTGTTTTGCTGTCTATGCTTTAAAAAGGATGTTGAAAAATGGAGAGGGTCCAGAAAAGCTATAAGAACTATTCGAAGTCTGGAAAATATGACTTGATTATTAAAGGGACTCAGTCTATTTAGCTTCTTAAATAGATGATTAAGAGGCTTAATTGTAAGATCTTTGAGGCAGAGATAGACTCATAGAATTGTAGGACTGGAAGGGACCTTGAGAAGTCTTCTAGTCCAGTCTCCTGCTCTCAAGGCGGGACTATGCAATAACGACCATTCCATTATAGTCAGTCTTTTTCTGTGTTTCTACAACATCTAGCCCAATGGGGGTCCTGTCCATGATTGAGGTGCTACAAAAAATAAAAGTAGAAATATGGTCTGGTTTTTTTAGTGAGGATAATTTAATCACCGAAATATCTTACCAGGGGATGTGGTTGATATCTTTAAATTTTAGATTGGATGTCTTTTTCTAAAAGATATGGTCCAGTGCAGGGTAGGCAACCTATGGCACGCATGCCGAAGGCGGTGCGCGAGCTGAATTTTGGTGGCACTCATGCTGCCCAGATCCTGGCCATTGGTCCAGGGGGCTCTGCATTTTAATTTAATTTTAAATGAAGCTTCTTAAACATTTAAAAAACCTTATTTACTTTACATACAACAATAGTTTAGTTATATATTATAGACTTATAGAAAGAGACCTTCTAAAAATGTTAAAATGTATTACTTGCATGCAAAACCTTAAATTAGAGTGAATCAATGAAGACTCAGCACACCACTTCTGAAAGGTTGCCGACCCCTGGTCCAGTGTAACCAAATAACTTGATACACAAATTACTGGGTGAAGTCCTATGGAAGAGGTTAGACAAGATGATCATAAAGGTCCCTTTTTGGCTTTAAAAATCTATGGAAGATTACATAGACTTAGGATCTGTGGAATCAAGACCTCAAATTGCATACAGATGTGAACAGAAGATAGTGCTGAGATTTGAGCACAAGCATATTATAGTGGCCTGCCCTTCTCAGAAGATAGGCAGATACATTCTGTATCAGTTGAGGATGCCGTGTATTCCTCAGACATAATAACATACTGGAAGTAACGCAGCAAAAACTAGCAAGAGAGAAACCTTTAAAGATGGAAAATGCTGTCCAATGTTTTAGTTATATCATTCAAAATGTTTGAAGTAATTGGCAATATCAATATATGGGACAATTATGGTCCACATGGGACAGGAGGAGATTTGCATCTCAAGGCTTGTTCCACCTAATGAGGGACAGTAAAAAGATACAATATTTTCTATCCATGCCAGCCAGAAACAAAGCAAACATAGTTCAAAGAAAACCATATTTGCATGCTGTTATATTATTCTGTTTCTGAAGTTCAGGGACACTAACTAAAGTGGTTTAAATTCTAACGCATGTGCTGATCTGCAGTCTAAATTCCCCAGCTCCTCTTTTCAAAGTACATTATGCAAACACGTTAGTAGCTGACCAGTTTGAACCCTAAAAGTGTGTGTACAAGATGTCCCCTGATACCTACCTAGCTCTGTCCTACTTGCTTTAGATAGAGGATTCTATTCTGACATCACACCCTGAACAGAAAAATCAAACAGTTGGGGTTTTTTTGGTAGCTTCTTCACTGATAAAATTTACCGATAAAATATTCAAGTTTACATTCTTTTAAAAACTAAATTTAGAATCTGCTTGGGATCATCTTCTGCTTAAATATTTTGTGCAGATTGCAGAATACTGTAAGCAGCATATTCCAGCTCTGTTAGCTCTAAAGGCTGCCTTTGATACCATTGACCATGAGGTGTTGTTGATACATATGTGCTGCCCAGCAGGAGCAGATGGAGACACTTTTGGCTGTGGGAAGCAGTGCGGGTCGAGGGATGTGCTGGCCACTGCTTCCCGCCACCCACATTGGCCAGTGAGAGCCGCGATCGGCCGAACCTGCAGATGCGGCAGGTAAACAAACTGGCCTGGCACGCCAGGGTGCTTGCCCTGGTGGGCCGCATGCCGAAGGTTGCTGATCCCTGACCTAGAGTGTCATTATGGGAAAGTGTTCATCTGCACTAACGATACCTTGGAGTTCCATTCTGTCTCCCGATCCTGTTCAGGTCAATTTGTATGACCAGCTGCTAGCAGAATTGATCAAACTTGGACTTTTCATTTCACTGGAAATTTTCACATTTCAAAATTTGCTTTTTTCCAGTTCAGTACAAAACCAAATGCTTTTCAAATTTCCCACAAAAAGGAATTTCCAAAAAATGTCAGTTTTCCAAAACAAAATTTTTCAGAGTTTTATTTTTTGTATATTTTTTTTTACATTATTTTATGACATGTGCTAGTGCATACTGTGCATAGTATTATGCACTACTACTAACTGATGTGTCATATGACAATAGTTGAAATATTCCAAGATTTGATTTGATTTTTAAAATCATTAAGGGCAGCTGCTGGTTAGTACTGAAACATCTTTTTTAGATAAATGTTTCTCCTGTTTGTGTGGCAATGGAACTATTTGACACTGACAAAAACAAGAAATTCTTTGATCTAGAAATGTCATGAAATACAGAAATAAAAAAATATAAAATGCGAAACAAAAATTTGAAATTTTCTGAAATGAAAATTGTCTGAAATAGTTTTTTCATTTCAAATTTAATTTTTCTGTGGCAACTTTCATCAGAATTGACACATTTTTAAATGTTTTCATTTTGAGAATAATGACATTTTAATTTTTGATCAGCTGTACTAGTAAGGAAACATAGGATGAAATCCTGGCCCCAGTGAAGTCAATGGGAGCTTTGCCACTGACTTCAGTGGGGCCAGCTTTTCACCCAGGATCTGCAGTTGTTCAACACATTGATAGCATACACATCTATGCCTCCATTTCATCTGACTCTGCCAGCGCACTGGAGTGAATGACCCAGTATCAGCAGGAGACTGTAACATGGATGAAGCTGAACTGGCTAAGGCTCAAATAAGATAAGACTTAGATAATGTTAGCTGGCTGGAGGAGGCAACCAGAGGAAGTAGCTAAGATTCTATTGGTGTATGCCAGGTCAAGCGGAAGCAGTCTCCATCTCCGACACAGGTTCACAATTTATGGATATTGTTAAACCCGAAGCTGTGACTGGATTCTGAGAAACAGCTATGGTCAACGGCCCTCACCATGTAACCTTGGTGAGGTGAGTGTGACTAGTTTTTTCAGATGTGGATGTTGGTGAGGACTTGAGGGTAGATACAGTATAAAATGCACATTCATTAAGTAATGTTACTTATCTGCTTACTCAAGCTGAAGGCACAAGAATTTTTATGTGTAAGTGTTATTAAACAAAATAGAACTTAGAGATAAATAAGAAATTGCAGAAAGTAAAATGAAAATGGTTATATCATTTTTACAGTTTCAGTGAATTAGTTTAACATAGGATGTGACAAGTTAAAAGAAATAATACAAATTGGTGCATCTCAGATGTGGAAAACTTAATACTAATACTATACTATCCTGATTGCTGTATCAGCATCCAAGCCCAATGCTATTATTATAGCTAAAATTGATATCGTGTTGTGTTGTCATTGCCTCATTGCACCTTGCTACAATTATGCCTTTGACACTCAAGAGTGGACCATTCTAATTGAGTATTAATTTCAATTAAATCCTGAGACCATTCTGAAACTGAAGCCAATACAGAACACAGTTGCCTGTTTTATTAAGTGGAGTTTTACATTGAGCTACACTGGCTGCCTGTGAGTTTAAGTTGTTGGTTTTAACCTTTAAAATCCTCAGTCATTTCTCACCTGAGTGAGTCATTTGGGGAGTGTAGAGACTGTCCACTTCCTGCTGCCCTCTGGGGGCAAAGCCGTGAGTGCATCTTTCCATGCACTGGCCAGCGGAGCTAACTGAGTGCATGTAAAACTAAAGTGTGCCCCATAAAGGGATGCCTGAGAGGCATGATTTGAATCCTGACTAGGAACTTCAGGATACGTTCTGTAATGTATATCGTTACTAAACAGACCTGGGAAATATCTCCAAAACAAGGGTCAAAGCTGCACCCCCAATTAATGTAACCGTGCACAGAATGTCTTGCAGGGAAATTCCTTTTTTAAATCCCAGACTCTCTTCATTTTTTTAGACCAGCATATTTTCATTCCATAGTCCTGTCAGTCCAAACAATGATAGATCCTTCAAGAGAACCCCATTGATTGTCCTAAAGGACTTTTTAATTGATCAATGAATATTTGAGAGATTCTTGATATACTGTGAAAACTGTTCTCTCAATCTCAAAAATGCCAATTAGGGAGGCCAGTGGGTGCTATGATAATCTGTAGCGTAGTACATTGTAGTTGTCAACTTCTCAAATGTTTTCTTTCTTATAAAACCTACTGTCAATGAATGGAAGTAGCCCTCTAGAAACCAGCACTGATTGACTGCATGACAACCAGTATGCCTTTCCATGTTCATGATTATTTATTAATAAATTATAACATTTTTAATAGTAAATTATCCCCTGGATGGCTAGCAGCTCAGTTTATTCTTTTATTACATCAGAAATATATAATGAATCCTCACCATTATATCATGTATGCATCCACATAGTTATACCTTTCCTTCTAATGTTTAGAGCAGATGTTTTCATATCTGCATATTTATTCACTTGCATGTTTATTGTTATAATGCAGAACCTGTTGTAACTAAAAATGAAAAGTAAATTTAGAGTGGGTTTCAGTTTTATTAATTGATGTGTTTGGCTATTTGTCACAAATGGGACTTTTTTCAGAGATAGATTGAAAATATACAGGGAACCTTTCATAGTGTTCTCATTACCTATTCATGCCTCAAATAAAGGAGTTTTGCCATATTGTTATCTAGGATTTATGTAAACTGAGGTGACTTTTAGTCTTTTATTAAACATTTGATCTTTTCATTTGGCTGCCTCTGGTGTACTAAATCTTCTTAAGATTCACTTAGCAGAATACCTTAGAAATCAAAAAATGTTACCCAGTAATGGATTCAAAATATCCAGAAGCTAAAATAATATGTAAATTTGAGTATTCAGAACCATTTTAAAGGGTTCAGGAAATATGTGCTTTCTGATTTATTGGAGCCAGGAATAGGATAGTACAGTACAGGTTGCATATGTGCAAATGGTTTTATGGTGCCTTGTAATTTAGGAGTGTGTTACAATTGCTCTCAGCAAACCAATTCAAAGCATGTAAAAAATGTTGATACATTAACTAATGGTTTAACAGAGCGCAGCTATCTCATTTTACAGTAATGCCCTTTATTATTATGAGGATTCTATGCATCCTCTTGTAGTGTTTGTCCCAGAGTACTAGTATTAAGTACAATGATTACATGTTTACAATGAATATAGCTATTTTATGGTACAGTGGAGCCCAGTTACAGTGCATGCAGATACAGTAAATGTCCTGAATGGTTTCAATACTCTGCAGTATGCAAACTGCAATTTCATTTATAATAACTCTCCACTTATAGGTGATATTTGCTCTGAGTAAACTCTACCATACTAACCTAAATCATGAGTGTTCAAGCTTCACGTAGCTGTAATACAGAGAGGTCAAAGAGGTGAAATCCACGTCCCAAAGCAAAGCCACATTTCAGTGCTGCCTACCAATCCCTTTCTAATTGGTATTCTACCCCATGGGGACACATTTTGGGAAAAAGTGCACTCATTTCTGCATCCAGATACAAACATCTTGATTTGAGCCCATCTCTATTGTGGCTACATCAGGACAAAAGATCCATTCTCTGCAAGACTCTGGGGGAGGCTTGGATCCAGACCAAAACTTCCTGTTTCAGGCTGCAATGGCAGCTATATGTGCTCCCTAAATAAATCTATCAGTAGCAGATCAAAAGAAAGGCAGGCTGTCTTTAAAATAAAATCTGTCCAAATCTATAGGAACCAGAGTCTAAAGACCAGCTAAGAGAGCCTTGTCTTCATTATATAGTTTTGTCATGTTATAACACAACTGTGAAGAGTCAAGTTAGCTGATACAATGTAGTTAGTGTAGCACAAGGGAAAGTTGTATGAAGCACTGTCTGCTAAATTTTATAGTGAAGTTGAGGCCTTAGATTGTTCATAGGTTATATGGCCAGAATGGACCATTGTGATTATCTAGACTGACCTCCTGTATAAAGTAGGCCATCTATAGGACTTCCCTGAATTAATTCCTGTTTCAGTTAAAGCATGTCTTTTATAAAACATCCAATCTTGATTTAAAAATGTCCAGTGATGGAGAATCCACCACAAATGTTGGCAAATTGTTCCAATGGTCAAATAACCTCGCTGTTCAAAATGTATGGCCTGTTTCTAGTCTGAATTCGCCTACCTTCAACTTAAACGCACTAGATCTTGTTATACCTGATTTCTGGGCCATTTGGAGTCAGCACAGCACTCTGTTCCTGGCTCATAAACCTGAACCATATCCATTGACCACTGCTTTTTTTTTTATAAAGGCTATTTTTATAACTATTTACCTACAGGATATCCTGCAGCAACTATTTCACTTGCTAACTCTGCATTTCATAAAGAAATGCTTGTTTTTAATCCATTTTCTAAATTTGGAGTGATGATGGCGTTGTGCTGTTGTAGCCATGGAGGGGACTTTGCAGGAGTTCATGTGGCTGTTTGGAGCAGCGTTCAGTTCTGATGGGCATCTGTGGGATCTGCCAGGAATGACGGATGCTGAACAACAGCCCCAAATTTTGCAGAGTCCAGTTGCCATGGAGGAGCTTCTTCAGGATTGAGGGACGAGGGCCTTGTTTGATAATATGGGGGTGTCATTCCTGTCTTTCTTACCTTTCCCTCAGTTCTCCTCCCCCTAACCATGGAGTTAGTAAGGGAAGTGTGCCCCTAATTTCTGTATCTTTGTACAAGTTATCTGGACAGAAGAAATAACTACAATATCAATTCATATCTATATGAAGAATGACATAAGTTATAAATAACTCATTCTGAAAAATCAAATATCACTTATACATATATTGAAGCATTATAAATATTCTCTTCTCCTCCACCCCTTTTTTAAAAGGAAAAAGTTTGTTTAATTCTTTTCAGATGTAATAAAACAAAGCCCAACAGAATAGCAATTGGAGCATATGTTGCAGAGCAGACCATACATGAAATGAATTCAACAAACAACTGTTGTGTCAAAGAAGAGAAGTTCAGAGATGCACTACATGGGTGATACACAGTCAAACTATTCCAGGAGAGTAATGTACATGAATAAAAATAAAGTTTTTCTCCTAGTTATTTTTGCTTATATTCATTATGTAAAACTAAGAGCTAAACAGTGCAAAAATCACTGTCTTAGTCTGTCTTAGTTTCCATGAGCTTTCTCATGTTTCATGTACTCCATGCCCTGCCAACCTGAATGATTTTATCTCCAGTTCATGAACTTTTCAGCTGGCTACTCTTCTAATGTTATTTAATATAATAGCTTTGTTATTCTGACGCTTCTTTCAAAGCAAGCAAGAAACTGGTCCTTAAGGTTCTTGCCAGTTTTAAATAATATAAACTGGACTGAACATAGATATCCTGCAGAAGTTCCCTGCCCCATCCCCTGTTTATGTGTCTTTGCCTCAAAAGTGGTCTTACTCCATTTTATGGTCAATCAGTATTCTATGGGAAATTGATCTGGTGTTCTCTGTTGAGTTAATGTCCACATAGCAAAAAAAAATCAGCAATAAATCTGACATTAATTGTTGTATTGCTTTGACAGCCTCTTCAGAGTGGCCAAGAATTGACTAGACAGAAAAATAAGCCACTCCTCCTTTGATAGTTATCCTTCCAAGTCAAACTTAAGTCATACCGGTAGAGCAGTTTGTGGAAACTGGCACCACTACTGCCCATACTTTACCTGATCTATGGAAAAATAAAGAATGTAGGTTTCCAGCACTGGCAGCCTCTTATGAGCATTAGACATTCACAAGCCCACATTATCTTTCACAGGCACATTTTTTAAAGGAAAGAAGTCTTCTTGTTTGTTTCCCCCCTTCCCCCATTTGTCCTGCACTGTGACTACAAGGGCTAAATTTCAGGCAAGGGAGATTGTTTAAATTGAAAACCATCCATTGACTTCAGTGGATCCAGGATTTCACCTGTAGAAATAGACAGACACCCTCTCCCACCCTCAAGATCTGGCAATTTTCATAGACAAGTTAGAAAAAGGGGAACCATAAACTCAGTAAAGTGTCTTTCCCAGGTTCACAAAACAGTTCAATAGTAGAACTGGGAAGTGATCTCTTGTCTCGCGGGCTAATGCCTTGTCCCCTGCTCCATGCTGCCTCCCCAGACTAGGGTAATAGGCTCATTAGAAACACTTGCATTTCTATATTTTGCAGTTGTTTTCTGCACTAAATCCTTAATATTAAACATATGCTTAATTCTCTGAACAATGATGCAGTATATAAGAATGTACTGTGTGTCCTACAGTGACTTCTTACTGGAAAAGATATTATTGTAATGAATTACACTCAGCTAAACTTTTTCTCTGTAACAGTTTCATTATCTGGAAATGAGACAAAGAAAATGGGCCACATTCTGCTCCATTAAGATAGTGTAAATCAAGAGCAATGCCATCAAAGTCAGGATAGCTGCTTCAGATTTACATCCATGTGAAATGAGAGGAGAATGTGGCCCGTTGTCTCTCTTTTGTGTTGATATTCTAACCTGATAATATAAACTCCATGTTTATGTATAGTAAGTAGGTATTTGCATGCAAAGAAACCAGAGTGACTTGACTTTTCTGGATTGCAAGAATGAAGATCTATTTATTCAGAATTACCTTGCAGTAAATGGGGAATGTACATGCAATTTGTACACAAGTTATCTTTAGCACAGTTAATTTGTGTTATATTACAATTTTGAATTGCTGCCCTCTAATTCATTTGGAAAATGCAGGTGCTCAGCTATTGTAGTGGTGGGGGCCATATCAATACTTAGACAGAATGTTACCTCACTGCATTAGAAAAGTGGCAGTTCAAAGGAGACTTAATTAATTCTTTGGAGGTGTTTCTAAGGAAATGGGTTCTTTTGGTTGTTCTGGGCTGACCGTGTTCCCTCTCTCCCTCCAAATACTAACAGACTGAGGGCAGGCTTTCACCCCAACAGCAATGAGAAGAGCAGCCTTCCCAAAAACTACTGTAGTCAGAATTCCAGGAGAACAGCTTTCTGCAGCTCTTCCTCCCAGGCACTCACTAAGCATGGACCTTCCTTTGTCGTCCTCTTATTCAAGGTCCATCATCTTCTCTTCAGGATCTCAAATCCCCTCCCTGAGGCTGTGCTAATCCTCAGGACATGAGGGCAAGCATGTAACCATAAGGAGAATGCCAATGCTTTTCCTTTAATAGGCCAACAGGAAGTGCTGTAGTGTCTATAATGATCACTCCCTACCTCCTCTGTTTTGCTCAGACTAAGGGCTTATCATCTCTCATGAAGATGCCACTACGCTGATGGGAGGCTTCTCCTGTTGGCATAGTTAATCCACCTCTGAGAGGCGGTAGCTATATTGATGGGAGACGCTCTCCCATCATCATAGTACTGTCTACACTGGGGTTAAATTGGTATAACAGAGTCATTCAGGTGCGGATTTTTCACACCCCTGAGCAACATAGTTCTCTCAGTGTAAGTCTGTAGTGTAGACCTGGCCTAAGGAAGTGTCAGAGCTAAGTGAGGTTAAGCTTTAACTTGACTAGTTTAGCTGGACTTTCAGAACATGTTAGTGAACACTTTCTAACACCACACCTTAAAGCTTTGTCTAGACTAAACCCATGTGTATCACCTATGTGAGATTTCCAAGGGAGTGACTGGGCTGGTACAGTTTCCAAACACGTCTTCTTTCTGCACTATTATGCTGCCACAAGACTGGCTGATTAGCCTACTCTCTGTACACACCATTTTCTTTTCCTGGCCCTCGATTGCATGGCACACAAAGGATCAAAATACATCTTGTTCAGTTTGAAAGGAATAATCATTCCCTTAGAATTGTCTATTTATGTTTGGCTTGATGTTTCCCTAAAGGCTAAAATAAAAAACAAAAGTACCCTTGTTCCACCATTACATAAATGACATTGTGAGCTTTTAAAAAGCTCTTCAAAGGCTTTCACTTAGATAGACTGTAATAATAAATTACAACCATTTACTCAAGTCTGAAGTGAATTTTACACCCTCCCCCCTTAAGTTGTTCTCCCTCCATCCCCTGTCTTGGTTGCTACTGGTTATTTTTAAAAGGCCAGATCAGCAGAAAGTCAATAGTCATTAGTACTGTTCTTCCGTTGGGTGGATTGGTCTTCACCCATAAAGAGACACCTTCTTATTCTACCAAGAAAAATGAATAAGAACAGATTTGTTTTAGTAACATGACACCAGCTCCAGGGGGAAAATAGCCAAACTCAGATGCATTTAGAAAAATAAATGTGGTTGTGCATTTCTATTCTTTGATGCCTTTTCCATGCTAATGAGATAAAGGAAATTTTCTACTGAGGGACAGCACTTAATGCTGCCTGGGATTGCTGTTCATTTGAAATCACTGCAATGTCCACATTCTGCAGCAATCTTCATGGTGTCCATGAAAGCTCACAGGACGTAATTGTTTTGGTCAAATATTAACTTCTGGTTTAAGAGGGAGGCTAAGTCGTATGAGGATTTCCACAGCATGTGTACTGACTTTAACAACCTAATAACATTTTACCTCAAGTTTTTATGCAGTAAGAAGTATTTTTAAAAAAGGCATCTCCATCATGAATTGTAAAAGGTAATTGGAGTGAATAACTTGCTGGTGATGCTGATGTCACTGCTGATAGAATAGAAAAAAGCATCTGTTTATTGTTTGGAGGTGGTGTGGGCTAGTGGGTAAGGTGCTGGACTGGCAATCAGAAAGCCTTTGTGCTATTTCCATTGAAGTCAATTGAAACTCCTGGTACTGAGCACTTCTGAAAGGCAGGTGAGCAGTGTTTTACATCAGGCATTGAAAATTAGTGGATATTTTCAAACATTTTATCTTTGACTTTTTTGAGTGTCAGTTGCCCATCTATAAAATACCAATAATTAAAGTTTCCCGCCTTTGTAAAATGTGTGGAGATCTATGGATTAAAAGTCCTGTTTGAGTGTGGTGTTAACTATTATTTTTTATTTTTGAAACAAATGAAAGAAATGTGTATCTTGAGTCAATAGATATTGTGGAACCATCTCCTCTCATCTGACATGAAGCATCATGGGGCTCCGTATGCGTGTTACGGAGGAAGGGGACAGGTGATGGTGGTGGCTTATTCAGTAGTCATAGTGGCTCCACTCCCCAGTGTGTTGTCAGTCTATTCTTTCTCCAGTTTAGTGTTGATTTTGACAATGCAGCCTCAAACAGCACCAATAATCTAGTGCTACTCTATCACCTTGGAAGATAGACCTCAGGGCTTTGGCAGCCCCACTGATCAGCACAATCCAAGAAGTATTTTCCCCCCATTTCTCCAATATGGGAAGTGGTCGACTCACACTGATGGCTCATCCCTCTGACTTGTCTGAGTAATGCCGGCCTCACATTCACATCTGAGGGTGGTCTCTCAAGAGCAAAATAGTCAACAGACAAGCTGCTGCAATACATCCAATCTGCTGACATTTAAGTCAGTGGGGTTTTGATGCGAACATACTTACAGAGACGCACACTTAACAAGACACACAAGCTGTAATTTCTTCCTTATGGCGGCTTTATTTTTTTGTTCTTGTGCAGTCTGTGAGTTTACTGTGACTAGGAGACAGCTTCTCTATTCCTATGGAACCCACAACAGAGCCCTGCACAATATCAGGGTGTTTCTGAGGACATGATTACATACCGTTTGCATATCCAATCATCAGCAGAGAATGACTAAACAACTGTGTCCTGTGTAGATTCATGGAGTTTAAGGACAAAAGGGACTGTTAGATCATCTCGTCTGAGCTCTTGTATAATAGATTAAACTACAATTAAAAGGCTGTCCCGGGCTTATCCAGATCTGTGCTGCATTAGAAGTTCAAAACTTAACCCCCCCAATGAGAAGCTAAAATCTAGGCTCTATAATCTATTTCACCACTCACCCACCAGGCATCCTTTACTGTCTTCCCATACTCTCTCTCTTTCTCTCTTCACAATCTCCTTCTGCAGATTTTTCTGCCCCCCAACAGTTTACCAGCATTAACTTTAGCAATTAATCACATGCTATTTTAACATCTTTTCTCTGAAATCAGACATAAATACCTTACTAGTTTTTGTAACTACACATTCAACCCTGCCATGTAAATGTAGAGTGGATTCTAGCATTCAATATTGTTAGCTTGATAGCAGAAGTATTACACCAGAAAGGAAGAGGATGCTCCTATTTCTCTGAAAGGTGGTTTGGGGAATCAACAATAAATATTGTAGTCTCTGTCTCTCCTCCCTCTTGTGTTTGTTCTAGGAAGTCCCTTTTGGAAAAGACCTGAACAAGCTTTCTTAGGCAATGGCTACACTATGAGCTCACGTGTACGTACTTGCGCTTTCTTGATAGCAATGTAGCCGTGGTAGCACAGGTAGTGGCAATAGAGGCACAATGAGAACTAGCTTGAGTGCGAGTAAGCAAGCAGGGTAAACACCCCTAGCTAGTAGCAGAGATGTAGTCTCAGTCTAGTTGAGTTTAATGGGAATGGGTCTGAAAGCCAAAGAGTTATCTCCATCCATCCTGTGTGCAGCCCTCCTTACTCTGACTCCTGTGGACAGTATTCCCTCTGGAGCCCACCAGCACAGAGAGTCCATTGATCAGAGGGATGAGTTATTTGTTCCCTACGCAGTCTGAGTACACAGCATCTGCAGAACTTCCAACCCTTGTCAGCCTGCAGGGTGACAGCATCCGATACTCAGGCTAACTGGGCATTTATATGCACAAATACCTGAAGAGTGTGTGTGTGGTGTTTGCACCCGCACACTAGGCATGTATGATTTTTGTGCACACATGCATGCTTCACTGTGCTGTAGAAACTGATTTTCTGAGGGATTCTACAGCTTTGCGTAGATTACTGAGCTGCAACATACAGGCTGGTAGTGACATGTTTCTTTTCCCACTTTTAACCTTAGTCTCTCAGAATATTTTTCAGCTACAGACTACCTGTGTAGGTTTGAATAACCTGGGAACCTCTGATTCTGTGTGTGGGTCAGGGGCTAAGTGAGAAGAACACCTCAAAAGGTTCAGAGATCTACTGCTGTTCAGATAAAATTTGAAACACTTTAGAGATATGTCTCCTTGGTTCAATACCTGTGTGTCAGCCAAGATGGCAGATAACAAGTGGGTGCCTATAGGAGGATGCTGACTCATTGTGGAAGGGACAGCTCAATAACTACACCCCAGATATAAGGGAGATGTGAGTGGCTCTTTGGGCAGAGGACCTGGCTTTTAGGGAAGGGAGGTTAGTGCTGGGAACCTGTAGGAAGAGTCAACTTAGGTCTAAAGCTTAGTCTTCTTTCTGCTATTGCAGTTACCAAAATGGCAAAACACGGGAAACATTACGATTGGACACAGTGGACCTGAGTGTAATTTATACTAACGTCCCTTCACATGGTTCTGGCAGTGGAAAGTAGGTGTCAGAGTATGTCTGCACTGAAGAGATGTGATTGCAGCTCAGGTAGGCATATCCACACTAACTTTAATTTAGCTAGGACAACTAAATATAACAGTGAAGCTATGGTGGCATGGACCCTGGTGTGGGTTAGCAAAGCAAGTTTGTACGCAGAGTTCTGCCTGTGCTGCCATATCGTCACTACTACTTCCAGCTGTGCTAGCTAGATTAAAGCCAGTGTTGGTATGCCTATCTGAGCTGCATTCACACCTTTGATTGTAACATACGCATACCCTTAATGTAATGTAAAGCTAGCTTACTCTGCTAGAGTGATGTAAGAGTCTAAGGCCTGGTCTATACCTAAAACTTAGGTCAAAATAGCTACAATGTTGAGGGATGTGAAAAATGCGCACCCCTGAGAGACATAGTAAGCGCACTTAAGCTGCACTGTACACACTACTAGATCAGTGGAAGAATTCTTTTATTGACCTAACTATCGCTACTCAAGGGGATGGATTTATTACTGTAGTAAGTGTCCACACTTTGGTGAGATTCTGTTGAGGCTAAGAGTAGGTTGGGTCTTGCACTCTCCAAAAATGGGTCTTGCACTCTCCAAAAATGGCTCTGGTTAGCTACTATACTCAGACTTGGCTGACAGTTGTTTCCAGAGTTAGCAATGCCCCAGACATTATTGTCCCATGTGGTGCCCCATGGAAAGTCCCCGACTCTCAGAATGTGAAGACAACTCATGGCCCAGCAGTGGCTGTTGTAATTGAAGATGGATTTCAGCAAAGATATAGAAAGACATTTAGCTAAATGTTTTCAAAGCTAAAAATGCTTTGAGATTTTGGGCTGGGCTCAGAATCAGTTCTCACTGATCCTGACCGAATTTGTTGGTTCCTATTTGTTTGGAGGGCCATGGGTTTTGTTTATAGGCAATTGGTCTGATCCTGCCAGGTGTCAAGGTCTCGCATGGCCATGTCCTCCACTGACTTCATCTGGCAGGAATGGATCCTCTGGTTGTCGCCTCCATTTTTACTTGTTATTTGCCAAAGTGATACTAAAAAGTGGCTTTTTGTTACAATACAACAAGAGGGCTTGAAATATATTTGAGGCATGCTTATAGCTCTGCTTTTATTTGTGGGGATACAAAAAGAATGGATGAGAAGCATGGATTTTTTTGGCAGGCCATTTATGATTTTCAACAATTCCCTCCCCCAGGGATTAATTTTACAATATTATTTATAAGGGTGAAGAAGCTAAACTATTACATAAAGCATGGAAATGAAAAATAATTTCACAATATCGGCTAGTGACATTTTAATCCTAATTAAAATTGAAGTTGGAAAGAGAGGAAATGAAATAGTTCTGACTTAGTCCCCATCAAGCAAGATTTTGCATTTCAAAATGCCCCTATCTAATTTTGAACCATCCTTTCAGGCTTCGCTTTGATTGACAGTGTGGGGAATAGAATGTCAGCTTGCTTCTTTGGAGAATTTATTTAAGGTGCTTCTGAGCTGTGAAAAGGATTTGTCATTGTCAATATCGGCAACATGCTTCATCAGAGCCATGGTCAGCCTTGTCATCAAGAAGGAAATAGTGGGGGTGGGAGGGAGAGAGAGACATGAATGACACCACAAACTCATTTTATTCATCTAAGTTATTTACATATGTAGACATTCTAGCCATCATGACACTAATTTCTTGGGAAATCAAATAAGGTAACCATTCGGTTTGCTCTTTAATGTACTTATCAAAGCACTCAGGAGAGGAGGCTGTGTGGGACTACTAAGGCCTGAGGGAATAGAAAAGCAGAGCTCACTTACAAACTAGCATGTTTTACATGTCATGGAGTTTTATTAGCCAATTTCAGGAGACCTGAAAAAACCTAGTGATGAGTGAGCAAGGTTTGGATCAGGAAAGCATCCAAAACTTCAGAGGCTTATCTGAAGCTTATCTGAAGCAGTTAAAACTCTTTGGTCTGGAAACTGAACTACGAATCGTTTGAAAACAGGTGTTCAAGTGAGATTTCCAGTGCTTTACGATACTGGTCTTTCATTACTGTTGCTTCCAGTCCTGACAAAAGCCATGAGGTATGCAATCACTGGAGAAAGTATGAGAATGGAAAAATTAATTGAATTGTCTCCAGGCCCAAAATGCAGACCAGATCTGCTGGGGTATCTTCAAACAGTACCTAATTTGCATATCCGTGATATAACCTATTCCAGTGTTTCTCAAACTGGGGTCGCCACTTGTATAGGGAAAGCCCCTGGCAGGCTGGGCCGGTTTGTTTACCTGCCCCCTCCGCAGGTCCAACCGATCGCGGCTCCCACTGGCTGCAGTTCGCCGCTGCAGGCCAATGGAGGCTGCTGGAAGCGGCGCGGGCCAAGGGACTTACTGGCCGCTGCTTCTAGCAGCCCCCATTGGCCTGGAGCAGTGAGGCAATGGCTGGCCCTAAAGATGGAAAGGCAAAAGTTCATTGTGAGATTTCTAGCTGTTGGAATGGCCCTTTGGATGCTGTTGCAGCTAGGTGCAAGTTAGCGCAGACCCTGTCTGGCCCCAGAAACAAGGATACATACATTCCTTCTCCTCTGGTCCCATGCAGAACAGAGCTTGGCTATACCTGTTCTGCATGGGACTAGAGCCCATTATTACAATTACTGCATTACCATGGTATTAAGAGCTTCCAGAACCAGGATTAAATAACAATATCTGATGAGAAAATCAATAAAAGTCAGAATGTATCACCAGATCAAATAAACTCTTATTTCTTATATCATTAGAAATTCCTTTAATAAATCAACTGTATTGTCTAACTTTAGTGCATCCAAGAATTTCCTAATGTTATTGATTTTTTAAGAAAAATAGTAACAAACGGTGTTCTAATGTTCTTAATTTTAATTTCAGCACTGACAAAGTCCATCACAAGAGGCTGTTAAGGAAACGTATATGGTTAGAACTAAATGTGTGTCATGGACTAGAAACTGTCTGAGACACAAAACTAAGTTTAGGAATAAATGGTCAATTTTCAACATGGCTAAATGTTAATAGTGGATATTCAAAAGATCTGTATTAGGGACAGTGTTGTTTAACATAATTATTAGAACCAGAAAAAAATTCTGATAAAATGTTTCATTAGTTGAAATCTAAAGGTTCTGTGGACATAGTTTGATTTTGATGATGATCCACGATCCATGAGCCCAGGATGGGTTGTTGGAAATCAGCCTACTTACATGCCAAATGAAGGCTGCTGGGGAACCCAGGCATCCAGGATCTGCGACTCTGGGGCAGATCACCAGGCAGGCTATCCCAGAGCTTTCCCTTTCATGGGGAATTTCAAAATTTTGGTTTTTATTCTGAATCAGGAAAAAACTGAATTTTGAAATCCTGAAATCCTCTATGAAATGGAAATTTCTCCAGCCAGTTCTAATTATTAGTCACTTGGAAAATGGGATCAAAAGTGAGGTGGCAAAACCTGAAGATATCACAATTACTTAGATTCTGCAAAAGATTGTGAAGAACTCATAGGAACTTAACACAGTTATATAGAGATGGCCAATGTTTTCTGAATTTTGAACAAAAATTTTCCATCAATAAGGTTTTTTTTTAAACCAAAAGCCTCCCAAAAGTTTGTCCCCTCCCCATCACGTGTATATGGGAATAGATAAAATGATGGCTATTGAAATGCATTGTTGACAAATTCTTGCTAATGCTCACTGGAAAGGTTAATTGGAACTACTTACATGCATTGTTGGGTTCTAAATTAGCAGTAACCACATAGGGAAAACACATATAACAATAAAAATGTCGTACTTCATTTGGTTCAAACTTAAAAAAACAAAAAACAAAACAAAACAAACACAAAAACAACAACAAAAACCCCACTGTTTCAGCTCAATAATTTTATTTTTTCTGTTGGAAGTCAAAAGGCGTGAAAAATAAGGCCTAATGTAGCATCACTCCTGCAGCCTTAACTAAAGTAATGACTATGACCCATAAAGAGTCTTTCACTGCATGTAAAGAAACCTACTCTACGTACTTTGCAGTGGAAGAGGTTTCTCCCCTCCAGCCCCCATTGAAGCCAGGGCTGGCTCCAGGCCCCAGCGCGCCAAGCGCGTACTTGGGGCGGCATGCCGCGGGGGGCGCTCTGCCGGTTGCTGGGAGGGTGGCAGGCGGCTCCGGTGGACCTCCCGCAGGTGTCCCTGCGGAGGGTCCGCTGGTCCCATGGTTCCGGTGGAGCATCAGCAGTCACGCCTGCGGGAGGTCCACCGGAGCTGCGTGACCGGTGAGTGGCAGAGCTCCCCCTGTGGCGTGCCGCCGTGCTTCGGGCGACGAAATGTCTAGAGCCGGCCCTGATTGAAGCAAAGGTGCCATTTGCCCCTTACCCTCAGAGCACCTGAAATCATTGCCCTAAAGTGATATTTAAGTGTGTTTTGATTGTCTGCCAGAAAGTCAGTGAGAAACTATTTTATTGAAAGGAAAATGAAAAGCAACTGCAGCTCAGTCTTCAGACAGCATCTGTGGGCTTGCTGTCTCTGGGATTTTGCTGTGTCAGCATTGTGGATGAGCTTTCACATGAACAGCTGTTTGGGTTTTTGTTAAAAAAAAAGGTTATCTTCTGATTTTCTCAATTATTTAATTTCACTTTAATTTTTGCTTTACTAATGATGTATTGGATATTCCTAATTGTAGATGTTAATGACCTGCAAACTATAAATTGTTTTTAGAAGTTTGTAAATACTTTGTAAGGGTAAGTACGGCAAATTGGGAAGAGGGATTTGCATAAGTGGAAGCTTCTAGGCATTGGGAATTAAATGCAAAATGTTTTTTGTCTTTGTTTTTTAATTTAGAGGGTAGATTAAGTAGCTTAATGCTTAGGGAAATATATATTTATTACATCCTGTTTATCAAACTGTGGCAGGCTTTTGAGTCAAAGTGACTTCAGAAGGTGATAAATTGTCTTTCAGAAAATACTCTCATATGCATATACATCTGAATTAATTAAGGAGAGCAGCTCTTCATGCACCCCCCTTAGAAACAAGAGATCTCCCAGAAAAGTGAAAGGTCACCCTCTTCAAACTAGAAATGGCAATAACCAATGAGAAGGTTAGGAATTCATAACAAAGTCAAGTTTATTTGCTCCCACCATTTCCAATGAACAAGACAAAATCCTACTACTCTGTTTTTAGGGCCATCAAGCAATTAAAAAATTACTCATGATTAATAACATGACAAAAAACACAATTGTGATAAGTCTGACAATTAATTGCACTGTTAAACAATAATAAAATACCATTTAAATATATTTGGACATTTTCTACATTTTCAAATATATTGATTTCAATTACAATACAGAATACAAAGTGTACAATGCCCAGTTTATATTTATTTTTATTACAAGTATTTGCACTGTAAACCCCCTCCAAAGAAATAGTATTTTTCAATTCACTTAGTACAAGTACTGTGGTTCAATATTTTTTGTGAAAGTTGAACTTATAAATGTAGAATTATGTAAAAAAATGCTTTCAAATATAAAACAATGTAAAATTTTAGAGTCTGCAAGTCCACTCAGTCCTATTTCTTGTTCGGCCAATCATTCACACAAACAACTTTGTTTACATTTGCAGGAGATAATGCTGCACTCTTCTTTTTTACAGTGTCACCTGAAAGTGAGAAAAGGTGTTAGCATGGCACTGTAGCCAGTGTCGTAAGATATTTACATGCCAGATGTGCTAAAGATTCATATGTCCCTTCATGCTTCAACCACCCTTCAAGGAGACATGCATCCATGCTGATGATGGGTTCTGCTTGACAACAATCCAAAGCCGTGCGGAGCAATGCAAGTTCATTTTCAGATGCCACCAGCAGAAGGTTGATTTTCTTTTCTGGTGGTTCAGGTTCTGTAGTTTCCGCATCGGAGTGTTGCTCTTCTGAAAGCATGCTCCACACCTCGTCCCTCTCAGATTTTTGGAAGGCACTTCAGATTCTTAAACCTTGGGTCGAGTGCTGTAGCTATCTTTAGAAATCTCACATTGGTACCCTCTTTGCGTTTTGTGAAATCTGCAGCAAAAGTGTTCTTGAAATGAACATATAGCGGTCTCAGGTGACAATCCAGCATAACATGAATTATATGCAGAATGCAGCTAAAATAGAGCAGGGGACATACGATTCTCCCCCAAGGAGTTCAGTCACAAATTGAATTAACGTATTATTTTTTTAAACCAGTGAAATCAGTATGGAAGCATGTTCTCTGGAAAGGTGGCCGAAGCATGAAAGCGGCATATGAATGCTTAGCATATCTAACACATAAATACCTTGCAATGCCAGCTACAAAAGTGCTATGCAAATACCTGTTCTTACTTTCTGGTGACATTGTAAATAAGAAGAGAGCAGCATTATCTCCTGTAAATGTAAACAAACTTGTTTGTCTTAGCGACTGGCTGAACAAGAAGTAGGACTGAGTGGACTTGTAAGCGCTGAAGTTTTATATTATTTACACATAACTACACTCAAAACCAAAATCTACTTTTGTAAATTGCACTTTCATGACAAAGAGATTTCACTATAGTTCTTGTTTGAGGTAAATTGAAAAATATTATTTCTTTTGTTTATCATTTTTACAGTGCAACTATTTGAAATAAAAATGTATATTTTTTGTTATAATTAAAATGCAGAATACAATATATATGAAAATGTAGAAAAACATCCAAAATATTTAATAAATTTCAATTGGTATTCTATTGTTTAACAGTGCAATTAAAACTGCAATTAATTTTGAGTTAACTGCGATTAACCGACAGCTCCACTTTATGACAATTGTAAAAATGATAATCCATTGAAAGTATCTCCAGAAATTCCATTCCATACCAAAAGTATTGGTATGAAAATGCAACAAACAATTAACTGTGTTTTAATGTAAATCTAGACAATAAATATTCTAGTTTTCTACCAGAGCTGAGTGAAAATGTTCTGCAAATATTCTTTTGAATCTGGAAGCAAGCTGGGCCAGAAACCTTTTATATCTTTTTTTTAAAATTTTATTTAAACTTTCCACAAACATTCAAGTGCTCAAGCCTTACTTGCAATGGTACTCATAGCAATTGAATTTTTAGCTCAAATATTCACTAATAGAATCTGAATTGTTTATTACTGCAGGAGTCACATTTTGGAATTCATGCAGTGCTTGCTTAGTAACCTGAATTGTATGATGTTATATGCATTCCCTGACTGGCTGATTTAGATAACTAGCTAGCATAGCATGAATACAAATATAAAACTGTTCCATATAAAATTCCAAATTATGCCATGTTGATTTGGTGGTTACATAAGTTACAAAATGTGAATTATTCAGTTGTCAGATTAACTGTAGTTTAAATGAACTGCATACCAAGATTGTTCCTGTAGACGAGCGCTTCATTGTTCACGGTACAATTTCACTGGAGACCACTCTTTCACACACCAGTGCCCTTTTATTTTCCAGTATTTTCCCACCAACACATATATACAGCTATATACCGTTCAATACCAGTCAGGTAACCCCTTAGGGAACAGTTTGCTCTTACAGCAGCTGGGAGCAACAAGCCCTCACTTTCCTGTTTCCCCACCTCCTACTTCCCTCCTGCTAGCTTTATAGGCCTTCCTCTCAGCAGGCTCACAGGTGATTGCTCTCAGGTTTCTTTAATGAGCCACACCCTGCCAGCTCCAGCCAGTTCACCTTGATGGGAGCTGTGCTAGCAGATTCTGAGCTAATGGGCTGGTTCAGTGCCTCTTAAGCCAGCATCCTGTTACAGTTCCCTAATACTGAACTTCACCCTTGTGCCGATGGCCAGCACAAGGCATAGACATCAAGTCCCTGTCCTCTCCACAGGGATGAATTTCATCCAGTAGGAAATCTATGAATAATTCTGAACAACAAAAGTGAGGATTTTCTTTGCTTGATTCACAAACGGGTGGAAAGGCAAAAATAATCAAATAACTTAGTTGCAAGTTTATTCAATCAGTGCTTGCCCCAGCCCATATCTGTTCAGAGAGGTGTGGAGATAAATTGACAAGAGTAATACGGCTCAACCAACCATTTATCGGCCCCACCCATTCTGCTTGACCCTAATGAGGAATTGATCTCCCGGTCTCCCAGCATGCTTGATTCAATCATTTCTTTTCTGCTTTATGACCTATACATTATTTTTGCTCTTTTACATTTTCCAGATGATCAAACATGTCTTCTGAAATAGTGCAAAAGAAAAAAACCCACTAAGCTGGGCCCTGACTGGGTGCAGTCACAGCTGTGGCTGCTTCCCCAATCAGCCTACTTTTGCTGCTTCTACTCTTCGATCCTAGCTGCAGCCCTCTCTAGGGCTGCTTTTAACCCTTTTTACCTTGGAGTGGGGCAGCTGCCCCACTACAAGGCCATAGGATGCAATTAACGACAGGCAGTGAGGGAATAAAATACCCAACTGGGAAGTGAAATGAAGAGTATTGTCAGCGTGTGATTGGCACAGTTTGAAAAACAGAGAGAGAGAGAATTGTTTTCTGATCCATCTCCCTACATTAGACTATGTGATCTAATGGAAGCCACCAGGAAATCCAATGCTTTGTTAGACAGTAGCAAAAGCAGAGGAGAACCGTGGTGAGTGTTCCAGCCAAGAGCAAAAGGGATGGGAGAGAAGTGTGAAAGGGAAATTATGTCACTGTCACTAAAGAGAATTGATCCAACAAGGGAATCAGAGGCTTACTGCGTCAGTGGACAGTATAATAGGGCAACAAAGCAAATCTTCTTCCATTTTCATTGCTGTGACTTCTGGTATCTGATTTACATTTTCACAATTCACACTAACTGAACATTTGTGGCATCATGAACAATCTCACTGAGCTATTTTTAAATGATCATTTTGTTCATCTTTTGTAACGTGCATGAGTGTAAGTGCACACCTGCCTGTAGGGGAGCGTCCTGCTCTATTAGAGTGAATGGGAACATTTCCATTTACTTGAGTGGGAGCAGGAGTAAGCCAATAGTGGATACAAATACATAGACTCAGAAATTTCTAAGGCCAGAAGGGAATATTTCACTATAACGTTATGTCATAGTGTGACACTACTGCTCTGCCTTCCCAGGGAGCTTGGCCTGGAGACTTGTACCACCATCCCTGTGAATGGAGCTTAGACTGAATGATCTAGCAGTCTCTGCTGATTCACCCACTTTGATCTCCTAGTTCATGCCTACCACACTCCCTGTGTATTGAAGTAGGTACTGTACTTTTCCCGAGGAAATGATTGAAGGGTCGAAATTGAGTTTGCCATTCAGAATATAAAAACATAGGCCACTATTTTAAACCTTCTGCATTTCTAGGAAAGACAAGTACATGTGGCAAATATAATACTGTTACTTATATTGCATTCTCAGTACTGCTTTTTGGAGTGTCATAAGCTTTGAGGCAGATGGATGTGGGGTTGTGTTCACTGGCATGAGAACACTGTGGAGGTCAGCAAAATATTTTGATGAATGAAACAGATTTTAGTAATACTGTCATCCACTGTCTGGCTGTCATCATCACTGCAGGATAACTGTGGCATTTGGGTATCTTATTTTCTGTTGCTTCATTTGGTGCTTCACACATACAGAAAATCACTTCCTTTTTCATTTCTAAGGAGCAGTAAAAGTGGGCTAGATTCATTAAAGGGATAACATGGAGAGGGTTTTTATTTTCTGAATGTTAATAGACTCTTCTAGTGATAATAGGGCTTACACTGAGTATCACCTTATTTCTTAACTAGTGCTGTCTAAGTCAATTGGACTATTTGTGAAACAGTAGTCTCCAATCTCTTTTAACGCGCAAGATCACTTTTTTTAATCTAAGTGCAATCCAGGATCTACGCTGCCCATTCTCTGAGGCCTCGTCACCTCTCAGTCCACCCCCAACCATCGCTTGCTGTCCCCCACCTTCACTCACTTTCAACAGGCTGGGGCAGGGGGTTGGAGTGCAGGAGGGTGTATGGGGTGCTGGCTCTGGGAGGGGGCTTGAGCTGGGGGTTGGGATACGGGTTCCTGCCGGGTGGCACTTACCTCCGGCGAATCTTGGTTGGTGGTGAAGTGTGGCTGCCGCTAAGGCAGGCTCCCTGCCTGCCCTGGCCCCACGCCGCCCCCAGAAGTGGCCACTGCACCCCTATGGCCCCTGGGGGGGGCATGTGGCTCCATGCACTGCTCCTGCCTGCAAGCACCACCTCCGCAGCTCCCATTGGCTGTGTGCTGGCTGCTTTCAGGAGCAGCATGGGACCAGGGCAGGCAGGGAGCAGCAGACCTGCTATGCCACCGGATATCGCGATCAACTGGGAGGGTCTCCAGGATTGACCAGTCAATTGCAATCGACCGGTTGGTGACCACTGTTGCAGACTAACAGCCTTATCCATGTTGATGTTAAAATCTGACCCTCAGAGCTAATTCTCACATGTAGTTGACAGTGATAGTAACAAAGATATTTTATTCTGAATATAGAAAGCTAGGGTCCAATTCTCTTCCTAAGTCAGTGGCAAAAACTGTAGATAACTTAAATGGTAGCAGAGTTGTGCCCTTAATAATTATCATTTAAAAATTGCTTAAATTAAATTCAAGTGCCTCTCTTCCCTTCTCTCCCCGCCCTTCCCCACCCCCCAATGATAAAGGCAAAATCCTCCTGTGGAATTCTTCCCTTTCTCTCTCCTACTAATTTCCCTCTACATACATTACTCTCATTGAAGCCCTGAATTTTTGTCACCATTCTTCTGACCATAGAGGGGCTGGATGGGATTCTCTTTGCATTGGTTTCAAACAGAGAGATCCTTGGAGGGTAATACACTGAACTTCTCACCCCCCCAAGGCTAAACACATGATTTCCACAGCACTTCCAGCTCAAACAGGAGTTGGGAGCAAAAGATGTGAACTAGCAAATAAACCTCAGGCCTCTCAAGTGGTGGAGAAAATTCGGCCAGTGAATCACGCCTTTTTTCATTAAACAGTCATTTTAAACATTTAAAATGTCCACTTATTTTCTCTTTCCATCTGGCTGTTTCTTCCAGGTTGCTTATAATGATGGCTATAATGACTTATAAATGATTATAATGATGCTTATAAACCTTAATAAATATAGCTTAGATTTTATCATATGGTGAAATCACCTAGAAATGCCATTCAGAGTGGAATCATTATTCTAGCATGCAGGCTGGAAACCTCATGGAAACAAGCTTTCTCATGCATTTCCAGTGCCTCTGCTTCAACTTGTAGCTAACACCAGGAAGTGAAAACTAGAAGCGTGTGAATAAAAGAATAAAAAGATAACTATATTTCCAAAACTCAGGAAAAGTTCAAAGTCAGGTCCTACAACGTCTCTAGATGTAAGTCTGTTACTAGCTGAAATGGGCCCACAGCAGGCAATGATCATTCTTAATCTAGTCTGGAGGAAAGGCAATTCTTGATCTACTCCAGGGGCAGGCAACCTATGGCATGCGTGCTGAAAGCGGCACGTGAGCTGATTTTCAGTGGCACTCATGCTGCCTGGGTCCTGGCCACTGGTCCGGGGGGCTCTGCATTTAAATTTAATTTTAAATGAAGTTTCTGAAACATTCTGAAACCTTATTTACTTTACATATAACAATTGTTTAGTTATATATTATATACTTATAGAAAGAGACCTTCTAAAAAGGTCAAAATGTATTACTGATTTCTAGTCCTAAGTGGAGCAAAGTATCTGGTCCAAGATATAGCTGGACCACTTGGTAACAGTGACCATAATAGATAGAATTAAATTTAATATCGCTGTGGCAGGAAAAACACCACAGAGGCCCAACACTGTAGCATTTATTTTCAGAAAGGGGAACTACACAAAAATGAAGAGATTAGTTAAACAGAAATTAAATGGTATACAGTGCCAGAAGAAATCTCTGCAAGCTGCATGGAAACACCATAACAGAAGCTCAACTTAAATGTATACACCAAATTAAAAAAATATAGTAAGAGAACCAAAAAAGAGCCACCCTGACTAAACAACAAAGTAAAAGAAGCAGTGAGAGGCAAAAAGGCATCCTTTAAAAAGTGGAAGTTAAATCCTAGTGAGGAAAATAGAAAGGAACATAAAAACTGGCAAATGAAGTTTAAAATTAAATTAGGAATGCCAAAAAAGAATTTGAGGAACAGTTAGCCAATGACACAAAAAGTAATAGCAGATTTTTTTTAAGTACATCAGAAGCAGGAAGCCTGCTAAACAACCAGTGGGGCCACTGAATGATTGAGGTGTTAAAGGAGCACTCAAGGATTAGAAGGCCATTGCAGAGAAACTAGATGAATTCTTTGCATTAGTCTTCATGGCTGAGGATGTGAGGAAGATTCCCAAACCCAAGCCATGCTTTATAGGTGAAAGATCTGAGGAACTGTCCCAGATTGAGGTATCTTTAGAGGAGGTTTTGGAACAAATTGATATATTAAACAGCAATAAGTCACCAGGACCAGATGGTATTCACCTAAGAGTTCTGAAGGAACTAAAATGTGAAATTGCAGAACTACTAACTGGAGTCTGTAACCTATCATTTAAATCAGCCTCTGTACCAGATGACTGGGAGATAGCTAATGTGATGCCAATTTTTAAGAAGGGCTCCAGAGGTGATCCTGGCAATTACAGGCCTGTAAACCTGACCTCAGTACTGGGGAGACTGGTTGAAACTATAATAAAGAACAATATTGTCAGACATATAGATGAACATAATTTGTTGAGGAAGAGTCAACATGGTTTTACTAAAAGGAACTCATGCCTCACCAATCTACTAGAATTCTTTGAGGGAGTCAACATGCATGTGGACCAAGGGGATCCAGTGGACATAGCGTACTTAGATTTTCAGAAAGCCTTTGATAAGGTCCCTCACCAAAGGCTCTTATGAAAAGTAAGCTGCCACGGGATAAGAGGGAAGGTGCTCTCATGGATTGGTAACTGGTTAAAAATTAGGAAACAAAGGGTAGGTATAAATGGTCAATTTTCAGAATAGAGAGAGGTAAATAGTGGTGTCCCCCAGGGATCTGTAATGGGACCAGTCCTATTCAACATATTCATAAATTATCTGGAAAAAGGGGTAAACAGTGAGGTGGCAAAATTTGCAGATGATACAAAACTACTCAAGATAGTTAAGTTCCAGGCAGACTGCGAAAAGCTACAAAAGGATCTCTCAAAACTGGGTGACTGGGCAACAAAATGGCAGATGAAATTTAATGTTGATAAATGCAAAGTAATGCATATTGGAAAGCATAATCATAACTACACATATAAAATGATGGGGTCTACATTAGTTGTTACCACTCAAGAAAGAGATCTTGGAGTCATTGTGGATAGTTCTCTGAAAACATCCACTCAGTGTGCAGTGGCAGTCAAAAAAGTGAACAGAATGCTGAGAATAATTAAGAAATGGATAGCTAACAGTACAGAAAATATCATATTGCCTCTATAGAAATCCATGGTATGCCCACATCTTGAATACTGCATGCAGACATGGTAGCCCCATCTCAAAAAAGATATATTGACATTGGAAAAGGTTCAGAAAAGTGCAACAAAAATTATTAGGGGTATGAAGCATCCGCCGTAGGAGGAGAGATTAATAAGTCTGGGACTTTTCAGCTTGGAAAAAAGATGACTAAGGAGGGATATGATAGATGTCTATAAAATCATGATTGGTATGGAGAAAGTAAATAAGGTAGTGTTATTTACTCCTTGTCATAACACAAGAACTAAAGGTCACCAAATGAAACTAATAGGCAGCAGGTTTAAAACAAACAAAAGGATGTATTTCTTCCGAGAATGTTCGGTCAGCCTATGGAACTCCTTGACAGAGGATGTTGTGAAGGCCAAGACTATAACCGGGTTCAAATAAGAACTAGATAAATTCATGGAGGATAGGTCCATCAGTGGCTATTAGCCAGGATGGGTAGGAATGGTGTTCCTAGCCTCTGTTTGCTAGAAGCTGGGAATGGGCGACGGGATGAATCACTTAATTATTACTAGTTCTGTTCATTCCCACTGGGGCACCTGGCATTGGCCACTGTAGGAAGAAAGGATACTGGGCTAGATGGTCCTTTGGTCAGACCCAGTATGGCCATTATTATGTTCAAAAATGTTTAATTAATGTAAAAAAAGGCTAGTTACTAGGTCAGGCACTGCTTGTGTGTTTATAATCAATTAGAACATAAGCACAGTGACCTTGACCTCATAACAACAACATCTAAGGAAGAACTTGAGATAATAATCTTAGGAATATAATGAACATGGCTTTGTTCTGTGCCAGCTCCCATGTGAGGCTCAGGCTGCAGGGCTATAAAATTGCAGTGTACGTGGTCGGGCTCGGGCTGGAGCCTGAACTCTGAGACCCCATGAGGGGAGTGGGTTTCAGACCCCAGGCTTCAGCTGAGCCTGAACATCTACCTTTCTGTTTTTAGCCACGGAGCCCAAGTCAATTGATCTGGGCTCAGAGATGCTGTACCATGGTTTATTTATTTTTTATTGCAGTGTAGATGTATTAGACTCAAGTGCAGAGATCCTGGAGGTGCTAAGCACAAATACTGTGAGGGAGGATGATGTTTATGCCCATGCCTTGTGAGTAGTTGGGACTGTTCATGGAGTACGTTACCACCCAAAGTATAGGTATGAGAATCTGACCCAAATTTGAGGCAAAGGTGGAAATTCTATACAACCCCTATTTTCAGTCATAATTGTCAGTATTATTTCTTCCAGGATAAAATTTTCTATCCCTATTCTCAGTCTGAAAATTAATTTTCATTGTTACCACATTTAGTAAGGCTATTTTTGAATTAACAGAATACAAAATAAGGCCTTAATCCTGAATAAGCTTTGAAGGGACTGCCCATCCGGAGCTTATTGAAAGATGAGGGCTAAAATGAACATTCTTGAATTCAAGAAGAATTTTAGCACCAAGCTGATGGAAGCCTTTAGACCTGATCCTGCAAACCATTCCATATGTAAGTAATCCCTGTCCACGTGCATATTCCCACTAAGTTCAGAAGTACATGCATGAGTGACTTAACAATGCTGCCGTTAATAAAATGTGCAGGGCTGGTCCCAAAAGTCTCCACATCTGACGCTGGGAACTTCCTTTGCCCTTCGTGAGCACTCATTGACACTTGACCAGTTTTCAAAACAATGTATTTGAAACTGGCAGATATCCATCATGATCTATTTAGCATGCACAGTTCATTATTTTTATTGGGCCAAATCCTGAGACATGCTATTATCTGCAGCTCCCCACTGAAGTTTTTAACAGGTCAGACCTTACTTCTGGCTGCTGTGAAGTTAAAATCTCCAGTTTAGAGTTTCATTACAGTAGTTATTTGGTTGAATTTCCTTGGATTTTAAGAGACAATTAGAAAAACAACAAAACAAACCAGAATTTCATAGTTGAAAGGTCTGTGCTTGAGCCCATCAGTACCCTTTCATGTGGGCCCACGAATTGAGAGTAGTGTAGCTAAAGAGATGATAAGCTCATGTTCAAAGAATTCCACCTCCCAGGTGGCTTTGAAACTGAGAACGTGGGATCTGAGGGGGTTTTGGATGGGCTTGTCTTCCTTGAAGAGATGACTTTTCATCTGTATAGTATGACTTGCTCTAGAGTAAACATCTATGGTCTTCCGGCACTAGCACAGTTCAAAAGGTCAAGTAGATGTCTTATTGAAATGGGACCAGCACTGATCTCCAAAACCAAGCCTCTTTATTGTTCATCTTTTCTCCTGGCTATTTTGTATAAGAAATACCAAAACTGAAAAAGACAATAAATATGCAGAGTAAATTGGGATGAGTCAAAAAAAGTAGAGATGTTGCAATTCAAAATGTAGAAAGGTTAAGCAAATAAAAGTCAAATGAAAGATTATCCTCAAGGTAATTTTTTCATTTTTGCAGTTAGAAGGAATCCTTCCCAGCTGAAACTTCAATCTACAGTATTTGTATCCCTAAGTCATAGCTCTGCTTACTGAGTTTATAGAGACTCTCTGTCAACCATCACTAGTAGAAGAGTTGAACTCTTTCTCAGACTTGCATCCTGCCCTGGTCCTGAGCTGCAGCACTTCCTGCTCTTGAAAGACATTGTGATGCCCATAATTTATTCATCATAGGATTTACGTGCATCTACAATTTGTTTTGCTACTGGTTAGCTTTAAAATTCTGTCAACAGCAGCACAGATAGAAAGATTAAATTTTAAAGAGGGGGAGGGTTATTACTGCTGTTAGATGTCATATTCATTTATGTTTTTGATTTTATAAAAACACAGATGCTAATCCCAAGCTCGACATGTCCTAACACATTAATTTCACAAAATAACTATACACTAGACTGAGTGGTGCCTAAGTGTATCACCGCCTTCTCTAGGCCAGAATGTTAGGGGTAGGTGACCATATCATTTACTAGTCACTGACCTATATAGGACATATACCCTAGTAATACTGCAGTTAAGTGAGATCTTTACTTTAGTTCAAGTGGCCAGGGCCTGTACTCGTGGAGCAGAAGGTTCTGGTTTTGTCTGGGGATGTTCTGAATGAGTGAAGCACTTAGTGAGAGAAATACTGGCAGGCTGGGGAGTGTGTGTGTTTGTGAGGCAGGATAGGAAGGGGGAATGTTAAAAAATCAGTCAGGTAATGATCATCATAGATGGAATCCTTATTACAAATATATTGAATGAGGAAGACCAAGGACAGGATAGGCGTATTACTCAATAGGGGGAAAGGGAGAAGACAATAACAGAAAATGTGGAAATGGCGGACGTGCAAAATGATTTTTTGTTGCATTTTTCACCAAGAAGGTTATTAGCGCTCATATGTCTAACAGTGAATGCCAGTGAAAATGAGGTAGGATCTGAGGCTAAAACAGGGAAACAACAAGTTAAAAATTACTTAGACAAGTTACAGAGTAGGAGCCGTGTTAGTCTGTTTCTGCAAAAAGAACAGGAGTATTCGTGGCATCATAGAGACTAACAAATTTATTTGAGCATAAGCTTTCGTGGGCTACAGCCCACTTCATCAGATGCATAGAAGGGAACATACGGCAAGAAGATATTTATACATAGAGAGAACATGAAAAGGTAGAAGTAGCCATACCAACTGTAGGAGGCCAATCAGTTGAGATGAGCTATCATCAGCAGGAGAAAAAAAAACTTTTGAAGTGATAATCAAGATGGCCCATAGAAGGTGTGAGGATACTTAACATGAGGAAATAGATTCATTGGTTGGGTCATTACACTAATTGAATCACCATCTATAGGCCATCTCAATTATCACTTCAAAAGTTTTTTTTTCTCCTGTTGATGATAGCTCATCTCAATTGATTGGCCTCTTACAGTTGGTGTGGCTTCTTCCACCTTTTTATGTTCTCTCTATGTATAAATATCTTCTTGCCGTATGTTCCATTCTATGCATCCGATGAAGTGGGCTGTAGCCCACGAAAGCTTATGCTCAAATAAATTTGTTAGTCTCTAAGGTGCCACAAGTACAGTACTTCTGTTTTTTGGACAAGTTAGATGTCTTCAGGTTGGCAGGGCCTTACAAAATACACCCTGGAATCTTCAAGTTGCTGACTGAGGAGATATCTGAGCCATTCGTGATTATCTTTGAAAACTCATAGCCAACTTGAGAGATTCCAGAGGACTGGAAGAGGGTAAATACAGTGCCAATTTATAAAAAGGGGAATAAGGACAACCCTGGGAATTATAGACTAGTCAGCTTAACTTCAGTGCCTGGAAAGATAATGGTGCAAATGATTAAGCAATCAATTTGCAAACACTTGGAAGATAATAAGGTGATAAGTAAAGAGTCAGCGTGCATTTGTCAAGCGTAAATCATGTCAAACCAATCTAATAGCTTTCTTTGACAGGATAAAAAGCCTTGTGGATGGGGGGAAGCATTAGATGTGGTATATCTTGACTTTACTAAGCTTTTTATACTGTCTTGAATGACCTTCTCATAAACAAACTAGGGAAATACAACCTAGATGGAGCTACTATAAGGTGGTTGCATAACTAGAAAACTGTTCCAGAGAGTAGATACCAGTGGTTCACAATCAAAGCTGGAAGGGCATATTAGGTGGGGTCCTGCAGAGATCAGTTCTGGTATGGTTCTGTTCAATATCGTCATCAGTGATTTAGATAATGGCATAGAGAGTACACCCATAAAGTTTGCAGATGATACCTAGCTGGGAGTCCCTTCCAGTTCTACATGTTTATGATTATCAAATCAGGCTGAGAAGTGAGATACTAATACATAAATCTTTAAGAAATATTTAAATGGTTTTGGGGAAATGGATGAATGCCAGAAAGTTTCTACATTGGTGAGAAGAACAAAAAAGAAGTTTAGCTATATTTAGTGTCAGTAATTCAGTAGTTGTGGTGGCGCTGCTGCTGCCCAGAGCCAATATTGGAGAATATTTTCTGTATCAGAAGAGCTTTTCTAGCTGCAGGGCAGAGGTCATCAGAGAGTGGAAGCCTTGGTAACCTGAGGAATATCGAGATAGTCCCCATTCGAGGCACTGACCCGCCAGCATGGCTTTTTGTATGAGTCTTTAGGGTAAATTTGGGACAAACTTAGAAAATATGGAACAGTCCTTAAGTATGGGTTTAGCCCCTAACTTCCCTGGGACTCTATTAGATGAAATTGCAGTTAAGAGTTCAGTCATCTGCAGGGCTGGTTCCAGGCACCAGCCAAGGAAGCACATGCCTGGGGCGGCACATGCTAGGGGGTGGCACAGTCTGATTAGTTTGCTTTTTTTTTTGCTTTGGGCAGCAAAAATGGTAGAGCTGGCCCTGGTCATCTGCCTTTGTGACATTTCATGTACCGTCAGCCAATAATGCTGTAATAATTAATGGAGAATCATAGAAATTTAGGACTGGAAGGGACCTCAGTAAGTCATCTGGTCCAGTCCCCAGCACTCAAGGCAGGACTACATAATCACTAGACCATCTCTGACAGGTGTTCATTTAACTTGCTCTTAAAAATCTCCAGTGACAGAGATTCCATAGCCTCCCTAGGCAATTTGTTTCAGAGCTTAACCACCCTGACAGGATGTTTTTCCTTATGTTCAACCTAAACCTCTCTTGCTGCTATTTAAGCCCGTGCTTCTGGTCTTATCTTCAGAGGTTAACAAGAACAATTGTTCACCCTCTTCCTTGTAACAATATTTTATGTACTTGAAAACTGTTATCATGTCCCCTCTCAGTCTTCTCTTCCCCAGACTAAGCAAACCCATTTTTTTCAATCTTTCCTCATCGTTCATGTTTTCTAGACCTTTCCACATTTTTGTTCCTCTTCTCTGGACTTTTTCCAATTTGTCCACATCTTTCCTGAAATGTATCTCCCAGAATTGGACACAATACTCTACCCTATCAATGTGCAGTAGAGTTGAAGAATTACTTCTCATGTCTTGCTTATAACACTCCTAGTAATATATCCTAGAATGTTTGCTTTTTTCCCCCAGCAGTGTTACACTATTGACTCACATTTAGCTTGTGATCCACTATAACCCCCAGTGCTCCTTCCTAGACAGTCATTGCCCATTTTGTATGTGTGCAACTGATGTTTTTTTTCCTAAGTGGAGTACTTTGCATTTGTCTTTTATTGAATTTCATCCAGTTTACTTCAGACCATTTCTCCAGTTTGTCCAGATCATTCTGAATTTTAATCCTATCCTCCAAAGCACTTGCAACCCCTCCCAGCTTGGTACTGTCTTCAAACTTTATATATATTCTCTCTATGTGATTATCTAACTCAGCAGTTCTCAACCTGCCGCCCAATTGACATGCAGCTGTGGCCCAGCTGTGTGCTTGAAAAAAATTCAAAATATGCCGGACTGGTCTGGCAGGGGGCAGGGCTGGCTGAGGAGGGAGAGAGAGTAAGGCAGCCTACAGGAGTGCTCCTGCCAGCAAGGGGCTGGTTAGTGGGTCTGTGCGGAGGGTTCTGGGCAGTGAGAAGGTGGCAGGTGCTGGGATCTAGCGTTCTGGTGGAGTGCTGCAGCACCCCCAGGTTTTAGGTGGGGTTCTGCTCCAGGGGTTGTGTCTGGTTGCCCAGCCCTACGCGGAGGTGTCCAGGTCCAGCTGTGGGTTGCCCACCCCTTGTGGTGGGGTCCCAGGGTCTGGCTGCCCAACCCCACCTGGAGGGATCCAGGTCCAGCTGCTGTCTGCCTGGCCCCACATGGTGGGGCCCCAGGTTCCAGCTAGCTAGCTCTGTGCAGCGGGGTTCTAGGGTCCAGATGTTGGGGGCCGAACCCCATGTGGCAGGCTCCAGCTTGCCTGACCCCATGGGTCAGGTTCTGGGTCAGGTTCCAGGGTCAGGTTCTGGCTGCCTGGCCCTGCCCAAGGTGCGGGGCAGTCCCACAGTCTGGCCACCTGGCCCAGTGTGCAGGGGCTGTCCCGTGGTCCGGTTTCTTGGCCCCACACAAGAAGGGGGTGGGGGTATCCGGCAATCTGGCCCTGCATGTGAAGGGGGGGGTCTGGCCCTGCTGCAGGATCCAGGTTCCAGCTGCCCGGTCCCACGCTGGGGTCTGGGTCTCGGCTGCCCAGCTCAGGGCTCTGCTCCTGGCCCTGCTCTGGGTGGGGGCACTGGGCACAGGGGATTGTAAGGAGAGTTGGGGGGGCTGCCGTGGTTCTCAGCCTGTGGTCCCTGTAACACATTGTGGGCAGGAGCGGCGCCAGGGTTTTTGGCGCCCTAGGCAGGGATCCTTCCGTGCTCCCAGTCGGCAGCAATTCTGTGGCGGGGGAGGGGCCTTCTGCGCTCCCAGTCTTCGGGGTACTTCAGCAGCCGGTCCCGGAGCGAGTGAAGGACCTGCCGCAGAATTGCCGCCGAAGACCCAGAGCGCGGAAGGACCCCCCACCGCCGAGGGCCACAAAATGCCACCCTCCCAAATCCTGGCGCCCTAGGCGACCACCTAGGTCGCCTAAATGGAAGCGCCGGCCCTGATTGTGGGCCGCACATAAACAGGTTGAGAACCACTGACTAACTCATTTATGAAGACATCAAGCAGAACCAAACCCAAGACCAATTCCTGTGGGACCCCACTTGATATGCACAGCTTGACTGTGAACCACTGATGATTACTCTCTGGGAATGGTTTTCCAACCAGTCATGCACCCACCTTATAATAGCTCCACCTAGGCGGTACTTCCCTAGTTTGTTTGTTTGAGAAGGTTATGAGAGCCAGTGTCAAAAGCTTTACTAAAGTCAAGTTATTCTCCCTGTGTGCTATGAATCTTAATGACTGATAGCAAGTACTTGCAATGTTATTTTATGTGTGCTTCTGTGTGTTATGTGTGTGATCTCTATCTAGTTGTTAAGATACAATTACTTTCTACTCTGGGAAGTACAAGTATGATTTCAGTCCTAGTGCATTAAAGTGCTGTCCTGCTCTGAAAACAGACTGGGCCAGATACATCTACCTGTGCCTGCAGAAGTGATAACTGCACACGTCAGCAACCAAAGTTGCAGCTGTCACTCCCACATTCCCTGAGCAGTCTGCTCCCTAAGGTCAGCTGTAAAGTTTGCCCCAGGCTTCATAGAGCCCTGGTTCAACAAAGTATTTAACTCATGCCAAGTATTTGAGTACACAGTCCTGCTGACTGCACTGGGAGTAGAGCTGAGTGGGAAATCATTTTCCCATTCTGCAAGAATTTTTAAGAGTTCAAAATTTTTTCCCAGTCAATCTCAAATTTGTAAAAAATTTCACATTGGATCAATTGAAAGTTTGTTTAGGTTTTGACCTTTATACTTTTTAAAAACCTTTTAATATATATCAACTAAAACTTTAAATGAAAATTCATTTTGAACCAGGAAAAACAACTTTTTGTTTCAAAAATGTGGAAATGTCTTTTTTTGACATTTGTTTCAAATTGGGAGATTAGTCAAAACTGACCCTTTCCCATGATCAGTTTTGGTTTGGACCCATCAGTATTTTCTGATGACATTTTTTTTGTTGGAAAATATTCTTATTGGGACTAATCACATGCTTAAAATTCAGTGTGCGCTTAAGTATCTTGCTGAATTTGGGTCAGAGGCCCCACTCCAGAAGAAAATGACCAGGAGAAGTGTTGCATCAGTGCATCTTCAAGGTAGCTTAGCTCTGCATCCTCCTGGATTGGCTCCACTACTCAGTTTGCAATCCTTTTCGGGCAGTCTTTCTGCGATGATAGGGAGGATGTCTACTGTATTTCACAATACTAAAAATCCAGCTCTGCAACCTTTTCAATGCAAGTGGGCCTGCTGATTTCAGTGGAACTTCTGGCATGATTAAGTGCGGCTTATCATGAGTAAGCATTGTAGAATTGGGTCCCTACAAATGCCTTGTGTTTCTTCTCTCTCCCTGTCATAGAACTGGCCAGCCTGTTCTCTAATGCTGTGATTTCTGTCCAGGACAAGCTGCTGGTAGAGCAGTACTTAATAACATCCAGGATTGAAACTCCTATTTATGGTGTTAATCAAAACCCTTCAGGATCGCAGTGGGCAAAATACCTAACCTACCAATCCTGCAGGCTTCTGAACAATTCTGTTTATCCACTTCTAAGCTCTCCAGGCCATCTCTATTATAAACACTCTTTACTAAGTTATGTTTTCACTTAGTTGTGTTTTGTTAGGCATACAGACGTCATCTTATCTCTAAAAATAAAAAGTTGTTCTAACTAAACTCTCTTTTAAACATACTGATTCCTTAGTTTCCACAATATCATGCTACACTTTTAAATATTCCATTATTTATTTACTACTGACCGGCTGATAGATTTATTTTTTAATTAAATGATCGCTTACTGCTTTCATTATGCCAATTTCCTTGTTGATAGTGACAGTACAAATGTGTATGAGAGGGTGGAATAATAAGCCTGCTGAATACCAAAAAGCATTAAGGTCAAATTTCTCCTACATAATAACATCATCACACAGATAATATATTTTACATTCTTCCTTGCTGCTTTTTAACATTAAAATGTCCACCCACCTTTCCCCAGGGCCAATATATTTCCTGAAAACACTTGGATACCTTTTCAATGATCATTTTAAAGGCACAGTCCTAGTAACAACAACCAAAGACATCTTGACATATTTATCACGGGCAAACTCCAAAAAATTTAAATTATTCAGGCTCTGATGAAATTTTCAAAGTCCTACTAATCAGTGGGTTGTCTGCTTAACATGTGGTTGGCAAGCTACTTCCATTTTTCTTGACAGTCAAATGGTATAATCAGAACCTACATGACATGTTTGTCTGTCTTTCATATTTTATCACATCTTTCATCTAGAAACTAGTACTTGTCCTGCTATGCAAATGTATCTGCCTATTCATTAGTCTGTCAAAATGTCTACAAATATTGGATTTCTTTTGAGGAGAGAAGGCCTAATTTGTGAAATGAAAATATTTTTCTGCTGCTTCCTACCACATGAACTGTGATAAATGCAACTTGTGTTTCAAGATACATTAAAAACAACCAGTTAATGGTACTTATCTGGTTCATGATTTAAGAAAGTGTCATGCAAATAACTTAGCTGGACAGAACTGAAGTCTCAGTGGAAATTCCTGTTATTATCTTCAAAGATGTCTGGACATAAAACCCATTTAGCTGTACAAACCAGTTGAGGTCCATTTTCTTAATCGGTCATTTCAGCCTCCAGTGCACATCTGCTCAGGCCAGGTATCAAAGTACTCCATGTAATTTCTTGACCCATGAAGATCCATTTTCTCCCTCCCATCATATGAATTTCTGTCATTATCAGGGTCAAAATCTCTCTAAACAGCCTCTGGTAGCCAAACTAGAGATAATAACATGATTTTTGTTTCTGTTCTCTTTCTTTTTAAAGGGCAGCCACTTTAAATCCATCAAGCTGTACGACAGCAAGAATATACCCTTGAAAGTAGAAATGGGGTAAACTCATTTTGGCAACGGACATTTGTTCTTTGAAAATGAAGGATAGCTTTGGAAGAGGTTAGAGGAATCACCAGGCATAATACTCTCACCCACAACTACATGGTTCATTTGTCTTCTCATACATACACCTTTCAAAATACTCTAGCATGTGCTGACAGCCTACAGAGAATCCTCATCAAAACTTTCCTGAGTCATTTCCTTGTGAGCCTGCAGTAGTGTATGGAAAAGGTGTATCATTTTGAAATTTAACGCTCCAGTACAATAAACGGTAGAAAATTTTTCATGTGGGAAGTGGGGGATTATGCTCTCCAATGCTACATTGAATTCTTCTGGCAGAGTGTGCAGTCACTCACGGAACCATTATTTAAGAGTAGCAGCCATGTTAGTCTGTATCAGCAAAAAGAACAGGAGTACCTGTAGCACCTTAGAGACTAACAAATTTATTGTAGCATAAGCTTTCATGGCCACAAGTACTCCTCTTCTTTTTGCAGAACAATTATTGGTATCTTTTTGGTGTTTAAAAAAATTGACAATTGCTTATTGTAATTTTTTCTACCTCAATGAAGTATTAATGAAGCATTGGAAGACTGAAGGACACAGCTCATTTCATAGTACCAAATGCCACAGTTCCCTTGCAGAATAAGAGGCTGGTTCTTTCTCTGTTATACCAGTTTTATTCCAGTAAATCTCCACTGACTTCAGTGGGAATAATGGCCTTGGGTAACAATGGGTGATTTTTTTTTCTTATTCCAATGACTTCACCAAACACTTCAGTGAGGAAATGCAGCTTACAAAGAACCGTTGAACTTTTACAAACTTAAGGGTAGATACATCAGGCCAATTGTGTTTGCAAAGAGGTACTGCTGTACGGGTGAAGCTTCCATCTGTCATGGATGTCAACATCTTGTTGCAGTTGCATGTGACAAATATGTAAGCTTTGAGTAAGAATCGAGACTGCCAGCAAGGAATGGATAATGTGCTACATGTTATCATAATATGCCACCCTCTATCTGAGCCACATTCACGATGAATCCTCTGTTTTTCCATGTAAGAGAACCCAATCTGTTCTGGTTATGCTGCCAAGACGTGATAGTAAGTGTGATGATCCTAGATCCCCCAAATTGTGGGACTCCAAAGTTATATTTGCTGGGACCCAGGACTGAACCTGAAGCCCAAGTTCCACCTCCATCATGGCAGAGGGGCTCAGGCTGTGGGCCCCTCTCCTTCCCCTCCAACTGGGGTGGTGGGCTTTGGGCTCTGCTGCCCCTCCTGGAGTCATGTAATAAATTTGTTGTCAGAAGGGGGTCATGGTGCAATGAAGTTTGAGAACCCCTGTCTTAGAATAACTTCCCAGTTATTTATGTCTGTGGAAAGGCATACAAAGTATCAGAGGGCATTCTTTAGTTTTGAAATTTCATATAGAAGAATCTCAAAGAAGTTAGTAAAGAAGGCACTACAATAAATTGCTGTACTTCCTGAACCTCTTGGATTGCCGCTGTCTCCAAAATTTAACTTGCAGTGTCACCCAGCACTCTAATCTCTATTCCTCTGATTTGCTAAGTTTCCAGGCTCTAATGTCCTGAGGTCTTGGAAAAGGTCTTCTGGGCTTGATAAGTCTCTAATTCTGGATCTGTGTTTTCCTAGTAATATTACATAGGGCTTGTCTACATTGCAATCATAGGGTATGATGGCAGCTCATGTAGCAATACCTGAGCCAGCTTTAATGTAGTTAGCTTGGGAACTGGAGCTGTAAAGCTGCTGCAGTGCAGACTTTCTCATTGGCCTGCTGTTCCAGGTGAACGTGTACAGCCTGTATTGAAGCCCATGCTGCTGCAGCTTCACTGCTCTGGTATCCAAGCTAACTAGATTAAAGCTAGTGTGGATCTGGCTACTTGAGCTGCCATCCCACCTCCTTATTGCATTATAGACTACCCCTACCAATATTGGTGCTTTTTCCATTACAAATTCTATATTTATTTTTTAAACTGTTTGGGTGCCTAGATTTCTTCTTTGGCTGCCGAGATTTCACATAGTATCTGTCTTATTGCTTCAGGTTGCTTTTTGGTCATCCATCTCAGCAAAGGGGAATCGAGAGAGCTCTGAGGTGGACTGTGCTCTGGTCCTCCAAGAAAACTGCAATGAATTGTGGTAAATGTAATACAAAAAGTTAGGATCTTAAAAGGCTACTTTGAAATAGGGAGTCAACTCGGATACCACTGAATTGTGAAGACTATGCTAGTGAGGATGGTGATATGTCCTCCCAACCGTCAGTTATTCTACATAAGAACAGCCATACTGGGTTAGCCCAATGGTCCATCTAGCCCAGTATCCTGTCTTCCAACAGTGGCCAATGCTAGTTGCTTCAGAGGGAATGAACAGAACTGTTAATCATCAAATGATCCATCCCCTGTTGCTCATTCCCAGCTTCTGACAAACAGTGGCTAGGGACTCTTCAGAGCATGGTTTTGCATCCCTGCCTATCCTGGCTAATAGCCATTGATGAACATATCCGCCATGATCTTATCTAGTTCTTTTTTTAACCTTGTTCTAGTCTTGGCCTTCACAATGTCCTCTGGCAAAGAGTTCCACAGGTTGACTGTGCGTTGTGTGAAGAAATACTTCCTTTTGTTTGGTTTAAACCTGCTGCCTATTAATTTCATTTGGTGATCCCTAGTTCTTGTTATGACATTGCACTCCATATGATTTTATAAAAATATGCTAATGAGTGTAAATATAATGTAACTGGAATATGCTTCATGCAAAAGGTCTTTTGTAAGGTATCATTACAAACGTATAGTCTACTGAGTGTATTTATCCTATTTATATGAATGTATCATTCTTGTATCTGAAACTAGGAATATAAAATATAACTCTGAGGCCCTATTGTAGTTATGCAAAGTGTGGGCCATTAATGGTGGTTTAGAATCTTGATGACTCCCATTAACTAGGACAATTAATTGTAGATGGCTCTGTTTACTTGTAAGTCTTCCTGTGAGTCAGGCCAGGAAGAATGAAGGTTGGGGTCTCACAGGACATGTGACCATCTTAAACCTGGTGCTTTTCCATTTAGAAGGAGTGTTGGGGACCCAAAAATACAAAGGTTCCCGCCTTGTGCCAAAGGTATATAAGGGGGTGGAACAGAACAAAGGGGGCTGCAGTCATGAGAAATCTACTAGCTACCACCTGAGCTGGAACAAGGACTGTACCAGGGGAAAGGATTGGGCCCAGACTAGAAAGGAGTCTAGTCTGTGAAAGAAGCTTATTGGAATATCTCTAAGAGTGAGATTTGCCTGCATTTAGTTCCCTACTGTATTAGTCTTAGACTTGCACGTTTTGTTTTATTTTGCTTGGTAATTTACTTTGTTCCATCTGTTATTACTTGGAATCACTTAAATCCTACTTTTTATATTTAATACAATCACCTTTTACTTGTTAATTAACCTAGAGCAAGTAATTAATACCTGGGGAAGCAAACAGCTGTGCATATCTCTCTATCAGTGTTATAGAGGGCAAACAACTTATGAGTTTACACTGTATAAGCTTTATACAGAGTAAAACAGATTTATTTGTGGTTTGGACCCCATTGGGAACTGGGTATCTGGGTGCTAGAGATAGGAGCACTTTCTAAGCTTATTGAAATATCTCTAAGGGTGAGATTTACCTGCATTTAGATCCCTACTGTATTTGTTTAGTTTCTCTATAATGGCCTTATTGTATCCTTTAGTATTTCGATCATCCAGTGGCCCAATGGTTGTTTAGGCTTCCTGCTTCTGATGTACTTAACAAAAATGTTGCTATTGTTTTTTGAGTCTTTGGCTAGCTGTTCTTCAAATTCTTTTTTGGCCTTGCTTATAATATTTTTACACTTCACTTGCCAGAGTTTATGCTCCTTTCTATTTTCCTCATTAGGATTTAACATCCACTTTTTAAAGGTTGCCTTTTTACCCCTTATTGCTTCTTTTACTTTGTTTAACCACGGTGGCACTTCTTTGGTTCTCTTACTATGTTTTTTAATTTGGGGTATACATTTACATTGAGCCTCTATTATGCTGTCTTTAAAAAACTTTCCATGCAGTTCAATGGATCTGGGTTCTGTTGCCAGTTCTGACATAGACTTCTTGTATGACCTCAGGAAAGTGCCTCAATCTCCCTATACCTTAGATACAGCTCTGTAAAATGGGGCAACAGTATTTCCTTTCTCTGTCTTGTCTATTTGGATTATAAATTCTTTGGGACAGGAACTCTTCTGTATCATGTTTATATATAGAACCTAGCACAGAAAAGCCCTGATCTTGGCTGGGAGGGAGGCACTATTATCTTGCATGTAGTGAACGATAATAAAAACCTATTCTGTGTGCTGAAAGACCTGCTGTGACACAGCTTGTGGAAGGGTGTCTGTCTGGCTGTTTGTAATCTAGGGAGCTGGTTCAGCAGATTTCCTTACCCTGAGCACAGGCTAGAAAGTCTGCTCAGTTAGCTGCTTTGATTATCTCAACACACCATTATCCAAAAATTTTCTGATGTCCCTCAAGGCCTTTGGATAATTGGGTGTTTTACTGGATTTGTTAAGCACCGAACATTATGGACAGTTAAGAGGGAAAACTACTTTCTTTAATCCCCATCACCATCCTTCTCTGTTCACATTGCAGTTTCTGCTGCAATGGAATCTCACAAATGTTCTACTTTTCTTTGTGCTCCTACATATAAAGCTCCTACAGCATGAGGCAACATGTCTTTAGTGCAAAAGATTTGCTTAGAATGTTTGTGGGTCTTCTGCTTGATTAGAGGCTGTTGTTCTTTCAGGGATTTATAATAGAAGCAAATTCTTTGTGAAGCTTCCCCTCCTTTCTAAATATTCTGTTTTAAATGTAATTGTCTGATACTTTTCCCTTCCCATTCTATTAAGTACTTGCTTGGGTGAACAGGTAGTTGGAATCTGCAATATAAATAGCCCATTTTACAACATTGCCAGCTCTCATGATGTTATCATGAGTCTTGTGATATTGAGATTTCAGATGAAAAGTGAGCATGTTTCTAGCCCTCCTGGTTGCAGAGAAAAGCTTAAAACCATGAAGTGAGTGTGCCCTAATGGCTCAGAAACTAAAAGGCAAAGAAAGAGAATATATTTATTATTTAAAAAAAAATTTGTAGCCAGTTTCATGATTTTTGAAAGTTTGGGGTTGGCAATAAGAATAATACCTAACTCTTATATGGCACTTTTCATTGGTAGGTTTCCAACTGCTTTACAAAGGATGTTGGGCCTATATCGACCAGAGGGATGCTAGTATAGTATATCACCATTGAAGACTGGGCCAAATTCTCTGCAGGCTGAAGAAACTGCAGTGAGCAGGAGACTCTGGAAGGCACTGAGAGTTATCTGGGCTCTCGTTTCTGTATTCCAGTTGCATTCCATTGCCAGCTATTCTTCACTCTTTTTTGACATTCTTTCTTAGTGTTCAGTTGCACAGTATTGTGTGTTTAGTGGTAAAGAAAATGTTGTGCTTACTTTTCAGAACGTCTTAGCCCATGCTACAACTGTTTTTCTGTTAAAACCTGTAAATAAAATACATATAGATTGTTAAGTTTAGGATTTAACAGGAATAATTTGCTCAGTCTACCATCCCACTTACCCATGTGATATTACTGGGGGGTGAGTGTTCTTCTGGGAGGAGAGGAAAAAAAGGGTGTGTGAAGACACTTACCCTAACCCACTAACCCATTGTAGTTAGCAGAGAGAAAAAGTTAAATACCATGAAATATTATAATAGTGTGTGTGCATTCTTGCCTTTTTGTCTTCCTCCATATCTTTTTCTCCATATTGGTCCCTTCTTTCTTTCTTTCTTTCTTTCTTTCTTTCTTTCTTTCTTTCTTTCTTTCTTTCTTTCTACAGATGGGTCCAAACTTGGGGAAAATGCCAGTGTATTTCCAAATTCTACAGCTCAGGGCGATCTCTACTTTTATTATTACTGTAGTGCCTAAGACCCCCACTCAAGAATCAGGGTCCCATTTTGCTAGGTGTTCTCCAGATAAGTCACAAATATGCCAGGCCCAGACCGAAAGAGAATAATCTACATGTCAGCGAGAATGCAGTGTTTGGATAAAATGGAATGGAGTTAGTATGGGAAGATGAAGTAACAATAAAACAAGCTTCAACAGAAAAGCTGAAGTCACAGCCCTCCAGCTGCCTAACCAATGCAAGATAGGAGCAATTGATGCACAGGTAAGTTACAGATCTTTGTTTAGGTGATTTGTTGGGTTTTTTTAGTCCTGCTGCCCCCAATCTTTTTTGGCTTTATTTGCCTTCTTTTTCTTAGTGACTTTAAGTTTTCACCAAGATCAACAGCAGTAAACTTTACACAAGGAAAGGCTACTGAGTCTAGGGGTACGTCTACACTATGGGATTATTCCGATTTTACATAAACCGGTTTTATAAAACAGATTGTATAAAGTGGAGTGCACGCGGCCACACTAAGCACATTAATTCGGCGGTGTGCGTCCATGGTCCGAGGCTAGCGTTGATTTGCACTGTGGGTAGCTATTCCATAGCTATCCCATAGTTCCTGCAGTCTCCCCTGCCCCTTAGAATCATTGTCGTGGGTGGTTCTGGGTAAATGTCGTCAGTCATTCCTTCCTCCGGGAAAGCAATGGCAGACAATCATTTTGCGCCTTTTTTCCCTGGATTGCCCTGGCAGATGCCATAGCATGGCAACTATCAAGCCCGTTCAGTTTTTTTTTTACAGTCACCATATGTGTACTGAATGCCGCGGACATAGGCAATACTCCAGCGCTACACAGCAGCATTCATTTGCTTTTGCATGATAGCAGAGATGGTTACCAGTTGTTCTGTACTGTCTGCTGCCGGTGTAAATTGGCAATGAGATGATGGTTATCTGTTCTTCTGTACTGTCTGCTGCTATCATGGGTGCCCCTGGCTGAAATCGGCCGGGGGCGCAAAGGCAAAACTGGGAATGACTCCCCGAGTCAGTCCCTCCTTTATGGTTTCTAAAAATAGAGTCAGTCCTGCCTAGAATATGGGGCAAGTGTGCTAGAGAACCAGTGTATCAGACAGCACAGTTGCTCTGTGTCAGATCTTGCAGAAATGATGAGCTACATGCCATTTATGGGGGGTGCCCCTGCAACAACCCCACCCGTTGCTTCCCTCCTCCCCTAACCTTCCTGGGCTACCATGGCAGTGTCCCCCCCATTTGTGTCATGAAATTATAAAGAATGCAGGAATAAGAAATAGTGACTTGTTAGTGAGATAAAATGAGGGGGAGGCAGCATCCCGGTGCTATGACAGTCCAGGCAGGACATTAAGCGGTGCGGGGGAGAGAAGCCAAGCATGCCGCTGCTATGATAGTCCAGGCAGGACATTAAGCGGTGCAGAGGAGAGGAGCCCAGCATCCCGCTGCTATGATAGTCCAGGCAGTACAGAATCTTTTCTTTACACAGGAAAGGGAGGGGGCTGATGGAGCTCAGCCCCCAGTTGCTGTGATGAGGATGGTTACCAGCCATTCTGTACCATCTACTGGGAATGACTGAGAATCGTTCCTATTTTCACCCAGGCGCCCCCAGCCAGCCTCACCTGAAGCCAGCCAGGAGCACTTATGGGTTGATAACAAGGATGGCTACCAGTCCTACTGCACTGTCTGCCACCGGGCAGAGGAGAGGAGTGGATACTGCTCTTCACTGCTGCAGCATCGCATCTACCAGCAGCATTCAGTAGACATAGGGTGACGTTGAAGGAAGTCAAGAAACGATTTCTTTCCCTTTTCTTTCACGGGGGGGGGGGGGAGTAAATTGATGAGCTATTCCCTGAACCACACCGGACAATGTGTTTGAATCTACAGGCATTGGGAGCTCAGCCAAGAATGCAAATACTTTTTGGAGACTGCTGGGGACTGTGGGATAGCTGGAGTCTCAGTACCTCTTCCCTCCCTCCATGAGCGTCCATTTGAGTCTCTGGCTTCCTATTACACTTGTCACGCAGCACTGTGCAGCCTGTAGATTTTTTTTTTCAAACGCTTTGGCATTTCGTTTTCTGTAACGGAGCTCTGATAGAACAGATTTGTTTCCCCATACAGCGATCAGATTCAGTATCTCCCGTACGGTCCATGCTGGAGCTCTTTTTGGATTTGGGACTGCATTGCCACCCGTGCTGATCAGAGCTCCACGCTGGGCAAACAAGAAATGAAAATCAAAATTTTGCGGGGCTTTTCCTGTTTACCTGGCCACTGCATCCGAGTTCAGATTGCTGTCCAGAGCGGTCACAGTGGTGCACTGTGGGATACCGCCCAGAGGCCAATACGTCAATTTGCGGCCACACTAACCCTAATCCGATATGGTAATACCGATTTTAGCGCTACTCCTCTCGTCGGGGAGGAGTACAGAAACCAATTTAAAGAGCCCTTTATATCGATATAAAGGGCCTCGTAGTGTGGATGGGTATAGTGTTAAATTGGTTTAACGCTGCTAAAATCAGTTTAGTCGCTTAGTGTAGACCAGGCTTAGAACTGAATTCAGGCACACCTCACACCTCTTCTGTGGCCCCACATCTTGCCATGGCTCCCTTTGTTTCATCAGGTTTCAGAGTTTTGATGATTGAGGCCATACATACCTTTTGGAGCTATTGTTTCAGGCTGTCTGCACACTCAGACAGATCTCCACCATGCTCAGGCAAGCTTTTCTTTGCATCCATTAGGGGCTAGAAACACGTTTTGTAAATAGAAGCTGAGTTTCTGACTTCATCCACTGGGAACTGAGGCCCTAGGCATGGGCCTATAATGCCTGTTCCTCAATCTAGCCCTGACAGAGGGCCAGTAGAAATGGACTAGAATTGAGCTTCCCTACCTAGAAAGGTTTCTACCCTTTGTGCGGAAGGGAACTGATGCCTCAGTTTGATTCTAGTCTCGACAGATGCAGAACACCCAGACATCCAATCTACTTCAGTAGGAATAACAGGTGTAGAGTTCTTCTCAGACCTATATCCGCTTCTCTGCCTTCTCTCTTCATCCAGTTATTTGTAAATTGCTAGGATCCGCCAGCTCTGCTGCATATGTGAAACACCGATACAGGGGGCAAATGGTTCTTCCTCTTCCTCTGCAGTCAGCTCAGCGTACAGAAGTGTTCTGTGGAAACCATCTCAGTCCCCACCTCCTCCCATACCCAATCCTGACTATGGCCATGCACGATTTCACATTTGGGAGGGGTGGGTGTGTAGTTTTAATGATAAATAATTGAAAACAGAGCGGGTAACAGAATGAAACAGAAGAAGATGGAGGTGCAAGCTGCTTGGGCAGCTGCTGCACAGACCTGGGAGATCTTTTGTATCTCAGGGTCACTTGTTTCAATATTAGCATCATGTTCATGCAGCAAGTGTCTCATTAGCACACTTACTGCCAGTCAGGATTTCTTATGTCCTTAATAGCCTGATGCTTTTCCCCGCCTGTGTCAGCATCAATCTCTCACCTCACCCAGGGTGAACTCTACAGCAGGATGGATTTTAACACACTGAAATAATGCTGAGGTAGCAATCGCACCATCTAGCTGAAACCAGTTTAATACTGGCATAAATTTACAGGAGATGAAGCAAAAGAACATGTCGGCTGGATTCTATAGGGATTGTCCTGCTCCACAGTTGCTTTGTGTTTGTACTGTACATCAGTGGTTCTCAGCCCGGAGTAGGGGGGTACACAGAAGTCTTCCAGGGGGTACTCAACTCATCTAGTGTTTCTCAACCTCAGGGCTTTGACCACCAGAGGAACTGAGGGACAGGTTTGGGGGTGGGGGGGCTCACAAGTGCAGGGCCAGCATTAGGGGGTGGCAAGCAGGGCAAATGCCTGGGGCCACTTGCCACACAGGGCCCCGCAAAGCTAACTTACATGCTTCAGCACCAGGCAGCGGGTCTCAGGCTTCAGACAAGGCTCACAAGTGAAGAACAGACTCAAGTATCTCAGTGAAATGTAAGTACAATATTTATATTCCAATCGATTGATTTTATAATTATATGGTAAAAATGAGAAAGTCTGTAATTTTCCAGTAATAATGTGCGCTGACACTTTTGTATTTTTAGGTATGATTTTGTAAGCAAGTCGTTTTTAAGTGAGGAAACACTTGGGGTACGCAAGACAAATCACACTCCTGAAAGGGGTACAGTAGTCTGGAAAGGTTGAGAACCAATGCCTTACATAATTTTTTCTTGCATTCTCAGAATCTTGTTGGAGGGTAATACAAAAAAATCCCACTGTGTTTGGATTGTTCTCTCTCTTTCCACTTTTTATTGAGGAAAATCAACTCTCTGATGGGGGACTTCAACTATCCAGATATATGTTGGGAAAATAACACCGCGGGGCACAGACTATCCAATAAGTTCCTGGACTGCATTGCAGAGAACTTTTTATTTCAGAAAGTTGAAAAAGCTACTAGGGGGGAAGCTGTTCTAGACTTGATTTTAACAAATAGGGAGGAACTCGTTGAGAATTTGAAAGTAGAAGGAAGGTTGGGTGAAAGTGATCATGAAATCATAGAGTTTGCAATTCTAAGGAAGGGTAGAAGGGAGTACAGCAAAATAGAGACAATGGATTTCAGGAAGGCGGATTTTGGTAAGCTCAGAGAGCTGATAGGTAAGGTCCCATGGGAATCAAGACTGAGGGGAAAAACAACTGAGGAGAGTTGGCAGTTTTTCAAAGGGACGCTATTAAGGGCCCAAAGCAAGCTATTCCGATGGTTAGGAAAGATAGAAAATGTGGCAAAAGGCCACCTTGGCTTAACCACGAGATCTTGCGTGACCTACAAAATGAAAAGGCGTCATATAAAAAATGGAAACTAGGTCAGATCACAAAGGACGAATATAGGCAAATAACACAGGAATGCAGAGGCAAGATTAGAAAGGCAAAGGCACAAAATGAGCTCAAACTAGCTATGGGAATAAAGGGAAACAAGAAGACTTTTTATCAATACATTAGAAGCAAGAGGAAGACCAAGGACAGGGTAGGCCCACTGCTCAGTGAGGAGGGGGAAACAGTAACGAGAGACTTGGAAATGGCAGAGATGCTTAATGACTTCTTTGTTTTGGTCTTCACTGAGAAGTCTGAAGGAATGTCTAGTATAGTGAATGCTTACGGGAACAGGGTAGGTTTAGAAGATAAAATAAAAAAAGAGGAAGTAAAAAATCACTTAGAAAAGTTAGATGCCTGCAAGTCACCAGGGCCTGATGAAATGCATCCTAGAATACTCAAGGAGTTAATAGAGGAGGTATCTGAGCCTCTAGCTATTATCTTTGGGAAATCATGGGAGACGGGGGAGATTCCAGAAGACTGGAAGGGGGCAAATATAGTGCCCATCTATAAAAAGGGAAATAAAAACAACCCAGGAAACTACAGACCAGTTAGTTTAACTTCTGTGCCAGGGAAGATAATGGAGCAGGTAATTAAAGAAATCATCTGCAAACACTTGGAAGGTGGTAAGGTGATTCGGAATAGCCAGCATGGATTTGTAAAGAATAAATCGTGTCAAACTAATCTGATAACATTCTTTGATAGGATAACGAGCCTTGTGGATAAGGGAGAAGCAGTGGATGTGATATACCTAGACTTTAGTAAGGCATTTGATACAGTCTCGCATGATATTCTTATAGATAAACTAGGAAAGTACAATTTAGATGGGGCTACTATAAGGTGGGTGCATAACTGGCTGGATAACCGTACTCAGAGAGTAGTTATTAATGGCTCCCAATCCTGCTGGAAAGGTATAACAAGTGGGATTCCGCAGGGGTCTGTTTTGGGACCGGCTCTGTTCAATATCTTCATCAACGATTTAGATGTTGGCATAGAAAGTACGCTTATTAAGTTTGCGGACGATACGAAACTGGGAGGGATTGCAACTGCTTTGGAGGACAGGGTCAAAATTCAAAATGATCTGGACAAATTGGAGAAATGGTCTGAGGTAAACAGGATGAAGTTCAATAAAGATAAATGCAAAGTGCTCCACTTAGGAAGGAACAATCAGTTTCACACATACAGAATGGGAAGAGACTGTCTAGGAAGGAGTATGGCAGAAAGAGATCTAGGGGTCATAGTAGACCACAAGCTTAATATGAGTCAACAGTGTGATACTGTTGCAAAAAAAGCAAATGTGATTCTGGGATGCATTAACAGGTGTGTTGTAAACAAGACACGAGAAGTCATTCTTCCGCTTTACTCAGCGCTGGTTAGGCCTCAGCTGGAGTATTGTGTCCAGTTCTGGGCACCGCATTTCAAGAAAGATGTGGAGAAATTGGAGAGGGTCCAGAGAAGAGCAGCAAAAATGATTAAAGGTCTTGAGAACATGACCTATGAAGGAAGGCTGAAGGAATTGGGTTTGTTTAGTTTGGAAAAGAGAAGACTGAGAGGGGACATGATAGCAGTTTTCAGGTATCTAAAAGGGTGTCATCAGGAGGAGGGAGAAAACTTGTTCACCTTAGCCTCTAATGATAGAACAAGAAGCAATGGGCTTAAACTGCAGCAAGGGAGGTTTAGGTTGGACATTAGGAAAAAGTTCCTAACTGTCAGGGTAGTTAAATACTGGAATAGATTGCCCAGGGAAGTTGTGGAATCTCCATCTCTGGAGATATTTAAGAGTAGGTTAGATAAATGTCTATTAGGGATGGTCTAGACAGTATTTGGTCCTGCCATGAGGGCAGGGGACTGGACTCAATGACCTCTCAAGGTCCCTTCCAGTCCTAGAGTCTATGATTCTATGAGTCTCTCTCACACAGAGGAAGTGCAGAACTTGAAAGCTGTCATGACCTCTGACTTTAAATTATATTCTCCCTATTTCCATGAGGGCCATTGGGTTTATAACATCACCATCATGAGAGGTGGAAGAAGAGTGCCCTGATTATAATAGGAATATCTGCCTCAGAATAGAATTACTGAGGGGAGGAGCAATAAACCATGTGTCTAATCTTTTGTGTGGACTAGCACTGACAAACACACTGTGTGATAGTGGCAACACATGTAATGGTGTTTCCAGCTGAGGCTGCAATATCAGTATTTACAATGGTGATGACTCTGAAATAGTGAGCTTCTTTCTAGTGTCATTTTTTACTCTAATTCAGCAAAAGGAATGCTGATGAGCTAATATCACTCAGGTAAGTTGAACTATATTGCTTGGAGATAAGTGGCTAGTTACGGTAATGGTAATTGTGGTGGCATCAGTTTAGACACTGGTAGATGTAAATAGGTGATGGATAGCAATGACTTTGATGGAAAACTGACTTCAGTGAATAGAAAGCTTCACACAAACAGTGAAAATTAGAGGGGATAACCAAATGAAGTGAAAGAAGATGGAGGTGAAAACTGTATTCATAGAAAAAAAATTAGGTTGTCAATTTATTGATGAAAACCTGTAAAATTTCAATTTTTAAAACAAAAACAAGAAAAAAAATTTTGCCAAAAAAATTTATGGAGGAGGAGTGTGTGTGATTCATTCCCCAATCAGCTCTAGTTAAAGATCATGTTAAGCTTTACTATGCATCATAGGATCTCAACCATGGCCACTCTGGCTGGCCCAATCATCCTCAGATAAATTGAATGTTTGATGATGGTGATGATAGGGAATCAGGCCTGCTGTCCAGCACTTGGGACGAGTTGCCTCATACAGTATATTAAGAAATCACACACTTGTACAGCTTTTTTTTTTTAATTTAAAATATCATAGCAGCTGTGTAAATGTTTTTCTTCTGGCTTGTGTTATTAAACCTATTGAAAACCTTGAAACACAGTGGTTTGTCAATCATGCTGGAAGTGAATTAATTCTTGATAAGTATGGAGTGATTATGGAACTGCTCTGGTATAAATTTGCTCAGATAAACCTGTACTTTTGAGCATTGTACAGAGTATGAAAAATACTGCAGTTGTATCTGCATCCATAGACCTTGGTTTTGTTGATTGCCGTTGTTTTATGCAGTGTTATTGTAGCTGTGTTGTTCCTAGAATAATAGAGAGAGACAAGGTGGGTGAGGTCTGATCAAACATGCACCCCTGTATATACACCCTGCAAACTATTATAATAATCTTTGTACAATATATGCTTTGTGATGGATCGTATGAAAACTAATAATTCACTGGTCGATATTGTGGTGACATATATGTAGCAATGTTATATGTAAAGTTTTAAACATAAGCTGATATTAGGTCTGAAATATCTTTACCAGACTAGTCTGGGTAAACAAATTTCTCAAAGACAAAGAGCAAGTGGATGCCCCTAGCCAGGTGTCGTCAAACTTGATGGCCCATCACCTGTCAAGTCACCATTCTTTGGTGAGGAACGGGTGGCAGGAACAAATTGATCTGCATTTTAACATGGAATCTTTTTCACAATGAGATTCCTTATCTCCGTCCTCACAGTGGGAATGAACTTTATCTAGGGGTAACCCTCAGGAAAATGCATTTCAAAGGGTGACTGGACTATAAAAGTGAGGAGCAAAAGCACCCCAACATATTTCTCCCTATTCATCTTTCTCTCTCTTTCACCTATGAAGACAAAAGAAATAGCCTACAGACTTTGGGAGCATCTCCTCGCCTGAGAATTTGGTCAGCAGCGTTACTGGCTACACAGTACAGGGTTTCATCTTGAACCAACTCTAGTTGAAGTTTTAGTGTTAGGAAACATTTTATCTTTATTTATCTTGTAACCATTTTTTACTTTAATGCCTTAGATTGTAAGTGAGTACAAGTATATCTCCTTGTAATTAAGAAGCCTTGTTTTATTCTTTAATTAAAACTAATCCAGTGTTGTGAATTGTTTGAGGATCCCCATTTAAAGTAGCAGACTGCTGGATATTGTTCCCTTAAGAGGCAACGGACCTAAAATATCTGGACTGTCCAGGAGAGGGCTGGACAGTGCAGGACACATGTTTTGGGCAAAAATTTGGGACTGGGAGTGTGTTGGGGTCACCTTGCAGGTGGTAACTAAGGCTGGTGGAAACCAGTGTGTGACTGGAGTGTGCTGGCAGGCTGCAGCTATGTACGGACACTCAGAGTGTGACATACATGCTGTTTAGCTGTTTGTGAGGGGCTCAGATTGGGAGTTACAATAGTAAACTTTTTGAGGCACCCCAGGTTGCATATGAGTCTGGATTGCACCCTAGAATGTCATATGAGGTAATATCTTTATTGGACCAACTTCTGTTGGTGAGACAGAAAAACTTTTGTGCTTACACAGAGCTCTTCTTCAGGTTTGGGAAATGGGCACTCTGGGCACATTCCCCAAATCTGAAGAGGAGCTCTGTGTAAATATGAAAGCTTGTTTCTCAAGTTGGTCCAATAAAAGATATTACCTAACTCACCTTGTGTCTTGTTTGTTTTATGGCTTAGAATTAAGTTAGTATAGCTTTCTTGAGATTTCTGTTTCACCACCTCAGATGCCTGTTTGTTTGATGAAAGTACGGAGAACTGAATCCTGTTTCCTACTCACAGCATAAGTATACAGGCTCTGCACAGGCTAATTCCTCAGAGAATCCTCCCCTCAATCAATTGAACAGCACTCACTTCTGCAGCCAGCAATAGCCTCTAGTCCCAGTGTGGTGACACCAGGTTCAGCTGCATCTGCCATACCACTACCACCCTCCCAGTCTGCCCCACCCAATGCCCACCAGCGCACACACACACATTGTCCCTCAGCTCTAAAATGGCTACAATGCCCAGAGAGCACAGCTCCAAAGTACATGGGGGGGGAAGGGTTTCTCTGCATTCAGTCCCCCATCCCAGGCAGTGGGACCACAGTGCTTCTGCTGCCTTTTGGCATGGGAGGAATCTGTCCTTTAAGAATTAGCCTGAATAGTGTACATTATACTATGAAGCTTATGCTTGGCAATCAATTCTAACAGTCCAATTGATATTCAAATATACTGAAATAACAGGAAAGCAGCCGAGCCATTGGCTTCCTGTGGAGCCATGACTTTGGGGTTACACAGACCCATAACCCCTCTACCCAGACCCCCTGTGTGGGCAGGAACTCTTCACAGAATTTCCCAATGAGAGAGGGCATTTTAGGACGCCCTCACATACTCCAGGAAGGAGAAACCCAGCAGCAGCTGCCAGCAATTCCTAAGCAGCTCCTTGAAAGCCTCGGGAGTTCTGGTGATGTCAACAGTCCTGTATTCTGTATGCTGCTTTGTGGGATTGGGAGACTGACCTTCACAGCCCCATTCTAATGACAAGGTGTGAGCTCCATACTTTACCTGACATCTGCAGACATCTACCTGAGCAGCAGCAGAAAAAGTGGAAGAAACCTCAGGGCCCTGGTGCCTTCCCAGCTCCATGTGGGGCAGGCAGCCCAAGGGCAGGGACTTCTTTTTTTTTTTTTAAGAACTAATAATGCTAGTTCGATGGGGAAGTTGGGGATGATCTGTATAGAAAGGAGAAAAACCACATACACTAAACAAACCCAGTTGGCAGAGAGCTCACAGTTACCCATCCCAGGGAGCAGAAGGGATTGTAGTAGAAGAGGGGACTGTTCAAATCATTTTTTAAAAAGTTTAAGGCCCAGATTCTGATACCTGCTCATAGTGAGTATCACCTTCATGCCACAAACAGTCTCTCTGGATTGCAATGGGGCTGCTTGTGAAGGATGCTGCTAATCAGTATGAGGACAAGTGTATCAGAATGTGGCCCTGAGTGAGTCAGAATCATCAAGTTGTACACGTTGTATAGTCTCTGTAACTAAATGCTCTTATCACTCGTATCCTTATCCTCCCTCTCTTCCCTAATTGTTCATTACACTCACTTAATATGTCCTGACTTACATTAGATTGCTAGGTGCTGCCAGAGGCTATTGTTGATTTAGTCCTAAGTGGAGCACAGGATCTGGTATAAGAAGTGAATATAGCTGAACTGCTTGGTAATAGTGACCATAAAATAATCAAATTTAACATCCCTGGGGGCAGGGAAAATACCACAGCAGCCCACCTCCCTAGCATTTAATTTCAGAAAGGAGAACTAGACAAAAATGAGGAAGTTAGTTACAGAGAAATTAAGTGCCAAAAGTGAAATCCCTAAAAGCTGCATGGAAACTTTTTAAAGACACCATAATAGAGGCTCATCTTAAATGTATACCCCAAATTAAAAAACATAGTAAGAGAACCAGAAAAGTGCCACCATGGCTAAACAGCAAAGTAAAAGAAGCAGTGAGAGGCACAAAGGCATCCTTAAAAAGTGGAAGTTAAATTCTAGTGAGGAAAATAGAAAGGAGCATAAACTTAGGCAAGTGAAATGGAAAAATATAATTAGGAAGGCCAAGGATCTGATGAGAAACAGTCAAATGAAAAACGTCCCATTCAATTACATCATGTAATGGCAGACAGCTAAAAAGTGACAAGTTTTTAACGTGCTATATACAGACTCTAAAAGTCTAATAAGATGGGTGAACTAGAGTGCCTAGTATTAAATGTGGATATTGCTATAATAGGCATCACAGAAACTTGGTGGAATGAAGATAATCAATGGGACAAAGTAATACTAGGGTACAAAATATATCGGAAGGACAGAACAGGTCATGCTGGTGGGGGAGTGACAGTATATGTGAAAGAAAGCTTAGAATCAAATGAAGTACCAATCTTAAATGAACCCAACTGTACCACAGAATCTCTATAAATAGTAATTCCATGCTCTAATAATAAGAATATAGCAGTAGGGATATATTACCGGCCACCAGACTGGGATGGTGATAGTGACTGTGAAATACTCAGGAGATTAGAGGGGCTATTAAAATGAAAAAACTCAATAATAATGGGGGATTTCAGCTATCCCCATATTGACTGGGTACATGTCAGTCTAGGACGGAATGCAGAGACAAAGTTTCTTGACACTCTGAATGACTGCTTCTTGGAGCATCTAGTCCTGGAACCCACAAGAGGGGAGGCAACTTTTGATTTGGTTCTAAGTGGAGCATAGGATCTGGTCCAAGAGGTGAATATAGCTGGACCGCTTGGTAATAGTGACCATAATATAATTAAATGTAACATCCCTGTGGTGGGGAAAACACCACAGTAGTTCAACAATGTAGCATTTAATTTCAGAAAGGGGGACTACACAAAAATAAGGAAGTTAGTTAAACATAAATTAAAAGATACAGATCAAAAAGTGAAATCCCTGCAAGCTGCATGGAAACTTTTTAAAGACGTCATAAAAGAGGCTCAGCTTAAATGTATACTCCAAATTAAAAAAACATAGTAAGAGGACCAAAAATGTACCATTGTGGCTAAACAACAAAGTAAAAGAAGCAGTGAGAAGTAAAAAGGCATTCTTTAAAAAGTAGAAGTTAAATGCTAGTGAGGAAAATAGAAAGGAGCATAAACTCTGGCAAATGAAGTGTAAAAATGTAAATAGGAAGGCCAAAAAAGAATTTGAAGAACAACTAGCCAAAGACTCAAAAAGTAATAGCAAATTTTTTTTTAAGGACATCAGAAGCAGGAAGCCTGCTAAACAACCAGTGGGGCCACTGGACGATCAAAATGCTAAGGGAGCACTTTGTGGAGAAACTAAATGAATTCTTTGCATTGGTCTTCACGGCTGAGGATGTAAGGAAGATTTCCAAACCTGAGAGCTTTTTTTTAGGTGACAAATCTGAGAAACTGTCCCAGATTGAAGAGTCGTTAGAGGAGATTTTGGAACAAATTGATAAATTGAATAGTAATAAGTCACCAGAACCAGATGGTATTCACCCAAGAGTTCTGAAGGAACTCAAATGTGAAATTGCAGAAGTAGTAACTGTTGTCTTTAACCTATCATTTAAATCAGCTTCTGTACCAAATGTCTGGAGGATAACTAATGTGATGCCAATTTTTTTAAAAGGCTCCACAGGTCATTCCGGCAATTACAGGCTGGTAAGCCTAACTTCATACCAGGAAAACTGGTTGAAACTGTAGTAAAGAACAGAATTATCAAACACATAGATGAACATGATTTGTTGGGGAAGAGTCAATATGGTTTTTGTAAGGGGAAATCATGCCTCACCAATCTACTAGAATTCTTTGAGAGGGTCAACAAGCATGTGGACAAGGGGGATCCAGTGGATAGAGAGTACTTAGATTTTCAGAAAACCTTTGACAAGGTCCCTCGCCAAAGGCTCTTAAGCAAGGTAAGCTGTCATGGGATAAGAGCAGGGCTGGCTTTATGAATGGCGGGGCCTGATTTGAATACCCAGTGGCAGTCCAGGGCTTCAGTGACACTTCAGCAGCGGGGGGTCCACTCCTGGTCTTCTGCGGCACTGAAGGACCCCCCGCTGCCGAAATGCTGCCGAAGCCCCGAAGCAGACCCTGCCACACCAAGTGAGTAAAAAAAATTTAAAAGATGCCTAAGGTGTCGGGCCCTCTTAGGCGAGGGCACGGGGCCCTCTTACGTGTGGGGCCTAATTCCGTGGAATTGGGAGAATCGACTTAAAGCCGGCCCTGGATAAGGGGGAAGGTGCTCTCATGGATCACTGACTGGTTAAAAGATAGGAAACAAAGGGTAGGAATAAATGATCAGTTTTCAGAATGGAGAGAGGTAAATAGTGGTGTCCTCCTGGGGTCTGTACTGGGACCAGTCCTAGTCAACATATTCATAAATTATCTGGAAAAAGGAGTAAACAGTGAGCTGGCAAAATTTGCAGATGATGCAAAACTGCTCAAGATAGTTAAGTTCCAAGAAGACTGCAAAAAACTACAAAAGGATCTCTCAAAACTGGGTGACTGGGCAACAAAATGGCAGATGAAATTCAGTGTCGATAAGTGCAAAGTAATGCACATCGGAAAACATTATCCCTACTATAGATGATATATATATATATAACATGATGGGGTCTACATTAGCTGTTACCACTCAAGAAAGAGATCTCGGGAGTCATTGTGGATAGTTCTCTGAAAACATCCACTTAATGTGCAGCAGCAGTCAATAAAACTAACAGAATGTTGGGAATCATTAGGAAAACAATGGATAATAAGATATAAAATATCATATTGCCTTATGTAAATCCATGGCATACCGACATCTTGAATACTGTGTGCAGATGTGGTCCCTCCATCTCAAAAAAAGGTATATTGGTACAGAAAAGGTCAACAAAATGATTAGGGGTATGGAACAGCTTCCATATGAGGAGAGATTAATAAGACTGGGACTTTTCAGCATGGAAAAGAGATGACTAAGGGAGGATATGGTAGAGGTCTATAAAATCATGTCTGGTGGAGAGAATGTGAATAAGGAAGCATTATTTACTCCTTCTCATAACACAAGAATTAGGGGTCACCAAATGAAATGAATTGGCAGCAGGTTTAAAACAAAAAGGAAGTATTTCTGCACACAATGCACAGTCAACCTGTGGAACTCTTTGCCAGAGGATGTTGTGAAGGTCAGGACTATAACAGGGTTAAAAAAAGAACTAAGTTCCTGAGGATAGGTCCATCAATGGCTATTAGCCAGGATGGGCAGGGATGGTGTCCATAGTCTCTCTTTGCCAGAAACTGGGAATGGGCGACAGGGGATGGATCACTTGATGATTACCTGTTCTATTAATTCCCTCTGGGGCACCTGCCATTGGCCACTATCGGAAGACAGGATACTGGGCTAGATGGACCTTTGGTCTGACTCACTATGGCCGTTCTTATGTTCCTATGTTCTAACATAACTAGTACCCCAGTCCTGAATGAAGGCCTCTGAAGGTGATGTAATACTTATTTGCTTTCAGCTATGAATGTTTAATGTTTCTGAGGGGTGGCATCTGGATTTTCCCACAGGTGCTCAGTCATTCCTTATGTTGTTGAGTTGTGGTACAGGTATTGGAAGGGAGCACAGAGGCAATGGGACTATTTTGTTGAGTAAGTGCTCACCAGTGCAAATAAGGGTTATGTAACGGGGCCTTTATTTTGATGTATTAATGATCTCATTGGTGACTACATGCATCATTTCAGAACTATAGGTAACACTTACCAGGAGTCCATTTTTATATTCTTACTTATTTTAAAGGGCCCAGGTTCTGCTCCTAGAAATGTGAGTGTCATCATGGGGTCCTGGGAGCTGGTCATTTGTATCCTAACTGCAAGATTACACTTTTTTAGGAAGTGGGCCCTGAACTGTATGGTGTGAACCACCAAACTAAACCCAGCCCGTCCAACCCCATCTGGTCAGATTATTTGATGCATCCAATTAGTGGCCCCTCAGCATTCTGTATGGCATGTACTATAACCTTTTGTAATTGTTCATGTTTAAAATGTGGATTCTCTGAGTGACTGTGAAAGAGATATTTTATTAGATGCTAAGACCTATTGAGAAACCAGGATTGCTCAAGTGGTGAAATATCAAAGGAAACCAACACAGAAATAAAAATGAAGTCTTAAAGGAAAACCTGGAGTAGTAAGAAGAAAGGAGAAACACAATAAAAGGAACATAAAAGAAAACCTGTCCCTTCCTTGCAAGACTCTTCAGTCAGACTCTCACCAAATAGTAACACGTTGAAAAATCTCACTTTTAAACAGCCGGAAAGCAACACACAGTCAGTCTTGGATTGACCTTTATCAAAATAATGATACATTAAATAAATCAGATTTTCCCAGTAGCTGGTGATATAAAGTGCAGCTTTGAATCAGATTGCTTTTTTTCAGAGTGTCCCTGTAGTGCTGCATTAAAGGGGGGTGGGAAAGGGTATTTCATCTGATCTTTTTCTCCCTCTTTCTCTCCTTAGCTAATGGCAGTTGATAGGCAATGACATTGTTTGGTGCCTGGCTTTTTCAGTGTCATCTTATTTTATCGAGAAAATCTGACTGTTACTGCATTTCTGCCCATAGGGGTAAAATGTCAAATTTGACAAAAAAGGGTGTCTCACTGAGTGAAGAAGGTGAATCAATTCATGTATTGGTCACAAAAGGATCAGTCTGGCAGCAACCCTTCATATTTTGGAAGGGAAATATGCAGGTTTTAAGACAAAACGGAACAAGATCCAGCATCCATATCACATTCATTGGGATGAAAAAAATCACTTTTTAAAGTGTTGGTGTTCTACAAATAAAGAAGCTGCCAGGCTACCCCAATTCATATCAGATATTCTGCTCTACACTAGAAGTGCTACAGCAGTGCAGCTGCACTGATGAAGCTCTCCTGCTGACATAGCACTGTCCACACCAGCACTTAGGTTAGTGTAAATTACGTCGGTCCGGAGGGAGACTTATTCAAACCCCTGAGTGACATAAATTATATCAACGTAACCTGTCACTGAAAACAAAGGTAGATTATCTCCCCAGGGAGCTAAGGGGAGAATCTGAGGTTTGAACCCCAAAAAAGTTGTAAGGGAGAGAGAGGGAGAAAACACAGATGACTCCCTGTAACATCCTGCATCTGAACTGAGGCAAAAAATGGCAGCTTTCCTCTGCATTCCAGAGCATTCTGATGCTGCCCTCTTTCTGAAGGTTCAGTACATAGAAAACAGACAGACCCTCTCCTTTTTCTTATGGTCCATACATGGCTACAGCCACCACACTGTTCTTTGGAGACCATCATGTTTCTTTTATCAAATACATGCTGGCATTATGAATACACTGTATTATGCTGCTATGCTCTTGAGTCTGTACTGGGGGAAGTCATAAGCTGAGAGAGCCTTGGTTATTTGCAAATACGGTTAATTAGAATAACATTTGCTTTAAATGCTCAGTAGCCTGTGCAGTTATCAGTGCTAAAGATTATGTTGCATTTACAGATAAGCTGGCCACCCAAGATTTCTACAGCCTTCTAAAATGGGAGTGGCCTATAAATAGGAATGTAGACAAGATGGTGCGATTGTGGTATGCAAACCCCACACTGGGCCCAAAGGGGTTAAAAGGCAATACTGGGCCCAGATGTCCCCACTCTTACAGGCCTGCTAACCATCCTCCAGCTGGAGGAGCAGGTTAAAAGTTGCTCAGAAACCTAGGCGAGGGGTGGTGGCTGCAGGTGAGAAGAATCCTTCTCCAGGAAGCCAGTTAGAAGGTGGAGCCTGAAAGGGGACCACAGAGTGGGCAAGGCCCCCAGCAGTGTCTTCTTCAACTGCCACCCCATTTTGAGAGCTAGCTAGTCTTGCAGGACTCTGCTCCTTTGGACTTTATTTGTTAAACTATTGACAGTTTGGACTTTAGAGGGCATGCCTCAAACTGAAGAAGCACATAGGCTAGGAAAAGTGGCCTAGGGTGGTAGACTTAGGGTATGTCTACATTGCAATTAGACACCTGCAGCTGACCCATGCCAGCTGACTCAGGCTCATGGGGCTTGGGCTGCGTGGCTGTTTAATTGTGGTGTAGATGTTCTGGCTCAGGCTGCAGCCTGAGCTCTGGGACCCTCCCACCTCACAGAGTCCTAGACCCCAGACTCCAGCCTGAGCCCAAATATCTACGTGGCAATGAAACAGCCACTTAGCCTGAGCCCGAGTCTGCTGGCATTGGCCAGCCCATGGGTTTTTAATTGTTGTGTAGACATGCCTTTAGACTCTTTGTGGGGAGGAACCTGATGGCATTACTTTCCACAGGCCTCTGGGCTGGGACCTGGTGGATGGGGTCCCCCTATCATGCCCCACTTAAGGGCAAAGGCCCAGATGATGCAAAGGGGAGGCCCAAACACGCCCGGCCTGGGGTCAGTAACCAGGCATTGCAACTGTCTGCCCCTGCCCTGATACAGAGATAAGGGATTGGAAGTCAGGTGTACTAACTACTAGGCAACCTGGCCTGCTGAGCCCCCCATCACAGTTGGGGAGTAACAGTCAATCAGATATTCAATCCATTCATAATAATGATAAAGTACTTTGGGGCCTTCCATGGGATAATTCTGAGAATATTTCTTGGTCTGGAAAAGCAGAATCAGTTCTTCAAAGACACATTGGAAGTTATGTAGGGACACTCCATCACCTTGAATACCTAATAAAAACCTTTTAGGTTATAAAATCGTCTCTGGTTTGCTCTCTTTGCCACCTGCTTAGTTAGAAACATTCCAGTCCAGTCACTGGCTGATGCATACCTCCTGTACGCTGAGATGTAGTTCCTCCTAGCGGGATCGCAAGTGAGTTAGGAATAAAACAGAGCAGTCCTTTTTATTCTTTTAATAAAGAATGATATAGCAGCAAGGTTTCTAATGTTGCATTAGCACTAAATGCTTGGGGAGGGGGATAAAAACTCTCTCTGCCTAGAGAAGCAGTTAGTTTTTTAATTGAAAGGGAGTGTGGGCATGGTGGGAATTTCCTTTGATGAGGTTCATTGCCTTCTGTGTCAACTGCTAACCCATCCCTGATTAAGTTTATCCTGGGCTAATAAAGCTACTTCTGAACAGTGCGCTTTCTTGGGTCAGGGAGCTTTTGGAATGTACCCAACTGAACTAAATAGCATTTCAAAACATAGTCCTGGGAGAGGATGGCCTCCTCAGAGCATTTATTCCCTATGCTTCAAACACCATTAAAAGTCATTCCCATATATAGATAATATTTAAACAAATAAACCCCATAGTCACAGTAAGGCCCAGGTTCACAAAGGTACTTAGCTGCCTAAATATCTTTGTGAATCTGGGCCATAGTGCACCAGCCGTGATTGCAATAGATGATGGGTATCACTTAAGGTGGATGATCGGTATATGCTGTTTCAGAGGGTGGATATAACTTTCAACTACACCATGTATCCTCCAGTGTTACTGATCATTTTATGGTTATTGCTGGAAAACTATTTTAAAAACTCCTATTCTCTTCCTAGATTATGATAGCCTAAAGAAGAGTAATATTACTCTTATTGCACCCCTGGTATGTTCTAATTTTGTCTCTGTAATGTATACCCACACTATAAGAAACCATTGTTGAAGGACCTTGTTAGGTAGCAGATCAAGAATGATAAACAAAACTACATTTCCTTGCCCCCTTAGCATCAAATTAAGAAAGAAATAATGTGAACAAACAAATGTTAGAAATGAAGAGTCCTCTGCCCAAATCTCTTGCAGTGAGGAGAGCAGGAAACAGCTTTTTGCTGTTAGAAGTTCTGCTTCAGAAATAGCAAACCTTTTTTTCTACAAGGGGAATAAGTGTTGGTGGGTGGGGGAGAGATAGAAGCATCACTGTCAGAGAAGAAAGAAACAGAACGGTGGTTCTGAGGAGAGAGAGACACACACTGTAGGATCCACACACTATGCTTTGGAGGACAGAACTGTTGTTTTATTTGGAGGTTTTGGAAAAACTGGTTTTATGAAACAGAAGTTTGGCTGGTGGAGGCCCTGCTTTCACTATAACTTTTAACAGTGATTTTGTAACCTACTAAAAGCATGGTTTCCTTAATTGGGTAAGAGTTAGGCTGTTCATTTTTGTCTATACAAAACATCTCTGCACTGAAGCAATGTAGCTCTCTTCTGGAGTAAGATAGCTGCCCAAGGCCCTAGGCTAGGACAGAGACCAAGAGATTCAGAGTGCAGGAGGGGGTGTGGGCTCTGGCTGAAGGATTTGAGGTATAGAAGGAGGCTCCGGGATGGGCCAGGAGGTTAGGGTGAGCTCAGGAGGGGGCTGAGGGCTGGGGTGTGTGCTTGGGGGTGGTGCTAGAGAGCAGGGATTGGGGTGAGAGAGAGGACTCTGGGCTGGGGCAGGGGGTTGGAATACAGGAGAGCATGCGAGGTCCCAGTAGTGCTTATCGCAGCTCCAAGGAAGCGGCCACCAGGTTCCTAGCCAGTGGCAGATGCAGAGCCTGCA